>NC_139409.1:35600000-36015000 GCF_905368555.1 Meleagris gallopavo
GTTCTATTTTTCTACTTTCTAAAAAAAAAAAATCGTTTAAGAACCTATGCATTAAGCGTTTTGTACAACTCTTCTCTGTAATTTCTCTATTAATTTTTTGAATCTGTTTTCCTCTAAGTGTCAGAGATAGCCTGATCATCCATGAAGGAATCTCCTCAGGATTCTCCTGCTATCCTCCAGACCATCATGCCAACATTTTCATTGGCAGGAAAGGTGTTGAAGGCTTTTGTGTATCACAACACTTTATTCTTTGCTTTTCAGATAATTTTCTATTAGTGTTAATTCCATCCCCAAACATTTTATAAAATGCCAGTCCCATGGAAATCAGTTTAATCTAGTGAATCCTTATTTATCTTTGGTATGAGAAGCACGTGGGCTTCATTTCAAAGTGATGATTTATCAAATTACTTTTGTAGGTGATGAGGGATGCCACAAAAGGAGCTTATTTTCACTGTTATAATGCCTTTTAAAAACAAAGAATTGGACCTTTTCTTCTTTCATTTAATTACTGCATTTAGAATGAAGTTACTTAGATGGCTTTTTGGTCTATTTTGTTATTCAGCATTATTTCCCATGGAAGACCAAAAAGATACATTTTCTTCTAAACTTACTCAATTTCTCAATATTATCTCTTCCTTCTCATGGCAGATCTATGAGTAGGCCAAGAGGAATGTTCTGCCACTTCCCTGATTGTTTTTTTTTCTGTTTCTCAGTCATACCTTACACTAGAGGTAAACACATTATTTCAGGTAGTATCTGTTGAATAATTATTTTTCATCACTGTAGTGTTATAGATAGCAAATACAGGGCAGTCATTATGAAGAGTAGTGTACAATCAGAAAGTAAATGAGGCCTTGTCCTGAAAAGCCTGGGATTTTATGTATTCAAAATAATAGTGTATACTATTTGAGGAAAAAGTTACAGCACTTTTATAGTTTTGAAAAATAAGATGTCACTGTAATTAACATAGCTGCTGTGTGATACATTACATTTATGCAGAAGATGTAATGCACCCACTGTGTTGGGGATTGCAGGTAAACTTGATTTTACCCTAGCTGTAAGTCAAATTGAGCCAGAATCAGTGGAGCTACAACAGTAAGACATTGAACAGAGTTAGTCATCTCCAGGCCTCCTCCATGCAACTTACTGTTTCAATACAGTAAGTATTTTTGCTTTTTTTAATCAGGCTGACTAATGTAAGCAGAATAATTTTTAGAGATAAATAGTCTTAAAAATAAAAATCAGACAACAAATACTCTTCACTCCAATCTCCTCTCTATTTAGATGTTTCTAATTGTAGGGATAATTGCTGGGCAGAGTTTTAAATGCAAGTTTTCAGCTTTTGTGAGAGCCTAAATTCCTCCATGGCACCTTCGTAAAAAGTGAGAAGCCTGAACACCACTGAGGCTTTTAAGCGAAATCTCTGCTGACTTACTTTTGTCTTGTTTGAATCAATTTTAAATCAGAAGTTGTTGGGTTTTGGTCAGACTCTACACCCTCAGCCAGATTTCATGACACTGATTTTAATGAAATATATTCAATTTTTTTTTTTTGTCTGCAAGCCTAGACATGTCATTTATTTAATATGTTGCAAGTAGGCTTTTAAGTTTAAATCCCCATAAATGCAAGTGATCAAAGTTCGTGTATCTGAAGTTATTTATCTGGTCATCAGCTTGCTCAGATAGTTATGCTGTGTGAAAAAGTGAAAGCTTTCTGGATTTTGCAGTTCAGAAAAAGCTGAGGAAAAAACCTCTCAGTTTTAGCGTCAAATTTGCAATTATATATTACAAGGAAAATGAAATCAGAAGTGTTATTTGCTCATTAAGTGGAGCTGCCTCTGTTAATTATTTTATTTTGGAATTTCTCACCAGATTTGATTATCTAAAAAGCAAGCTGAAGGTAAGGTGGATTTTGCTTCTATGTTAGTTTTTCTGATCTGAGATCTTGGATTTGGCCACAGTCTAAGAGTTCATTTATAGAATTTAACCTATGAAATTTTACTGAAAAGGCTTGCAATATTTCAACTCACAAGGGTAGCTTTTATTTGCACTTCAGACACCACAGGCATTTTTTTGTGATCACCTACTGCAAAGAAGTGTTGCACAAATTGATGTGTTCCCAGGCATCTTGTGCAGCATTTGTTACAAATTTAGACTCCAAAAAGGTAAAGATAATCTACAGATATAAGTCAAATAGTGGCATAATAGTTAAAATTCATTTATTAACTAATATTTTCTATGGGGAAACAGTATTAATTAGCAGTGTGCAGTAGAGATTGCAAATGGTGGCCAGTTTTAAATTCAGCATTTTGTTGGGGAGGCTTCAGCAATCTCGTTATGATGACATTGGTTTGAAAGCAAAAATCTGTAGAATGTACTTGTCTTTTTTTCCATCTCTGCTCTTAGAAGAAAAGCAGCAGCTAAATTTGAAAAGTCTGTCAAGTATTAATAGCCACTTGTCTTATAGGGGTTTTCTGCTACAGTGGTATTGGCCATGGCTTATAGCCTCCAGCATATTTGCTCCTTGTGTTTGTCATTTTTCCAAAAGAAAGCCTATAGCAGATTTTGTTCTTCTACTGCCAAGTCCACTTGGGTCTGTTTCCATTAGCTGACCCATCCCCTGCAGTGGATTGCATATTGTGCCTGTAATCTGAATACCCTGTAGGTATTCTGCTGAGCCTTTCAGCTCAATGTATTATTGTGTTGCACTACCAGCAAAGCAGGTGAGTTAATTGACATTCTGTAGGGATTATTTCTGGAGGAATTTATAAATGACTGCTGTAGTTCAAATCAGGTTGAATGGTGCTGGTTTGAGAAATGCATGCTTTTCTGGAGCTGATTGAAATCAGTCAAATTGGTGACAATGCTCTTTTTCCTAACAATCAAGGAAAAAGCAAAGAAACAGAAAGGGAATAGGGAGATTTGTTGGTTTTCTCTAGAATGTGCCCATGAAGCCCTAATTAAAATAATAGATCTAAAATATATATTACAATAACATTTAATAATGTTCTTTGATTGCTCTGACAGGCTATCATTCAATCTAAAATATCCACAGTAATATATCAAAAGTCTAAAACAAAATACCCGATCTTTCAAATGCTTTATACTGTGTTTTAAGTGTTGTTTAAAAAAGAAAAAGTTGTGATTTTTACTTTGATCTCATTAATTTGCTTTTATATACTCCTGAAAAATAGGATACATGAACTTCTATATGAATTCTATATTAATTTTCAGTTCTCCAATGTGGTATGTTCCTCTGCATATAAAACATATAGATTAATTTAATTTCCAGTACATCTACTCATGAGTTTCATTAACTTGCATAACTATGCAGTAGAGATATCATGGTAGAAGATAGAACTAAGGTTGACAGTACACATCAATATTTTAAGATAAAATGTGTTACAAGGAATACTTTACTGCCTCCCAGACTCAAATGTTATAAGAGGAAAAAAAAACCCACCAGAATTAGAATTACAACTTAAGGAAATATTATCCTGTTAGGATATAACAATATTATAAGCTGGATACCCAAAGAAATATGATCGACCAAAAGTTAAATTTTCCCACAGTGGTTTTAGTATAACTTTTATGCTGAAGAATTATGAACGCTTTTGACTTTCTGTATTATGAAAAGCCGTATTGACTTCAGTGGGAGTACTCAGTGCTTAATAATTAAGCAGCTGCATAATCTTTCAAAGCCTCTTAAGACAGAGTGATTTTCTTATGTAAGAGGAATATGTATATTTATAAATACTGGGCCTTATGCCAAAATTTTTAAGGTGCATCCAGCATTTAGGACCCTCTCTTTCTATTGCTCTTAAGGACTTTTTTTCTGGGTTCTGTGCAATACCACAGTGCTATGTGGGGGCAGGGGCAAGAGCCAAGGGTAGCATCCCTCTTCAAGGCTTAGAAATAGAAACTGAAAGAGGCACTAAGGGTTTGCCATTTAGAATGAACCCATACATTTCTATGTTGAAACAATATGTAAGGCAGATGATGAATTTAAAGTGGAAATAATTCATCTGTCTAGAGAGATCTTTATAAGATTATTTTAAAAGTATGTCAGTATGTATCATCAGAATATATAATATTTTCTGCTTGATACTAATAATACATATGAGTAGCTGAGACAAAACTATATCTGAGCTCAGAGATTTGTTTTTGTACTTCTTAATCAATTGATTATGAACTTGAGGAACTTAATTCCTAGAAAATCTAGAGATATCAGTGAAGCTGTCTCATGTTATTTCTCATTCCTGCTACCAGTATTACCTTGACAAAGATAACATTTTCTGTTTTCCCATTTTTTCCCAGCTTACTCACTTTTTTGTCCTGAAAATGTACTAATGAGGTTACCAACTCTTCTGTACATCAAATATGCTTACGTTCCAAAGCAATGTGCTTAAAAAGGAGTGCAGGGACAACTTTGTTCCCAGAGTCTAATAACAAAGGTTGCAAATGAAATGAAAACAGAGAGATTTGGAAGTATCAGTGTATTCTTAGAAGCAAATTTGTAATGAGCATGCTAGATACAAAAACAAAGTGTATCTGCTCTATGAACTAATTACTACTGGTAAGACTTGCTAGCATAGTGAAGACAGTACAGCAACTGTTGGTAATTGGCATTCCTGTGTATTCCCATCTAAAAGATTATGATTCAGAGGTAAGAAAACTGTAAAAGAAAATGCATCCTCTCATACATGCAGCTAGTTTATCTGAGAACTGAAGGATGTTGAAGAGGATGTATATGAAACTTGATTTTGATCTAACTCTTCTAGTGATAAAGAAGAGTCTACTTTTTGGTTAGAATTAGTTCAGGAAGCTGCTGTGCACTTACAGAATTTCCCATTGTTGCTTTATCTTATGTGTCTTACAAAGAAAAGCAAGAAAGAAAACTGCTTTTAGTGAACCACTGTTTCTTATTCATGCTGTGGATATGTATGTAAGATTGCAGATAAGCAGGCTTATTTTTTCCTTTAGATGGTGTCTATCCTGCTGTGCTGCTCATTGCCTGCACAGAACTGTTTCAAGGAGAGCCTGAGAAGTTACTAGGGATGGATGAACACACTGATTTTTTTTTTTTCTCCAGTCAGTTGGTAGTTCAAATGGGGGGCTCCTTTCCCTAAAAATATCTTTATTCTCAATTATATATCAATCTGTGGTAGACATGACCCAGATATACATTTTTTACTGGTCATTTGTGGTGTGTAAGTCATGAATTATGTGATCTATGGATACAGTGTAATGTTAGTAATAAAAATAAGGAGTTTGTTGAACAGCAGTAATTTATATGTACTTAGGAAGATTGCACAATGTCATTAATAACTGCCAACATGACCAACAGATAACAGAAGTTGTCCTTGGGTAAAGCTGTCTAGCAAGTGCCAGATTGAACAAGGCTTGATCAAATAAGAGGATATGGTGGATACGGGGAAAAAGCTGCAGCACTGTCCGGTGATGTTGAAAGGTTATCAGAAGGATGTAGGGTTGCTCAGCTTTCACCCTGGAGAATACTGATGAATGTCAAGTTCTTAAAAGTCACACAGCCTATTTTTTTTTTTTCCTCGTGAGCTATGTGAAAACAGCCATCATTCTGGCAATGGCAGAATGCAAGGGTCAAAATTTGTCCAAGTTGTTTCTCTTGTGCATTGTAATGCCTGAAGCTATCAGTACCAGAGCAGTGTCAGGGGACATCACCAGACAGTTCTCACATAGCACCCAAAGGCTGACCCTTTGTGCCTGCTGTTTAGCTGACAAGGTACAGGGTAGGGTGAAAAAATGGCCAGGACAGATAAGAAAGTATGAAATAACTCAATCCAGAGGTATTAAGTAGATCTGACAGAAAGGTCAGTTACTAATAGAGTTAAAAAAAAAAAAAAAAAAAAAAAATTTCCTGTCTGGGGGAAAAATAAATAAAGGCACTAATATTCACCAAAGCTTAAAAACATGATGAAGGTATGAATTATAGACTAAATAAAAGATAATTTCTTTCGCAATCACATTATGAAAAATAAACACATGGCTGTAGCTTATGCATGTCTTCAAGCAAATATCAAGTAGTAGCATTGAGTATAAGAGGAAGAATAAAACTTAAGTTGACTTTTTTTGACCCACTATTTCTTGTCATCTCATAGAATCATAGAGTGGCCAGGGTTGAAAAGGTCCACAATGATCATCTAGTTTCAATCCCCCTGCTATGTGCAAGGTTGCCAACCATTAGACCAAGCTGCCTATTGTCTCCCTCCCCTCATTGTCTTCATTTCATTTCTCTTCCTTCCACAGCCATAGTAAATAAAAACGACAGATATTCCTGCTCAACAGATCAAAAACACAGCATCTATGATTTAATTCTTCAGTCACTTCACTCTGAAGTCCTTAGGGATAGGGAACACATAGATGTAAAATGATCAACCAGATTTGCCTTTTATCTACTTCCTGTTCTTTGATCAGTATTGTGAACTTCCATAATGTTTTTGACAGGCAGCTATAAACATTTTATCTTGTAAATCAACATTGGCTAATAAAATCTAGCTGATTTTTAGTGTCTCCTCTTCACAAGAGATTGCAGAGCTTCTGGGGAACAAACATTGTCATTCACTTTCATTCTTTAACTATAACTAAGAATTGAGACTCCATTAATTCAAAATGTTGATTAATCAGAAAATAGTTATACTGCAAAGAAGGATTAGTGGATTTTTGCTAGAGGGTTGGACATGCTATGTGAAGGTGAATTCCTTTTGGAATTCAGGTGCAAACTGTGAGGAAAATATTGTCTCCTGTAGACTCATGCATTGTGTCTCTGCCTCTGCTTGAGTTCACATCTATAGGTACTTTCTCTTTACTTGATATGTTTTTTGAGGAAGGGCTCAGCTGTTCTTCCTTCTAAAAGTGAATCTGTTGCCTAACAAGTTTCTTACATCTTCACTCAATACCCAGAAAAATAGCTGATAGAGATATGAGTCACTTTTAAAGAGTGACTTCTCATCTGAGTCTAAAGTGGAAAAAAAAAAAAAGTCTGGCACTTAGATCTCATTTAGCTTTTTCTGTATCTAATCCACTTCAGAAGTGACTTACTTAAGAAAAATTGTGTTTAAAGCATTGGTGATGTGAAATTTAATTCTATGGCTGGAGAAAATAATGCATCATTATCTGGTCTTTGGTTGAATCATTGTCATGTTGAGCCAGAGATGTGCAGAAATGTGCCCGCAATGCCTCTAATTGCAACAGCTGTTATTGCCCCTATCTGTTTAACATCTGCTTCAAAGCAGTAATTCCACTGATGCCTCTCATATATTTTCCAGCTGTTCCCAATAAGCTAGGAAAGTTACAGCCCTTTTAAGTGACAGTAATTCAAGATGCTCCATACCTGAGTAGACAAGGCCTTTTTTTTTCCTGAAAAATGAATTCCTTGATTATTTCTGTTAAAGGCTTTCTTTCTTGATGACTGCTTTAGTGAGGAGGGAAAAACAAACAAACAAAGAAAAACAACCCACCACCACTGCAAACTAAAATCAACCAAAAAACCAGAACAAATCTCAATCATTGCACATCAATAGTTTACCATACTATCAGAAAGAATCACAAGAGAGACTTAAAGATCTCTACTATAAAACGAACTGGAAATTTCAAAGACTCATAAAATTTGTAGCTCAGCTGAGCAGACAATTTATATTAAATTCCTGAAGGGATTTTTTTTTCTCTTCTTCAGCAGTAAGAGCTGGATTCAAATTAAAAAAAAAAAAAAATTCTCATTGCTTCTTTTCAGGAAAAAAAAAAAAGCATGAAGTGTTCAGTGGAACCAAAAAGTCAGAATAGCAATTGTCTATAACAGCCACTGTTTTATTACAGAAATTGAACTATTCCAAATTCCATCTGGCAAATGTTCAGATGTTGTACTTGTAGATACGAATTTTCAGAATATATCTGGAGAGTTATTCTATGATGTTAACTTACATCGCTGTTTGCTTCCAGAATGCCAATAGTAATTTTACTGTCGAGCAGTAGAATTGTGTATAGCACTATCCTAAGATGTAGAAGAGGCACATTATGTAGTAAAGCACATTGTACTAAAACCACATTAATGGTGCAGTACTTGGAAGCACCTACAGAGGCAGAAAAATCCCTGGTAAAGCACTATACATTCTCCATCTGGCATAGGTGCAGAGTCTGCCAGAAGTGGAATTACGCTTTCTAGCTTCACTTAGGTGAAGTTTGATCAAATCTCAAGAGGTAAGTGACAGATTTAGACTGGTTTATATTTAGCAGACCTATCTTGAGAACTAAGAAATATTTAAATGTGAATAGGTAATGAAAACAAGTTGATTATTTTAGATGAGAGGGGAAAAAAAAAGCCACAGGAGATGAGAGAGGATTTCCCAATTTGTAGTTATGTCAGCTAATAGAGTAGTTCAACTAAAGAACACAAAAAAATTGAAGCAGACTCTCCAGATAGCTGCTTGTAATATAAAAATAGCACCAACTTGAAAAGGAAACTGATGCCACGTACACAAGTAAAATTAAGTTCAAGCAAGAAAAACTCTATTTGTTGTTAAAAGTAGTAAAATACACAGAACTCCTACGGGGGGGGGAAAAAGTATTTTGTCGAGATGACAAAATCATAGCCAAAAGACTAGAGTTCTACCAGTCCATGAAAGGACTAGAAGGGGAACCTGGGAAACACTGAAGAGCAGACGTATGAGGTGTGCTATTGTCTGCTTCTGCAGGAAAGTGATACATGTCATGGAGCCTTGTCCAAGGAAAAAAAAAACGTTCTGTTAGGCCCAAGGTTCTTGTAATGTGACCATATAACTTGAAAGAGGGCAAAGAACAGCAGCAAATAAATACATGCCAACTCTGGGATCCTACTTGGTCATAGGTCAGTCATCTCTCAAAGGCAGTGGTGCCAGACTCTGTGGGTGTTTGTCTGGCACATGACTGTATCTAATTAGCACTAAGATTTGATAGAAGATGGCATCTGTGAGAGAACTGCTTCAAGCTTTCTCTACTAACTCACGCTGCGTGTTTCTGATGTAGTGAAGCTGTAGAATTAAGACAATAAGATAAAATCTTTATTCCTAGAATTGGAACTAATGGAAGAACCAGATGCTTAAATAATGTAAGCCTTAAGTATTGTAGTTTGATTTTTCATAATGAAGAATTGATGTGGTAAAGTAACAGAAGGCAGGTATATGAGGAATTTCTGCAGTTCCAGTTTCATCTCCCCCTAGAAGCTGACAACATCATGCCTTCTCTGCGAATACCCATGCATACTCATTAATTGATGTAAAAGACCAGCCATAACAAAATCATGAGGAAAAACAGAAGAAGAACATTGAATAGTGAATACTTTATGCTGGGGAGCACCTGGGCTCCCCTGGGTTGGTCCTGCCTTCCCACCATATGCTTAATCACTGTTTCAGGCTGTGACTTAGCATTTCCACTACGAGCACTGATAAGAAATTTTATGTATTTCAGAAAGATATAATTAAATTTCTACTTTATTTATTAAACAACAAAACTAGACAAATGTACCTATCATGACAAAATAGACTAACTTGGGAGCTACAGGGCATTCAAATTTCTGAGTAGTACAATTATAAATCATCATATAATGGTATTCCTAGTCTCTAAGCAAGGAGATGCGCGTTCAAAACCAGGATTATGTTTTTATGTGAGTTTGTCTCTTGTGAGTTCGATTTCTCCACTTGATTGTTAAATATGAATCCGCACTAAAAGCTCTATATACTTGATTATACAAGAAAGAAACTGATAGTTAGAGACTTGAATAATCAGCTGTTCACCTATATCAGGCTTTAAAAATAAAGACTTTAAGACCCAGCCTTCTCAAATATTTAAACTTGCATGTGATTTTTTTTTCATAAAAACAAATGTCAACTATAAGTCATTCTTCTTCATGTGTAATGGTAAGCCTGAACTCCCACTAGCATCTGATCCCTTGATCTCCCAGGAGTTTTATAGATGTGCTCCAGCTGAGAATTCTGCAGTTACGCAGATTCACATTATGTGGTAATAACAGAGCTCTTTGTTCAGTGCAGCATATCACCGATGTACTGTTCCACATGTACATTAAAGCCTGTTTTATGACTGCAATGAGCAGTTGATATGGTCAAAATACTAGCTAAAGTAGGAAAAGAGTGTAGGATATAATTTTGGCACAATCAGTGCTGCAGCAAATCCTTATCTGACCAGTTTTCATCTCAGCGAGAAGATGAACAGTGGATGGACCTGCAATGAGTGCACATCAAATGCTTTTATTGTGCTTTTAAGGTTTTTTCAGCCTGCAAATTTCGCTTAGCAGTCAGTGTTTGGTGCTGAAAATGATTGTGGTTTGAAACAAGTTTTACTCATCAGCATTCTGCACCATCACCACAAACTGAAGGAGCTGAAAGAGAAATAAAGGAAAAAAGAAAAATAACACAAAACTAGATGCACAAATAGGAGAAGTGATTAAAGAAGATCACTGAGGTGGAAAATAAGGACATTGCCAAGTTGTTTAAAAACAAAATTTCACATACTTTAGTAGTGGCGCAGTCTAGTAGAGCATCTGTCCTCCTAGTTCTTTGTATGTTTCTGTTAGGAATAATCTTTGTAGCAGTGAATCATTTGGCAAGGCTGAAAGAAGAGTAGAAGCAGCAGTAGAAGTTACAGAAGGGGCAACATATGTAAGCTTGGTACTGATGCAAAAGTGGATAATATATCCATATAGCTAAGGGAAGGAATAATCTATGCATGTACAGTGGAACATTCCTCTTTTTCTCTATAAAATATCAGGTGCTAGAAATTTGTAGTTCCCATTTACTTTCTTCAAAATCTGCTATTTTTCCAATCTCCTTTTTGAATTTTGGCCTTTAGCCTTTTGGCAGCATTGACAGCAGTCAGAATTCCATCTGAATGTGGGAAAGTGTTAACAAATATAGAGAATTAATTTTTATGTTATTGTCACAACTTACGTGTTATTTTGTAGGGTTTAGGTACTGATTTTTATTTAAAATAAAAACAAAACAAAAAATGGCAAAAAAAGAAAAAAACGACAAACCCATCAATAGCAAATCAACAGTCCTCTAAAGGTTTCTCATTAGCCATCTAATTTAAATTATCTTATTTAATCTTGCAGTCTCCTGTGTGTTCGTATTGACTAAATGGGAAATTTTAGTCTCTATGCCAGTTGTCTAACGTCAAGAGCACCTGAAAGCACTTAGGATGCAGAACTGAAAAAGATGAGCATTTCAGATGCAGATTCATTGAGTAATGATCTATTGTATTTGAGTGGAGCTTCAACAGACACACTGAAGGTAGATCACTGGTCTTTTTCCTCTCCTCTAAATATCTTTGTAGCCTAAAAGAGAAGTCAATTATATGATTTGGGGCTGAGAAGAGAGTGATTCTATTTGCTCTAATATATATCACTCCTCTGATATTCGATGTAAGTTCTATGTATCTACACTAGTACTCTTCTTCTATTGCATTTATAAATTTCTTATAAATGCAGGCCTGACCTGAAAGTTAGTATTTCAAACTAGATTGAAAAATTCCTTTAAAGGACTCTGTCTCCCTAATCCCAGAGCCTTTGTGATGAGGGGAGAGAATGCATTATTGAGCTCAGCATTTCCTGGAATCAGTCTTATGGTTGGAAAAAGTCACTAAAGCAAACTACTCAGTGCCTCCAAAATAGAGACCAAAGCCAGACTGAAAAATTTATCAGAAAAAAAAAAAAGTACAAAATTGAAAAGCAAATCAATAACTTGCTTTTACTGATGGAGATTTTGGCTCTCTAAATCCCAGATTGTGCAAATGCTTTTTCTCTAAATCTTTCCAGAAAGTCGCACTGATTTTTGGGGTCAAGAGACATATCTTATTTTTTCAGAGAGATTGCATTTATGTTCTGTAGTGACCCAAACTAAAGTGTGCCACCAGTGGCAATGGACCAAATCCCAGATAATCCCATTCTCCTCAGCAGTTATTTTCTCAGAACACATGGTCTGAGTTCACATTAGATTCCCATGAGTGAAACCACCTGCAAAACCTTTTTTAGACTTTCCCACTTAAGCTTGTCTTCACAAGACCAGTGTTTTTCATGTCAATAGCAAAAGATACCCTAGTGAGCATATCAATAAAAATTATTATTCCTCCTGTGACATGGAGGAGGTGTGAGGGAATTTTGATACCTCTTTGCTGTAGTGCATGCATAAACAACTTTGGTGGAATCGTCTTTTATTGTCACTTTTTACATTAAGATTTTCAGGCACAATATATGCATTAAAAAAAAAAGAAAGCTACAAATGTGACCAGATGACTTCATATTTGTTGCTTCATAGGCTATGCAAAATACAAGTATTGCAGAGCAACAAGCAGCATTAAGGGAAGTCACTCAAGATCACACCTTAGTGCCGAATTAAGGCACTGTCAGCTTTTTTCACAGCTTCTTTCGGTTCATAGAGTGCAGAGTGTTTTATATGTGTTGTTATAAAGATGAAGAAAACAAGATCTGACAGAAAACAGTTTCAAAACATGTTGATTAGTTCTATTAAGTTCTGCTATTGCTATTGAATGTTTCAATATTTTGTTCACCCTAGAATAGGAGGTTCTACCGTTGCTTAAAAAGAAGACAGCTATAAGTTTTGGTTTGATGCAATTCACTTACATGACTCTCTCTGTTTCTACTTGTCTCCAAAATATGAATGCAAAGATGAAGTATGAAAGTATGTATAATTTGACTTTTTTTCTTTTCTTTGAAGCTAGCAAACTCTGAGCAGTGGTATACACTAGTACAAGGTTTAGGTCCTTGCTGCTTTATGTCTTTGGTGCTTACTTTTGGATTATCTACCATGATGTCAGAAAGATAATTCTATAATATTATTTCAAATCATAGAAAGCACTTTAGGGTCCTACATAAGTCCTACAAAGCAAAGATGTAATTATTCTGCCAACTTCAAGCATGAAAACGTAGTGGAACATTTTATATGTTTAAAGTTCAAAAATATTTATGAGTGTATGAAGGGCCTAGATTCCAGCTGATATAACAGCTGTATGGGGGGATCCTTTGCCCATCTATGGTAATCTTTTCCAAAGTGAAATATGGCTGCAATTAATATAGAGATGAACTAAATCCTTTCCAAGGAATAGTTTTAAAGGCATTTATCAACATAAAACAAAGATAATAAAAAGATATTGATCTAACAGTATGTTCAGACTATCCAACTTCAATTTACCCTGAAAAATATTTAATGAATAAATAGAGCAAAATGTGGGTTTCATCCATCATTCATGAAATGGAAGAAATCACACTATTCCCAGAGTGCAAATATTTGTTCTGATTTGAGAATGATGCTTCCTAAATCACCTTCAGTAATACTTTTTGCAGTACATGTCAGATTTTGGAAAAAGAGAGCCTAGATTTTGGAACAATATCATCTAGTTCAACAGAGGTTATTGGTATCTACCTGAAGACATTGACTAGAGATTGCACCTGAAAAATAACCTTTAATTTCAAGAATAAAAACAATTTATTATACAAACAAATATTAGTGTCTTGCTAATTATAAACGCCTACAGAATGAATATAGAGTTCTGAGTAAAAACCTCAGGTTTTAAAAATCACCATTTATTCAACAAACATAGACCAAACTCTCCAAAGAAATTTTTATGACATAACTTTTTAAATGTCTTAATTTCTACCTGTAACAGTTTTGTTTTAGTTTCACATGGATGTAAGTATACATACTATAACATATATGAGAGTTTTAAAATACTTTATCTCATAAATGATAAGCCACGGTGTGGAATATGAATAATCAAGAGAAAATGCTGTGGTCTGGGTCCTCCGAATATGTTGCTGAAGTGCTTTGTTCTTCTGTTTTCTTTCTGACTTATAAAATTCCATTGACCTTGGGGAAGAGACTTAAACATGGGTCCAAGATGTTACTTGTTTAAATGGATTATGATGTCATGTGCAACACAAAGCTTATGTTCAAAGAAAACATCAACAATAAAACACTAAAAACTTATGTAACTGCAGATAGATTTCACTCAACAGTGCATTTTAATCTGGCAGTAAATCAATGCATCCTGCTACTGTAAGCAGTATAGTATTAATGGGAGATACTTGGAATGGACCTTGACAGTGTATGAAAAGTGTTTCCATTTTGCTTTGCTTTAAATTGCTAATCAACTAGTTTTTCTTGGTTGCCGTTTCTTTGTTATTTCAAAAAATAACTATGTGCTCAAATATATAGGCATCATTCAAATCAAAATAAATAGAATCAATGCGCTTTTAAAGGTGTTTGTGACTGTATATGAATGAGACATTAGCTATGCTTCACAATAGTTGCATTGTAGGGGGCTTTCTTTATAATTGAAATGAACTCTTCACAGAACAGATTACCTACTGGGAACTAAGCAGGCTGCATATATCTTAGCCCATATGCAGGTGACTTCTAATTGAAAGCATTTCATCTTATTAAAGGCAGAGTTATGACCTGGCTAACATAACTTTTTCTGAGCATTAAGAATGTAACTCTACTTGTTCTGCCCATGCTTTCAGTGCCCATCTAGCTGAAGCAAGGAAGTGTGTATCTCAGGAGAGATTCTGCCTCCACCCGTTATCATTTGGCTTGCTTTACCATTTTGTCTTATGTTCATAGACAATGATATCCTACCTGACAACAGGATTTTGACTGCTCAAAGAAACTCATTGTTACACTTTGCCCCTTGCACTTCAGTAGGTCAGCAAATGAGACATTACTCACAGTGGTTGCTGATACAACTGAATTCTCTATTTTTCCAGTGATTTTCAAACAAAAGCCTATAATATCACACCGAGAAGCAACGAGCCATGATACATTGTTGTGTTTTTAGTGCATACTAAAACATTTTATTAACCGTTAGCTTAAGAACTTCGTGGCATTTTCCTAAGTATCATTGGCTGGTATCTTACTAAGCAGTTGTGTAAAAAGAGCTCTGTGTTTTACGAGTAAAGCATCTGCCTAACTTGTCTTTTGGGAGAAATAGAGGAGGGAGAATTTATTTGATATTCTAGCCAACACAGAAAAAACACGTTTAGAAAGAACATCTGTATAGTATCAGGGATAGCCCTGTTAAAATTTATTTCCTTTAAAAATTTTAGGACACACGCAAAAGAAACACGCTCCCCACATCTTCCACTATAGTTTTGGAAAAAAAACAAGAGTTTTAAACACATTATCCTTAGTGAGCAACAAGATCGTGGTTGGGACCTCAAGGATGGGCTTTGCACTGTAGAACAGGTCTCTTCCTTCAATAAATTCTCCAAGAAATGTTTCCAAGGAATTTAGTTAGGAGGGTATATAGAATTGTGTAGGAATGGTCTGCATGTATGCCTTCCATGTGTTCCAGCAATGATAGCAGATTCTACTTTGTTCAGTGTGACTTTTCAAACAACTGTGGTAAGGTAGTGTGCATAAAAAATATCCATCATTCTGCTATTCCACACTATAGAATAATCTGTATTTTTATGAGTTCTTAAAAATTGTGGAAAGCAAAGGACATTTTCCATTTTTTTTTTTTTATGGAACTGCTCCTAAATATGTCACAAAGTTTCAGTGACAAAGTACATAGGGGAGAAAAAAATCTTGCAAAACATGTAGAAAGTGTTTTGAAGTTCTTAAAAATCTTAATCTTATATTTTCATCATACAAATGTACTTTGCAAATGAAAACTAAATTACTAGCAAGATGACCCTTCAATTTAAACCCTGAAGATGAGTGGACACAATTAGAGAAAATGCCATCTGATAATTTGGGATCTTATAGGAATAGCAATTTTATACTCCTTGTAGGCATTTTAGGTGAAGATACTATCAAAAATGAGATGAAGTTTAAATTGCTTCCTAATGTTCTTTTATTTAACCCATTTTAATACTCAGTGATTCAATTCTCAAATACTGGTTAGACATCTTTGATAGAAAGTCCATATCATTTACTGTTTGTAAACAACAGTAGATGTTTTATACAGAGGTAGCCATAGATTAAATGTTAATTCCCCTAGTAGTATTCAGATAATTTAGTTAATTATAAACCTCCAGTGTTTTATTCCTAAGAAAACATACTAAAATAGTGTGTTTTAAAATTAGTATGATGAATTCATACGTATCTAATACTGTATCTGAAGAATGTGCCACTTATAATATTTAACTTGGTTTTATTTCTTGTTGTTCATATTGGATATGATCCAATGAAGTTCATGAGAGTTATCTGCAAGGCTATTAGTTCAGTAGCCTCAAATATATATTTTTTTTTAAACAAAGAAAGTTACCAATCTTTCCTGGAAGATACTATTCTTTTCTTTTCTTTTTTTTTCTTTTCTTTTCTTTTCTTTTTTGAGTCTTGCAATATTATTTGAAGGATATATTTTACTAAATGATTCCTTATTCAAGTTAAAACTTCCCTAAATTGTTTTAATTAGACTAAAACAATCAAATGCAAATATCTGAATTAATGGGTCTCATTCTTTCAGCACTCATTTTTTGAACATCCAGGGTTGTTTTCTGTCCATGATAGGTACAATTTTGCACTACCCATAAATGCACCATAATCTGAATATTGCAGAGTGACCCTTACAAGTTTTGTCAGTCCTGGCTAATGGTGAGTCTTCTTTCACCATTTGGAATAAATCAGAAAAAGTCAAACATTGTTATATTCTGTATATTACTGTTGAGTTTAGGGAGTAGATGTAGCCATGAAATAATTTTTAGAAGCTCTGAAAATTATCTAAAGTCTTCTCAAGACTAAATCATCCTCTTACCTCTCCCTAGAACAGAAAAATATGCACATGATACAATATGGACGATGAGGGAAAAGAGAACACATAAATGAAACAGGTTCAGCATCAAGGTCATCTCAGATTTATTCAGATATCAAGTCTAGGATGACCAGTAAAATTGCTGGAATAGTGCTCTTTAAACAAGAAACTTACCTGAATAGCATCCAGAGTTGTCTTCTAGTGTTCTTTATATTGATAAACAATATAAAAGCACATATATTCAATAGCACAAAAACTTTAATGCTGTAACTGAAAATCACAATGTTGTTTTACTTTCTTTTTTTTTTCAAGAAAGAATTAGTTTGCTATTTTTAGCAAGCAACAGAAACTGGTTGTCTTCCATTGAAACAGGCTTTCTCTTTCCAAAATTAATAACCTATCCAATAAATCAGATAATTATAAGCCAAATTTTACCCACTATGTTGCTATTCTAAATTGCTTTTTCTATCTGAGAGATGTAGAGGGCTTAGCTATGAGCCAAAATGCATTCACCTCTCACCTAGACAAGTTCCTTAGATTTTAAAAGACTATCTAGATTCTAAGTGCTAGTAACTGTAGACTGTATTTATTCTCATAGTTTATGTGTTGTTGGTTTGTTTTTTTTTGTTTGTTTGTTTGTTTTTTTGATGGGTATGTTTTCAAATCCCCAGAGTAACCTGCATTATCATATGTAAATTTCTGACTTAGCTTCTTCAATTTTTTTAGCTGTGGAGCAGTGGTGCAGGAAAGCCCTAAAACTCAGGCCTGGCCTGTCTTGTATTATTGGTGATAAGTAGTTTCTTCACAAGCAAGGACTGTGAATAATTAGATTATTATGCTTCTGTTTCAGTATTACTTCCTGCAGTAATTTTGTAATTGTGCCAGAACACTGGTTTTAGTATTCAACATACCAAATGGAAGAAGAGTGTCATTCAGAAAAGGGATGTAATTTATATGAACTTTTTACCATATTTTTGCAAACACTGGTTTTGAGCTTTCACGTGGCAATTGTGTTTGCAGAAGAGAAAGAAACTCATTTCATTCAAGTTAAGACGATATTCAGAAGACTAAACTTTTTGGTTTCACTTTCTTTTTTTATTTTAATGGGCACCTAAGTATTTTTCTGAAAAACTTAAAAAAAAAACTGATGAAGAAGTACACTTGATCCATTGGTTTAAAACAAACTGTAATACTCAGCACAACTGATATGATTTAGCCAAAAAATCAACTTATTTGGGAATGGTCTGCTAATGCCCTACATTGCCATGTGTCAGTGTCCCTACCTTTTGAAGAAAACTCTTCTGTTTTTCTTCTTTCATCATGTTTATTTGGACCTTCTTTTATTTTTGTATGATACAGCAAACATCTGAAAAATTTATTTTTGATTTTTTTTAAATCACTCATTTTTCTTATTTTCTGTGTAAGTCTTTGCATATCCACTACAACTCTAAATTATATTAATAAATTTAAGCTTATCTTACTGAGTACTCAAAACATGTATGTGAACTTAGAATACAATTTTCCATTGTTTTAAGTCTGTAAAATTCCACTGTAATCATTGAGTATATAAAAAATAGTAAGTTGCTATAAAGTGGTAGATCGAAAAGAAACTTTATGAACAAGATTGTTAGAATAAAAGAATGGTGAGTTCATTTTACTCTGAAACATCATTTTCTATGTGTCAGTACAAAGTAACAATGAAGTATGGAACAGAAATGGAAACAAAATATTGAGCTGTTAATAAATAATTAGAGACTAATAAACACATGCTACACTATACTACAGTCAGAATAATATAAATGGTTTGAGATGTACTAACCTGGAAAATAAATAGGATTTCTAATTTTATATTGTCTCATATATATAATACAAAGACCTGTATTAAGGATCCTGTTGGAGGATTGACAATAGATTTTCCCCTTTACCACACTGTGTCCAACTTAGATAATCAGAAGACATTGACATCTGAAGGATTTCTTAGATAAATGGATGGCCTTCTCGTGTGAAAATGTAGTCTCTTATGACTATCAGAAATGCAAGATGTTGAACAGGCACTGAGAATTTACTATCAGCATTACAAGCAATGCCACAAGGCACATTGGAAAAACAGATTATGGGAGCTTGTAGTATACAATTTTTGTTTTGCAGCTATTTCTGGGGGAAAAAAAAAGCTAAATGTTTCAGCTCTTGTTAACAGTGCACAAATGTCTGCAAAGTGGGACTCCAGGTCCCAAAGCACAACCACATTATGATACTTTAGTTGAGCTCTAGTCTTTTGTTCACGAATTCAGTGGCATTGTATACACGTATAGGTAATGCAACCGCTTAACTTTGTCATTTGCTGTACTTTAAGCCACATGGTTTTAAGTATTTAGGATTCTAGGGGCCATTTGTGCACAGCTATTGTGCCTCAGAATGGAGGCAATAAATTGTTGAATGATGCTAACTGTGGTTATGTTTCTGAGTCCCCAGATTTTTCTTTGGATAGTCCTTTTTTTCATTTTCAGATTTGCCAAATGCATGCTACCCTTCTACTCACAGAAGCAACCACAGAGATATCAAAGACCATTTTCAGTTAACTTCTTCAGGTCACAGTGGTCATTTAACTGCAAAAGCCTGCAGCTTGAAATAGAGATGTGTTCCTCTCCTTTTCATAGCAAAAATAGAATCTAATCTTGTTTTTTCCCAAATTTGTCTTCATTTTTACTGTTCTTTTACCTCATATAATTAAGGCCAATATTGAGGTCCTCACCTCAGTAAAGTGTATCAAATGCATCATAACCATTCCATCTCAGTGAAAATAAAATTACTTAATACTTTCTTTCCCAGCCTAAGGACTGAAGTCTAGAGGCAATAGATTAATTACATTGTCATCCACTACAGCATTTTGCTAAAATCTGGTAAGGTAAAGGGATATAGAACTTCATGCTGCTTATTGCACAGAAATTTGATATTCTCTCTCACTCTCAGTATAGCCTGTGACACTCAAGCCTACATTCTTATAGTAAGCTAGTTTGATATTAAGAGCTCCCTTTCAGCTAATGCTTCAAGCAGCATTTTCTTGATGATAGAAAAGGAAGCCAATAGGGAAATGCTTTTTTCTGAAAAATTCTAACTAGTAATTTGCTAGACTAAAATGTCATGAATTATAGCTAATTATATAAAGCAATGTCACTGACACATACCTGATCTAAAAACATGAAAATATATTTTCTGATTTTTTTTTTTTTAATTTTAAATATTACACTATATTTAAAATTATTGAAGTAGTAAAGTTATGAAACTCCAGGTTAGCCCTCAGGTCAGGAGCTATGTTGACACTTTGGCAACCAAATCTCTATTGTATTTTCTTGTATTTCTGAGAAAAGCAATATAAATAGAAGATCAAATGCTTATTGCTTGCTTCTTTAATATGTCATCACTTTCTGTCTAGAGGGAATGTTATGCCAGACAGAATGCTGCATAAATAGCAGACAAATTATATTACATCCTGTGGTCTATATGCTGACATAGAAGTGCCTTGAAATAACTAAATTATATCTTTTCTATATCTATCCATATCTAAATCTTAACCACGACATTGAAAATCAGGAGAAAGAGATAATATTTTCTATTTTGACCATGTGAGAGAAAAGCTCCAGTCTCATGTATTACAAAGCAAATTCCATTAATTAACATTATTACCTAATTGTTTTTGTCAATATATTCACAAGCTCAGAAAGGATATAACATGATGAGACTTCCAGTGTGATTGCTCTTTTTAAAAGCCATTGCCTTTTTATAGGTTCTCTGACAGAATTGAGTATGTTGGAGCATAGATAACCAGAATACATTGATACAGGCTTTTTGGTATTTTTCAGATGTATGTTGAACAATATTATAAAGCAAATTTTTGTGAAAAGCCATTAAGAAAATTATTTCCAAGAACGTAGGTGTTAATATCAAATCAAATTTAATGGAAAATTCATTCAGTATACAAAGACTATCAGCAGGAGATAGCTGGAAGGAGAATTTTACATATGTGATTTTATATATAAACTACTACAGCTTATACAGATCAGTACAGTCCAACTGCGGTTTCTTCCTGCTTTAAAAACAAAGTCCTCTTTTCTTACATATATCCATATATGTGGATCTTTGCTCTGTAGATTTATGGAAAATCTTGACAGTGAATTTACTAGATCTATCTTCTTAGACTGGAATTAACCTTTTTACTTATATAATAAAAAGAAGCAAATAGTTGATATTTACTGTTAAATCAGTACGAGGAGCAAATTTTGTTACTTCTCATGCTTTCAGTGTCAGCATGGAGCATTTGGGAAGGTTTTAAGACACCTTTATCTTCCTCAACTTTTTTTTCTGATAGTATATTATGATCAAGTTATCTACTAAGTAAGAATATGAGAAGAGAAAAATATTTTGATTGGCAAATCCTATTCACTTGGCAATGTTTCTGATCATTACCATGTTTTAAACACAATTTTCCATAAAATAAAACAAAGATTTATGAAATACATTGTGAATTCAAGGATTAAACTCATCTTAATTGCACAATTCTTAATCTTTCTGAGTAGACAATGAAACTTGCAGTTCCATGACTAAGTGCAAGATTTGACAACTTTTTCAATTTAGCACACTAAATTGGAATTTCATTCAAGCACCATTTCTAGGTTAATTAAAATGCAAGTTGCCAGTAAATGAATTATGTAAATAAGATATTGTACAAGTCATGCAGTAATTACCAGTCCTACATTTATAACCTTATTGATTTTCAATAACTTGCACTAAACATTCAATGTATAATGTGTAATTAAAGAAAAGATTAAGCATGGAGAGATATGTGAGAGGTTTTGAAAACGTACTGATATGAAATCATTATTTCTCATTCTTTTTTCAATAAACATTTTGGGAGATGCATATTATGATATGTTATGTTTGGATCATAGCTTGTCCAATTCCAACTTTCAGAAGATTTAGGCTGTGTTCTGTAAAAAGGATAGAATCCCTCATTTCTTACTCTGTTCAGTTTTAGAAGAGGTCAAAAAGTAAGTTCTCCATATTAGTCACATTATTCTTACATCTGAACAAGAAATAAGTCATTAAATTGAAAATTTCTGGAAAGCGTGAAATAGTATATTCATCTTAAAGTTTTTCTCTTTGGGAAATAAGTATTTTTCAAGCTGTGTCTGAAATGCATGCTTATAGACCTACATGTATTACATTGACTTTAAGAAGTGCTTTGATGCAAGTAAGTCCAGCGTGTTCAGAGAGGACATCTAATATCACTAATTTCATACCAGATTACAACACAAACTGAATATTTCACCTTGTAAATTGTCATTGCTTCTCCTCGCAGTGATGAAGATCCTTTCGACTAAAAAAAGAACCAAATAAACTTTGGAAGTTCAGAGAATCTAAAACCTTGCCAGTTAGCATGTCCACTTGAGTGTGGAGAGACAAATTCTACAAACTGTTGGAGTAAATCCTTCATGTCTTCTAAGACCATGATGTTTTCTTTTAAATAGTCTATAGATTCTTCAGTCTCAGATAATATGCTCTTTACCTCAGTATCTCAGATGGCAAGCACCTAGGACAGTGTAGGTTTCAGTCATAAATGGATAGTCCTTTTGGGACCAAGATATGAAAACTGGGCTGCTTTAGAATTGAAGGATAGTAGCAAACAAAGTGTGGAAAAGAAAATTTGAATTGCAGCTCAGAGTGGTATAAGAGGAACTGAATAGGTATATAGAAACTCCTCATGTTACTCTGATAAGAGAGTTTTAGATGAGGTCAGGCTTATGCACTGCCCTGGCAGATCTTGGAGGCAAAACTGGATGCCCAAAGTGGATACTTAGAATAACATCAACAGTAACTTTGAAGACTTATGAAAATGTTTAAGTGAATAATTGCTCTACATCTAACAGATTGTCAAAAACAAACTGTTTGCATTACATGAAAACAGTTGCAGGCAAAAACTATCTCTAGTGTTTCAGAGAATAAAATGTTTGTGTAACATTCTAGAAAGCAAAACTAAGGCCTAACTTTCTTACTAAAACAATAACCAAAACTAAAGCTGGATTGTCCTACCTCACCTACCTATAGTCTGGATTTGCTGCGTTCTGACTTCCATCTGTTTGGGCCAATGAAAGATGGACTATGTGAGAAACATTTTCCTAGCAATGATGCCATCACTGCAGCTGTGAAACAGTGGGACACCTCCACTGGTGCAGATTTTTATGAGTATGTCATGCAACCCCTTGTCGCTGATGAAAATGCATAGAAAGTGGTGGTGATTATTTTAATGGTTTTTTTTGTATCTGTTTAGTATTCTTTGTATCTGTTGTAGTTTGAGCTATGGAAATTCTGGATAAAAAACAGAACAGTAAAATGTGTTTCGTTGCAGGATCAGGAAAATTGCACAGAGGCTAAAATAATAGAACTTGGTTTAAGCCTGTTGTTAAAGGCTGGGAGGGTAGCTACAAAGAAATTCTGATGACAAAGGCACCTTTGTTTTGTTGAGTTTTGATGCTCATGTTCTTTCCAGATTAGTCCAAGTAAATGGAAACCTATTTTCTAAGCAAATGAAAATTGGAAGTGAGAAGAAACAGTATCTGATCTTGATGCCATTGTGCTTTACAAAAATTAATTCATCCCTTGTTATAAATTCTTTTATCGTGAGAATCTTTATCAAATGCAACACTATGTTTGTAGCAATATCCTGAGGCAATAGCATAAGAAATTCATTCAGTGTCACAGCAAATGCTCAGTTTAGATTGTATAGGAGCAGTCAATTCAAAGCACAGTGAATAACATTTAAACAAATAATAAAAGATGAACCAAAACAAAGTAACTATTTAATTAAAAGGCAACCTCCAGAGAGATGCAGCGTCCTAAGAAGAAGGGAGAGCCCCACAGCAAATCTTCCTCAGGAAGACTTGTGAAAGGGAAAACAGTTGAAGAAAAAATTGCTTTTGGAGGAAAAATTAATTTTTTTTACAGAATTTGTTGAAACAGATTTTAAAAGCTACAGATCAAATAAAATAAAGTAGATGATAAAGATGGATTTGGTAGGTAATCTGCAAAAAATCACATTCCTATTGAAACAGTAATGCAGAATTTGTTACCAGTGCCATTAAATCTGCCTTCATGCTTCTGCGGCTGTCTTTTTCAGAAAAGCATATTATTTTAATGAAGTCTTAAATTTGTATTCTTAGTAGAGAGACTGGGAGAGGGGATGTGTAATGAATAAAATTCTCTAGAGATGATTCCAGCAGGTCAGCCAAAATTTGTGGAAAGAAATGTATATTCATCGGATGTTTAACCACTACATTCATAAAAACATTGTTGTAGTTAACTCAATATTTTATACTGCTCACTGGCTAGGTAGAAACATTTAGGCTAGTTGGTCCAATATTTTTCGCATGCACTAAAGCCATTCCTTCTATGAACAATATCGTAAGTCATGGACTCCTTTGGAAAGGCCACTCAGACAGAGTGATATGACTACTCTGGACTGAAAATCCAGTGAATTAGATAGCACTTCTGCATACAATAATGTTTAACTTCAATAAAATCTGGGGAAAAAAATGCTTGTAATTATGGATCAAATAACCTTGAGGACAGAGTACAATATCTATATTTTTTATTATAATAAAAATATAATAATAAAGACAGAACAATAAGGAAATCCAAGTGATCTAGGAAAAGAATCTAGAAATCTAGAAAAGAATCTGTTCATCAAGAAATTTTCTTTCCAAAGGAAATAAAGTCAGAGTAATCATTTCAGGAACTATGTCTATTGTCTGTACCCATTTCACTACATATCTTTATATTCAAGGGTGCAATTCTGTTCTTTCCATGACCCTACTTCCCTCAGTCCCAAACCACATTTTTCACTTGTTTAATGTTCCAGTCTTCTAAAGATCTCAATTTTTAGGAAAGTTTAAGATGCACATTATTACAGTGCTTGATAGCCTGGGGCTCAGAGCATTTTACAGAAGGGAAAAAAAAATTGTGTTTTTTGCTGACAGAACAAAAATACAGAACTCAAACTTACAGCAGTTTTTGCCCACAGGCAAAGCGTATGGTTGTCCTCAGTCCATTCTTTGGCACTGCAAAGACTCAGATATTTTTTTCCTGTCCTACTACTGGGCTTAGGTTTCTCCACAGCACTGTTAACTAATTCTTGAGCCACACTTCAGCCATTCTGCTTCTTGTAAAATAGATGAATAATAGATGTTGTTATGTGGTAATCAGTAACTTGAGAGTAAGCTCCTTCCTGGTCCATAGCACGATCTTAATTTGGATTATAGATTTGTTATAGTCTACCAGTCCATAATCAGTCAAGTTTTCAGGAAATAATAGCCCTGTTTAGAAATACAAGTCAGTACTTCTGCAATATACTGCTTTTTTGGCAGAATTTGAAGTTTTATCCAGGATTATGAGCAACGGTGTTATTATTATTTTTAGAAGTAGTAGTAGAATAAAACACTTTTTTTTTGTTTTGTTTTCTTCTATTTTGTTTTCCAGTGTTTGTTTTCTTGATCTGTATACCTTTGGCAAAATATGTTCAATTTTTTGTTCACGGCACAACAGTTAGGCACTTTATGAGCTGCCAAATAGGATACTTTGGGTAAAAAACAAAACCAGCGACCATGAGTATTCCCACATCTCATTCTCCATTTCTAAAACTTTCCTCTAGAAGTCTTTTTTCCTTTAATATTAGTAAGGCTCTGATAAATTTTAATTGCAGACTGAGAGATTAAATTCAAACTCTCTACTAAAAAATACAAGCAAGAAGACACATGAATTCCATTCTCTTTTGTTCTATAGTATCTGAACTGACACTGCAAGTTATTCTTACTAATGAAGAAAGAAAAATCTTACTGAAACAGATCACCATCTTTGAACAACGTTTTGGAAAAAAAAGATTGCTCAAATGTCACAAATCTAGTTCAATGGCAATAACCAAAAATCTTAAAAAAGCAGGCTTTATTGTGCAAGCTATTTTTGATCTTGTTAGACTACACTGCACATCTGTCATTAGACAATGTGAAAATAAATACTTTGCTGAGATACAGTCTAACTACAGAGCACATCATTTAATAGCATTTTATTTAATTCTATCTCTCCAGATTTATGTTCCAATTACCAGAGCTGCAAATGAGAATATAGAAGCATTTTATGACCAAAGCAGGGTGTGATTGACAAAAGCATAGGAATGGTACAGGCATAGTTACAAGTGACCTTAATACAAACTTTGGTACTTGAAGTACTATAAAAAGCTGTTCCAATAATATATCTTGATTTTATATAAGGTCAGGGAGTTTTGCAGCTTTCTAATTACAGTGGATTGAGTTTTCTGGGTAATCCATATAGCTTTAAGACTTCTAATTCAAAACACAATCTGAACCTAATAACCTCCATTTATTCTTAACGTTCTGTCCTATCTTTCCTGTTCTTAATGTTTTCAGCTCTTTATATTCGTTTTAGTGTCATATGTACATGCTAAAGGAAGCATAATCTATACATTGATGCAACCCTCTGAATTTGGGACTGATATCATAGCTAAACTCATGCTGTGTATGATATTCAGCATGATTGTGAGCTGGGATGAAATGGAATATGAGTAATTTGAAGACAGAGAAATGTGTTCCTACAGCAAACATGTCCCTTCAGTTTAGTATATGCAGCTTCTAACAACCTGTGCAAATATTTCAGAACCTTCATCTACCTGGCTTTTGGCAATCTACATTTTTCTGTTTCATGTTGCATTGTGCTGATCTGATGACGCTGCCCAGTGGTGTATCTGAATCAGGATTGAACATAACTTAAAAGCACACTTTGAGAATAAAAGACAGGATAAAGTGTGTTCCTGAAACATCTTCAGATCTATAAGAAATATAAATCTTGGCTTCAATATCACTGCAGGACTTATAATGTAATCATTACATAACTAATAATTTTATATTTCAGATTTATGATTTAAGCACCATTTTCTCTTCAGACTGTAGACTGTAATATATATCTGTAGTTTATTTTCTTGTCTTCTGACTTCATTTTCTGACTACACAAAGTTTCATTTCATGTTTGTGCCAGTGACTCCTTAAAATTTATTGTAATTTGTCCTAGTCAAATTCCAATTAAACAATTATTTTTTGCTTCTAACAATCTCCAGTTTCCATTGGTAAATTTATTTTCCACTTTGCAATCTTAATTATGGTGTAGCAGCATTACTCTACAATCTTATCACAGTTTGGTTTTAACACAGGGGGATTCATTTTCAGGACTCGAAATTGAAAGCCATTCAGTTTATGTACCAGCTTAGAACTACTTCTGTGGCCAAAATGTACTCAAAACTAGTAAGTCTGAATTAGTTTTCCACTGGGGAAAATGCCACACAAGTCTCAGTGCAGAAATGATGTGAGTATATTTTCAAAATAGTTTGTCTATCCTTAAATATTCAGTTTCCTTTTTTCCCTTTAGATGAAAACACATAGACAAATATTATTTCTACCCTTTAACGCTAGTTGACACATAACACTGTATCTTTTCTGTTAAAAATTCATCAGTTCATATTTTCAAATTTGAGTATGTTCACGTCTCGCTGTGAAAAACAAAACACAAGTAAGGTCTTTTTTCTTTCCTGTTTATTTTGAAAATGAAAATAAAGTCTTACTTTCTTAGGAATGGCCAAGATGTAGATTTATTGTTCATTCTGTGAAGACAGTCCTTTTATATTCACAAAGAAAAGCACAAAATTACGTAAGAGATGAAGGCAAAGACATTCTTTGCTGTCTTCTCATTTTTTTAAATTTATTAATTCTTATCTTTATTTTTTCATTCAGAACAAATTTCTTCATATAGTTTTCTAGTGTCATTTTTATGTTGTTTTGATTTAAAACTTCACTAAAAACTTTGTTAGTTTAATCGTTTCACCTTCAAGACTTTAAAATGTAAAATCATCATTTGAGACTTTATTTTTAACTAGAAGAACCTGAAAAATGCTTGCTTAAAATGGATGCCTAGATTACAGAGTGGTGTGACTGCTTTCCATATATCAGACCATAAACCAATAAAACTGAGTAATGTCAGCATGCTTCAAACTATTTTTGTACTAGTAAAAGTCCTGGATTGACTTTGCTTCCTGTGCTGAACATCTATCTAGGCATGCAAATGTTTAAACCTATTGCACATGGCTACCTACTATAGAGCTGTGTTCTCAGATGGCTTAGCAGGGCTCTGCAAAAGGAATTCTCCAGGAAGATTCTTTCTTAAGTAATGCATTTAGACAAAGTTCAGGAGTAATTATCATGATTCTTTAGTTCAGCTGGTTTACTATTTTCCATCACTAGGAAAATGTCTAAGCCTTTATAATTGTAAACGCTCTTCATTTTGGTAAATCCTCAGAATTGAATTCTAATTGTCCTTAAACACAAATTCTATACTTCAGGCAGTTTCATTCCTCATCTTTCCTAATTATTTTTATTGTTAAAACAACCTTGGGACAACTGTAGGTGAATCTTACTGTCATTATTTCCCCCTTTATATTACTAAAATCCTTTTTTTTTTAAATTCATAATATGATCAAATGACTATAAAATAATTATATTTTTCTTTCATCTGGGCATAGTAAATGTATGTCTGGATTTTTTTTTTTTAAGAACTTTATACTCAAGTTATTTATTTATTTGTTTGTTTGTCAAGTTAAATTTTAAGTTAGTTTGAATTTGACATCTACCTTCTTAAACTGTTATGTTGGATCAAGCCTTCTTTCTACAGCCAGCTCCTCCTCAACTATGTCCTCTGTGCCGCAGTGTGGTTTCTCTGGTTTAGGAGTTTCTTTATGGTGGTTAGAGGCTGTATTTCTAACACTAAATTACATTTCTGAGGAAACATGATGAAAGGTCAGGATTTAGCTGACTTGAAAATAAACTTTTCAACATTTCCAAATATATCCATTTTTTGTTTGTTTGTTTCTGTGAAAATGTTCAATAATGCAGACAAGAAATGTTTTAGCAATAATGGTTTCTCTTTGCAAAAATTGTAATTTGCAACTAATTTGACTTTTGGATGTGTCTACAAACCACATAGACACAATGGGAAATTCTGCACTACATGAATGAATGTACATTCCTCCTTGGTCCACAGGCTAGTCACTGTTTCCCTGCTGTTTATTTCAACATACTTAATTAACGTACCACTCTCTTTCAAGTACATTTAACTTCTAGAGAGGGTGATTCATTTTGGATAACTTAGCTTTATAACACACAAAGTCTACAATCTTCATTGACTAGTAGGTCAGTAAGTCAAACTTCATGACTTTTTATGATCAGAAAAGAAAATCCAGAAAAATTCAAATCACTGCAAAGTTGATATTGAAAATCATGCACACACTGATTATAAAGGCAGATGTTCATAAATATACTCTTCTTGCAGATAGTTTTAATTCTAGATAATGGGGGTGGGGAAATGGTTACACCATCAAATATAGCTACCTAAGTAAATAAATTATGTTATTTGTATTTACTTTATAATCACTGGAAAAAAAGAAAATTTAAGGATTCTAGATGGTGTTTTGGATAGTACCCGCTGAATGTTCATATCGACCTCAGTATATATACCACATGTATACACACTAATACAAACACACATATGCATTATATGTTATTTTACGCACAGGCTGTTTATATGTATGTACATATATATGTATGTATATAGATAATACCCACTGTATGTAGGATGCAAAGAGATTAAATCCCTTAGCCAGCTAATGTTGAAAGCCTTAGGCAGTTTCACTGTCCTTACTGAGTCAAACATTGTTTAAGATAGAGATTTTGGAGGAACAACTAGGAACAAGTCCTAGTTTATACCTAGCATTTCAGATGAGGCTTTAGGAGCTGCAGGTTTCCTCATCATGGCCATTCCTTGCAGGAATCTGTCTACCTATTTCTCAAAGTTCTTCAGCAATGAAACATCACAAGTCCTTCAGCAACATATTTCAGCCCCCACTATCCTTACTGTACTCTTTCCTACTCTTTGTCTTTGTCTTTTAAGCTGTAGTTGAAATAGATTATTTCTGTTCATTAAGTGTTGTTGAAAAAAAAACACTTTAAATTATGTTATCATTTCTATTCTTCATTCTTTACAGCTTTCAAATACAAATACTCTTTTTTTTTTCAACAGATCATTTTTTAAATATCTGAACATTCCTGCTAGTCTCTGGTGGCCTTGTACTTACTGATGAACAAGTTTTTGGAAATGAAACGTCCCAAAATGCATGTCCATCTATTTGAAGCCTTCCCAAAGTAAAACAAAGAGGTAGCTTTGTCCAGGTTTCTTGCAGATAAATTCCTTTATTAAAAGATTAATACCTTCTTGATTCAGCTTGTGCTCTTCTCTAAATCTAGATCATTTTCAGAAATCATCCTTAATTGATTGTTCTAATGTCCTTTATTGTGCAATTGATTCTTTGTTGCATATTTCATTATTGATTTTCAGCCTATATTTTCAGCCTATTTCTTAAATTTATCATGAATTGCACATTTGGATTCTAATCTTGTCCTCCAATACACTTATAGTCCCAGTCTGATGCCATCTTGAAACTTAACAAGACAATTTTCAGTTACATCATGCATTTCATTAGTGAAAGTATTGGATAGAAGTGAATGCAGTTGACATCACCTGATAACTTCACTTTATTTTCAGAGAGAATTCACAGATTCACTACTTCTTTCATATGATTGTCCAACCTGTTTTATGTGAATTTTAAAGGCTTTTAAAAACTGTTTCTCTAGTTCATTGAGATGGTATCAAAGCCTTGCTGATGGCAACAAATTTCAAGAAATTTCCTGCTCCTTTCTCACCAGCAAGATCTACTAATCTGACAAAGAAAAGTTTATTATTTTTAATGATTTTTTCACAACAAAACTATCATGGATGTCATTTCTCTTTGTTATTTGCCAGGCTTACAAATACCTTAGTTCTTTGCTTCTGGCAATTTCTGTGGCAAATGCATTTAAACCTGACTGATTCCACTGCTCTGTCTTGCTCTTCAAAGGAAACTGTCTTCTCTTTTTTTTGTTGATTTTTCTTTTGTTTTTAGTTCAGTTCTTCCTTGTCCCTCTAGCAGTTCCGATATACAGAAAACAGCGATTCAGTGATGGGGAGCAGGGCAGGCTAAGAGAAACCAAGTCTTTTTTTTCTGTGGAGAAGGAGTTATGCTCAGACATCTGCCAAACCCCTAACTATTCCAATACACAAAATATTCCAATAAGTTTTGTCATCCCTATTCTACTTGCTCATTTTTTTTTTCCCTTCTATCTGCTGCAGTAATCATCTAATCATAAACTGACCTTTCCAGGAAAGATTTTCTCAGTGACATTTTGTTCTTCCCAATATCATCTGCAATTAGCTTCCTTGTTTCATTGAGAGAGTAGGCCAACACTTCCTTTGGACTCTTATTATCAATGCACTTTTAAAACAGTTCTTGTTATTCCTGATACATCTTGTTAAATGCATCTATTTTTGAATTTGGCCTTTTTGATTTTGTCTCTGCTTACTTGAATTATTCTTTTATAGTCCTCTCAACAATGTGGCCTAATTTCTACTGTTTGGTTCCACCTTGTACTGAGGTCAGGGAAGAACTCACAGCTGAAGTAATCTGGATTCCTAATGCATTTCTATATTCCTCTCTGCTGTTGTATGTGTTTATGCAATTGTATGTTTTGTTAAGTAAGTACCAGCCCCCTCAGTAATATCTTTTTTTCACTTGAAATTGAATCACTTTTCAGATAAAGGGCTGTGCAAAGTGATTATTTAATAAATAATTTTAGAGTTGATCGTTTACCAAAAGGACCTATGCACAGCATTCGTAGCATTTTTAATTCATTACTTTTGACAGGGTCAAAATATATTGATATTTTGCCAGGGTGGAAATTTTGAGAATTTGCAAAAATTCAAACTTGGAGATGAATGAAAAAACAAAAAAAAAAAAAAAAAACCAACGCAAAAACAGGCAGGCTGTATAGTTTTTGGATTATTATACATGCTATTTTGTCCTTAAGAGTTAACAGTTACTTTTTAAATTGGGCTACTTGCAGAAATGCCCATGAGCATAGGTAGGATAGATTCTATCTCCAACTGAAAATATATGTGAGCTCACGTTATCTTTAGGAAAAGATACTTACCCTGTTATTAATACAAAATAGTATGTGTGCTTCATTCATTACAGTTAGGTAGGGCCCCATGTAAAAGGCAACTTTCATGAAAAGGTAGATGAAAATTTATTCCCTAATGAAGAATTTACACAATTTTTATGGTTATATGTAATTTTTTTTGTTTGTTTATTTTAACAAATTTTATTTTGAAGCACATTTCAAAAACAAACCATTATTTGGATGAGAAAGAGAGCATATAAAGTCTATTCACAAAGCAGTTGCTTTTTCCCTTCCTTAATCACACAGGATTTTGATTGGTGGAGATCTCACATCTTTTTATTGTTATATTCCTCCTTTTCCTTTCCAAAAATAATCCTGAAAGTCTGCTTGTCATAAATGTAAGTACTTGCTGCAGCCTGAAGTACTCTGATCACCTAATAATCTCCAGAAAACAATAAAAATAAATTGCCTATTTTAGTTTGTGGACTTTAATAAAGAAAAAAAGCAGAGAATGAGAAACTTGACATGTTCCATGAGACAAATGTGTAAGGTGAAAAACTGACTAAAAACAGATGGGGAAAGGTAGATTTAATATCACTTATAACTATTAACTCCTCTTATTGAAAGAATATTCAATCCTTATATCATCATTAAAATCGAATCTTTTGTCGCAGGAAAATTCATGCTCACATATTGTATCATCACCAATTATTTTATTGGAGGTACATATCCATTCTTAATACATAACAAGGTTCAAATTCATTAGAACTACCTAAGAAGAAATGGATACATATTTAGAATTCTTTAGTTAGAAACATATTTAATCCTTTTTAGATTTTTAAATTCTATTTAAAATCAAATTAATGTTTAATAAATAGGGCCAGATACAGAAGATATCTGTACTACCTGCACATGCTTAAAGAAACCCTACATTACTTTTGGCCCTGAAACATACCTGTCCCTCTGCAAATCATATTTTTCAGGAGTGATAGGAAACATAATACAGCTCAGAGCATACATTGATTGTAACATGTTGAGTTAATCATGCTCACCTGCTGCACAAAGTCAAAGATCAACTGGCAACACATCAGTAAATAAAATAAAGCCAGAGGAAATTATATATTGCTGATCTGAAGAGAGATCTGAGCTGCTTCTTGGATAATCAAAGACAGAGTAAACTGCAGTTTTGTGTAGGAATTAAGATTGTCTTGGACTAAGATTTAGTACATTTTAGGCCTCTGTCTCTGGTATTTATTTACTTGGTTATCTTCTGCATGACGTTTGTTTACTACTGTTGAAGGAACACCTTGGTATATACTCATTCTGGATATGAATGAATTGGGATTTATGATCTGCTTACTGAAGCATGTGTCTTTGCTGTTTCTACTATTCTGAGATGCAGAGGAGAAGCCCTCAGAGCTCAGAAACTTTTAGAGCTCACTGTCTGTATTTTCACAGGATACAATATCAATCTATCTTTGTTAATATAATATAATTAGAATCATCAATATGATGAACGTGTTACTACCATACTAAACTGTCACACTGTAGTTTTTGAATAACAAAGGTGATTGCCTTCATCATTTGTGCCCATTACAGATTTTCATCCATGGTTCCATTTATTTTTTTTTTTTAATATGTTTTCTTTCTAATGTCTGAGCCTCCATTTCAAAAGGTCAAGTATCTCTTCTATTAAAGTTGGCACCCTTACTTCTACACAATGTGTGACTGCAAGCACAAATGCTAGCATGCAACCACATGACCTATCTGCACAGAACCATGGTTATGGCACAGTCAGTGAGCATTCATCTCTTTCCAAATTAAAAACACAGAGGGGAATTCAGGTAATTCATCCCTGTACAATCCCATATATTTTTAGATTATCATTTTCATTTTGCAGTATATTTTAATCAGATTTTCCAAATTGGCTGCACAAGACTTATGTATAGTGATTTAGTGATTTTATTATGCAATATTATTGAAGATTTGTATGTTATGAGTTTCATTTTATCTTGTTATTCACAACTCATAGTTATATTGCATTTAAAGTAAAATTTAAGGATAAGATTATTCTTTATATGTTTATATATCTGTCTTAAAAAATATAGAAATGCTTGAGATTACTTCTCAAAAAAAATCATTATGATTTCAAAAAATATTTTTTTTCAAATGGAAAATTCATTTTTATTTAATGGTTTCTTTGGAGTCATTTACTGACACTCGTCATTAAACTAGAAAAGGTTTAACACAGTGAAAACCTAAAAGCAGCATATGAAAAATGAATTCATGGAATAACTTTCCATTATTTCTTCATTCATTTATTCCTATTCATAGTCACATTACATGCTAACATTTGCTAATGTCTGTAAGCATGTTTTGGTACATGTAAATTTTCCTTGTGTGATTAAGGGCAAAACCATCATGAGAAGTAAAAATACGAAAAATTAGTTGTTAATGATCCATGATACAAATTGGCAGAGTTGGCGCTGAGATCAAAGAAGCTGTGTAAGTCAGAAGAACATTTTCACCCATTACACAATAATAGATGGTTATAGTACTCACTAAAAGGATTCTCTCATCTCTTGAGGAAAATTAAGTACAGGTCCATTAACTCATAAAGAGAAGTTTTTGTAGTTTTCTCTTACTCTTGTTCATTGAAAAAAGTTAATGAAATAGAATAAATGTTCTAGACCATATTTTTTACCTGTAGTAATGTTCAGGATGCCCCTGAAACAACTAATTATAAAAACATGAGAAGTACCTTCTATTGTTTAAATTCCAAGGAAAAATTGAATTATGATTTATGAGGTCTATAATTTCTCGTTTTTGAACCATGTGAAACCTGCTAAGTTTCAGTGAGACCATATTCCTTTCAATCAGTCTCATAGGGCGAGGAAGGGGAGATAACAATCATCTTAGTACAATGCTTGCTCATTTAATTCAGCTCTTTAAGATGATTACTTTATGAAGATTGCACATCTGCTCATTTTCCATTTCATAGTCACATACCTCAAATGAAGACCCCAGGTGATCACATAAGATTATGTTTAATGTCTTAAAAATCATTTTATCTGCATGGTAAGTACATTACAATGAAGCTTTGTGGTTCTTACAAAGGCCATAGGAAAAGATTTTTGAGAACAAGACGCACTACGATTGCTTGTGACTCAAGACTCAGACTTCCAGCATTTCTTCTGTAAGGAAAGATTGACTTCATCTGTAGGTAGAGATTCAGTTTTCACAAAATGTGGAGCTAGAACAGCTAATTTCTCACTCAATTTTGACTCCATGAAGACAAATCTAACCAAACACCCTGTCTTCCTCAACCAGCCCTACTTCTTTGAGAAATATCTTGAGAAGGTATTTTAAAATCTTTAAATGTGCTGACAGTAAAATATAGAATGAAAGTTAAAAGTACTTAATAATGCATTTGGGATTAATAAATCTGATTTTGTATGTCAGTGATCAAGGGATTTGTTAAAGGACAGCTCACTGAATTGATGTTTAATGCTCATCTAAGGATAAACTAAGTTTTGCAATATAATTAAACGAGCAGTAATGCACAATCACAGTCTTATTAATATGTTAGCCTTGTAAAATATTTTAGTATTTCAGGCATCTAACAAGATAGCCAAGGCAAGTTAATTAGATTTCAAGTGAGTTGCTAACCATGCTAATTTATATTTTATGAGATTATTAATTAAAAATCAACATGCTTTAGCTTCGGTGCGATACCTTACTGATTTTATTACCAGCTTTGACTTACAAGTAAATTAAACAATACAAGCATAAAGGATTAGATGAGTGCAACTAACCATTTATTGCTAATATACTAAAAATTATGCTGCAAATGGTTTATCTTTTACACTCTTATTATAGCTTATGAAGGGCTCTCTCTAGCAGTCACTTAGTCCAATATGTGAATTTTCTATGCAAATTAAAATATGGGGCTAAGAAAATAAATAAAAAAATAAATAAATATGTTTACTAAGGCAATTCCTATGTTCTCATATCATTCATGAGGAAAATTATATTATAAATGAAAAAAAAACAAAACAAAACATCAAATGTTAAGAAATGCTGCATTGACAAGTATTTTTTTTTCCATTAGGCTCAAGTCACCAAATAAACAGTTCTTTGATCAAATTTGTATTTCACTGAAGAACTATGCCTCTTCATGGGATTGCTGTGTTAAGCTCAGCAGAATTAAATACTCTGCAAATATTTCCATTCACAACTGTAACAAAGAAAAGCCCTATTTATGCTATATACTATTTTGCCCCATACACAGTAATGTGGTAATTAGGTCAAGTGGGCACTGATTCTGAATGACAGCAGGATCTACAGGTAAGCATATGTATGAGTCTCTATTAAATTTTTCAGAGATTCTGTGTGTTTCTTCTGCTTGCTATTCTGAACTCCCAATGAATTGGACTACCCATTTGTTCAATTATTTTCCAGCTCGTCTTTCAGGGATGTAAATCCAGGTGGTCAATACTTCTCTGATTTCCAGAGGGACTTTCTTGCTCCTTTACTGTATATCAAATCCTTTACAATTGCTTTAATCTGAGGTTTCCTCCACAGCAGTTCTTTCTTGACCAGACTTCCTATAGGGCATTGAAAACCACTACAAAGTGAGACAGTGTAGCTTGTTTTACAAGTACTGGCATCTTCTGACTTAGTTGCAAACCATAACCAAGGTAGCTCTGGGTTTGTCTGATTTAGAATGTCTTGCTGTAGAAAATTCATTTCTTGTAGCATTTTTGCTCTGTAGTATGACCTCAACATCAGGATGTTGTTTACCTTCTGTAAGCTTCAGACTAAAATAGTAAGTTATTGAAGTGACCATTTTTCCCTACAGGATGCCTTTTCACTCCTGTTCAGCAATCAGTCTGAGCCACAGAAATTGATTTGTTTCATTAAAAGTTGGATATCTGGCCCAGGTTTTGCACAGTTTAGTACAATAAACACTTTCTTTTGTTGCACGCCTCTTAGTAGTTTATCTTCCCACAAGTAAGCAGGACAGAATCCTGCATCTTACATTAAGAACCTTATGATTACGGTTTTGCAGATCTTTGCACATCTGTCTGGAGAACATGGTGATTTTCTTGAGGATAAGACTATTTCTTTCATTCAGTAAAGCCATTGGGTACATTTCAATATTCCTAATCTTTGCCCATGACACTGTAAATATTCAGTATCATGTTCCACTCAGCATTAAAGATCATGAAATATTCTAGATACCTGATAGCATTACCTAATGTCATACAGACAACAACAAGGGAACCCAGTGCATAGAAAACTGAGCTCTCCTCTTTGCCACTGCAAAAAGATTTCATTTCCATTTTTGTCATTGTTGCTGTACTGTGTGTAAGGTTTTGATTCATTTAGCATATTTTTTATCTTGTTCTATAAAAAATATCTATTTCAGAGTCTTAGACATTTTTTACATTTACTGGGACCTCCAACAGCTGTGACATATCGTTATTACTAAATAAAACCTAAGTGTCTTAGAGTCCTTTTATCCAAGCTATTCCAAGCTATATATATATTTCATGTGCAGTACAGACAACTGTGAATTCAACATAGATAATTATGCATTCAGTTTGAAATTTCCTAGTATTTACTCAGTCATCCCTGCATGGAATTATTCAGTGGCAAATCAAATATGAGGTGGCAAGTAGCATTTGCAATAACTTTATTTATTTGTATTTCTGTATACAGTTAACCCCAAATGTCATTCGTAAAAATGTTGGTAAATCATGCCTTGGCAATTCTTTTTACGTCTTACAGGCAGACCATCCAGAAACATTAAAAGCTCAACAAGCCAGTGCACATAACAAACATTTGAAAAAGGGCATTTTATCAACAACAGGAAATACATTCCTTTCCTCCCCTTAAGGACCTCATACTATTTGTGGCTCACAGGATGTAATCAAATCTGTAGGTAGAGAAAATTAAAGAGTCCAAAAGATTTCTACTGAGAGTAGATTGCGCACAGATCTTTGGTTTTCTACATGACAGGATTCCAGTTGAAACACCTCTATTAAACACTGCAGTACCAATAAGAAAAGCCACTTTTTTTACAGGCTGATGTCCAAGGATCCTTGCCTTTATACTTAGGGCAGTCAGAAGTGGCCACTGAGCACTAACAGTACCATTCTGCATCAATGACTTCTCCGTTCTTCAAGATGCTCTGATTGAGAAGCACAGGATCACAAACTGCTTCCCTCTAAACGCCCTACATCTGCTTTGGGCTTAGTATTGTTGTTTTTTGTGTTGTTGGTTTTTGTTTGTTTGTTTGTTTGTTTGTTTTTGTTTTTAAATCTACTGATAGTGTGTATCACAATGAGTGGTTAAGACCACAGCCATAAGAAACACCTGCAGCCTCTTGGACATGAACGCACAGAGAAAACTATTCTGCTGTTCTACTGTTATAGCAAGATATTATTCATGGTCAAAGCTAGGCTGTGAGCTCTGGAAATTAATAACATGTATTTTCGCAGTTAAAAGGGCCTCTCAAATTCATCTTAATCTACTCTTGTTTGCTTCAAGATCACAACCATGTTTTTGGATTTATGCATGCTAAACCTCATTGTTATTGACTCCACCTATAAATGGAACAACAGGATGAGCTACTTATTCTCTTATTTTCTCATCTATTCAACCCTAAAAACACATATTTGGCCTTGTATACTGCTGAAACCATTGAAAAGGCCAGTCAATATCACTTACCTCCAACTTATTTTTATCAGCAGAAAATAATTAGTCTGAGATCACTTAGTTAAACTCAGAAAATTTGAAGTTTCTCCTACAATTGAGGGCTTTTGTTAATTCCTTTAGAACTTGCTTTAAAATCATGAAAATTGTTGGTTTCTTTCATATGAACTACTGAATACCAATATTTTATTTCATGTATTCATGCAGTAATTCTCCTCACAAGCCAAATAAGCAAGCACATGAAAGAATATTAGTATAAAATTGCCATATGCAATAAAATACAGTGTTCAGAAAACTGAAGTGCAAGAGGGTTTATAAATATTAAATATATCAGATTTTAAAGGTCTTGCCACTCTCCTAATATTGTAGTATTTTAGATTATATTTAAACAGTTCCAAACACATGCTGAGAGATACATTTGTTTTTGCTTAGGCTGGAACATGAGAGCATATTTTTGCTTTAGGCTCAAAGGCCCAGTGATGGCTTACAGACATCATTTCTGGCCAGGAAATCTGAGAGAAATTGAAGTAAAAAGGAAATATTAGCTCCTTTGCATCTTGAACTACCAAAGGAGTATAGGAAAAAATCTTATTTTCAGTAGTTCTTTTTTTAAAAAAAACAAAACCTCCTTGTAACAACTGAAGTGCTTACTGAAGAAAAACATCTGGAATGTTATGTTTGAAATCCTGAAAATATAAACAGCAATAATAAAACTCAGAATAGCTTGAATTGATTTAAAACTTCTAAATATTGGTTTCAATCAAGATTCTTTTTTAGTATGCAAGCCAGATTCTCATCATTATTACCCTGATGCTTTTAGTTTAATAAATTATAGATAAAGTTGATAAAGAGAAAGTTAACACAGTCATAGGAATATTCAACAGGTTGACAGCTATTTTGTACTCAATAATTTATGAGAATAAGATGTCTCCATTACATTAATAATTCCTTTGCATTTCATTCAATTATGCTGTTATTTTGGATGTTTATTATTTAGAGAAAAGATGGCTTTTGAAGGGCAAAGTGGTTGTTCTGGGCTGAGATAATTGTTGAACTCCAGAGATTAGTGATCTGTTATTAATATCCATCCATAACACAGACTGACCACATGCAGATATTTAAAAAAAAAATAAACTCATGCTTGAAAAGAAGATATGTATGAAGTTGAAATCTTGGATCAAATAGAATAGGTCAGAATTTTTTCAAATATCTGTTTCCCTCCCTGAAAAATTAGAATTCACTGAAACCCAAAGTTGCTGTTTTCATAATTTGCTATAGTCAGTAGGGCTATGACCTTACCATAGCTTTCATATATGACTAAAACAACCCAATTAATAAAAAGCAGTGCTCCTCTTATCACAGAATTGTATGGATTGGAAGGGACCTCTGGAAATCATTAAGTCCAACACCCTGTTATAGCAGGTTACCCTGAAAAATGGGAAAGATACACAGGAAAAACATCCAGGCAAGTCTTGAATGTCTCCAGAGGAGACCCTACAACCTCTCTGGGCAGTCAGTTCAGGTGTTCTGTCACCTCACAGTAAAGAAATTCTTCTTCATATATGCATGCAACTTCCTGTGATCCACTTTGTGCCCATTGCCCATTGTCTTGTCACTGCACACCCCTGAGAAGAGCCCAGTCCCACCCATTTGAATCCTACACTTTAGATATTTATAAGCAGTCATGAAATTCCCTCTCAGTTTTCTCTTCTCCAGGCTGAAGAGTCCCAGATTTCTTGTACAGCACATCCTCCAGGCCCTTGATTATGGCCTTCCACTGGACTCTCTCTCGATGATCCCTGTCTTTTTGTACTGAGGAGCCCAGAACTGGATACTTCAGATGTGGCTTCCCCAGGGCAGAATAGAGGGGGAGGATCACCTCCCTCACCTGCTCTCTTTTTAATGTACCACAGAGTACCATTGATCTTCTTGGCCACAAGATCACATGCTGGCTCATGGCCAATCTGTTGTCCACCAGGACACCAAGGTCCTTCTCTGAAGAGGTCTGCATGTCATCCCCTAAACATTTCTGATGCATCCTGGTGTATCACCTATTTACGTAATTAGAGGACACCAAAACCACTAAACTGCTGAATTCACTGCCCATTTTCAAATACTCTCTACTTAATTTCTCCTAGAAAGGGGATTTCATACACTGGCAGCTGTGAGTTTCATCCACTTTGCAAACCTTGCTGAAATTCTGTATTACTTTTTCTTTGATAATATGCAGACATCACAGATTGTATACTGCATGCAACTGCAGATCTCATGCAAACTCATTATAACTTGTAACAACTTTATAACATAATATCTAACATGCTGCTGTAAATAATTCACTTTGACTAACAACATCGATGCAGTTTAGAGTTTAAGTGTTTTGTGCACCCTTCACAACAGACTGCAGTGAGAGACTTACTGTTTAGCCAAAAGCATTCAGCATATAGTGTCAAAGGCTAAGCACAAAATCCTTTACAAGACAATTACCATTTTGTCTTTACTCTGGCAAATTGTCATTAAATCCTCTCATTCTGTAATATCTAAATAATAATTAATCTCTGATATACTTTTTTTTTTTTCTGTTGTACTGCAAACACAGGAAAGCACACTGAGTTTACAGCAATTAAGTTTTTGTTTTTATGTATTTATTCATTAATTTTGTTGAGATCCTGGGTCCTGATAAAATAAATCCTGGCATCCTGAGGTAAATGGCTGATGTGATATTTGAAAAGCCATGATGGCCAGGTGAAGTCCCTGATGATCAGAAAAAAAGGCAATTTACCATTCATTTTTAAAAAGGATAGAAGGAATGACTGAGAGAACTATGACCTATCAGCCTCATAGAATCATAGAATGACGAAGGGTTGGAAAAGACTTCCAAGACCCTCCAGTTAACCATCCACCTACCACCAGTATTTCCCCACTAAACCATTTCCTTTAGTATAACATCTAAACATTGCCTGAACGCTAGCTGGGATGGTGAATCAATGACCTCCCTGGGCAGCCTATTCCAGTGTCTGACAGTTCTTTTGGAGAAGAAATTTTTCCTAACATCCAACCCAAATCTCCCCTGGTGCAACTTGAGACTATTCCTGCTAGTTATGTGGGGGAATGACCAACCAACACCTCACCACAACTTCTTTCAGGTAATGAAGAGAGCAATAGGGTCTCCCCTGAGCTTCCTCTTCTCCAGACTAAACCATCCCAGTTTCCTCTGCCACTCCTCATGAGACTTGTAGTCTCACCAGCTTCACCTCTGTACTTGGGAAGATCATAGAGCAAATCCTCCTGGAAGCTTTGCTAAGGCATGTGCAAGGGAGGGAGGTGGTGATATGCAATAACAAGCATATAACATTTTGATAGCGAATCTATTATATGCACCCCAACAGAGCAAAATTTTCAAAACACATTTACATCTGATCTGAAATTTGATTCTCTTTTGCTTCTAAACTCTTCCTGATGCAAGACTGAAAGATACTGAAGTTCTGTTAGTGCTGTAATCTGCTTGAATAAGTGTCTTTCAAAAGTGTACTGTCAAGAGCAGTTGATATCTTGCCATAGTATGCTGACAATTTACCTTTTTCTTTCTTCTTGTAGTTTCCTATATATACCATTGATTTGCTCTTTTTTTTTTTTCTTTTCATTAGGGTTTTTTGCATTTCTATTCCTGAGATAAACTGTCTTAGTAACAGGCATGTCCATATGCTCTTTGAAGTATATTCTTCAGCATAGAAGAGATCATACCTCATGGATTTCTCTTGCATCTGCAAAATCCATCAGGTTTCCAGATAATGAGAAATGTATCTGCAAGTCAGAGCTGAGATCCCTTTTATTAATGGGCATAGTGACTCACCTGTCACACAGTTTTATTTCATATCAAGGGTGTGTAAGAGATTATTTAATTTTCATTGTCTCAAAGCTTGCTGGGGACACAGATGAGCAAGGGGTGACAGGAGAAATGTATAAAATCTGTGTATGATGACCAAACATAGACATCATAAATGTACAATTTATGTTCTTTAACCAAAGATTGTCTAATAAAGATAGCCAATGTGGCCAAAAAGTTATTCATCATATATTTAAGCTGATGTCTACAGCACACTATGTAGGCAGAGCACTACTCTCCAGTTGACTGTGTCTGCACTACAGAAACCTACATTTAGTTTCATGAGTGATATTAATGATGAGATTAGACTAGGTACAGATTAGGTAGTGGTTGGCAGACTACAGCTCTGCTGACGTTTAATGTTTTCACTCATCCAGTTGAGATGATACTAAAAGCTCACTGTAGTCCACTCTGCAACTACTAACTACAAAGAGTGCATCAGCTGTACGTTGTTGAGCCTCAGATTGCACACCTACTTAGTTTACAGCTGATGAAGTTCTATAGTCAATAATGAAATCTTGTGTTTGCTTAGGCTGCAAGACACCATACACACTGGTGTGCAAGGTCGTTGCCAGTTCTGAATTGTCTTTGCAGCTGTAAATAGTAATGAACTATCATTACCATTCAGTTTTCCATATGTTACTAAATAATTTGCATAATTAACTCCATATTTAAATATGATCCATGTCTACAAATGTAAATGTTTATGCTAGGTCCAAGAGCTTTAACATTCTACAATATTTCAATTACTTTATAAATTTCCTCAAGATAGAAGTCTGTGTTAATTTTGCAATTCTACTTTGGATGATCTCTCACTTTTCACTTTTTTATTCATAATTTTTTGCTAATTATCTGAAAGCATGCAAATGAAATATCTAAAACAGACTCAATTAGAAAAACAAGTGCTGAAGTATAAAAGCCAACAAACTAAATCTAGTTTTGCTGTTTCTAGATTTAAAATTCCTGTTGTCAATTATTGTGTGTAGTTATTGAAAAATATGTGTTATTTAACAATGTAAAAATGAAGAGTCACAAGAAAATAATACATTTAATGATGTTTTTTTGTTTGTTTGTTTGTTTGTTTGTAACAGAACATTTAAATTGTTTCAGCTTAAAATTTTGGGTTTAGATCTCAGGAATTCTCTCAGGTTGGAAAAAAACACTTCTCATAATTTGACTACCAATGCCTCTATTCAGTCACTGAAAAAATTGTATACAGAATATTCAGAAAAAGAAAGCAAACTCTCCCAACATATTGCATAGCAATCCCTGATCAAACTGCTGATATTAGCTCATATTCTTTAACCATATGGTTATCAGGTAATAGTACTTCCAGTTTTTCCTCAGTCAGTTGTTCTAAGTTGACGGAGGCATATCTGTTGAGTCTTACCTTGATTTGGCTCTCTTCCAACTCATAAATCATATCAATAATTCAAGTATAAGAGTAGTGCAACTCCTCCCGAAGTATATGTACAATAAGAGTTGCTTTACTAGTAGCACCTTTTCCTTCTCTCTGTGATCGTGTGCCCCTGGAGAAAGCACAGCTAGTCATATGCTTTCTATGTTATGTGAAATCTATTGACATAGCAAAAATTACTAAATATATATATATATATCACAATCACAGTTTTAAAAATCTTATTTCTTTAGTGAGATTAATGCACTCTTTTAACTTCATAATTTCATACAAAATTGTAGAAAGTAGACTGCATGATTTTGGAGATGATATAAATATTGCAACTGCTGTAAATGTGTTTACAGGACTGCTGGGGTGGCAGAACAGGTGAATCAAATCAATTTCCAAGATCCATGCATGTTGCCTTAGTGACGAGCTGAGACATATCTAATCCTGGAAAAGTGAGTATAAAGTTAAGGATTTAATAGTGCCACTGGATTCTATTTTATTTTTTAACAATAATGATGGGCAATAGTATCATATATTATCATTAAGAAGCTACTCAGTATTTACCAATACAGATCAAACGTAAGCAGACAAAGAATTCTAGTGTTTGCCTACTTTCATAGAAGTAATCATGTCACCATAACAAAGACGTGTGATGTTAATACAAGCCCTTTCTTTCCAAACATCTTATAAATTAAAAGAAATAATCAGGAAAAAACACTCCTCCTAAATCTAGTTTGCATTAAAGATGAAATTGCATAGAGTGTAAATTTTTTTTTGAGCATTCTCATAGGCACAGTCATTCAAGGCATACTGAAAAGGCAGCCACAGAGAATCTGTGAGGCATTATGTGAGTAGATTATCAAGAGTTCTGACAAACATGGAAATATTGTCAATGGTACACTGACAAGCATTGGAATCAGACTGAATTACTGTAGTGCGGAGTAAATTAGATAGTGGAGCTTGAAAGAGAGCTACCCACGTGTATATAAATACATTTAACAGAAGAGCCGTTATCAAATGTAAGATGTAAAATCTTGCTATAACAAGATGGCAGTACATGACTGGTTTTTATTTAAATTAAAAATCACAGAGAGTGAAATTCAAATATCTGAAGTTAGGACCAACCAGGTATCAGTGTTGAAAGCAGCAGCTGCAGTGCATCCCCACTGAAATATAGGCACCATTGCCAACAGAAAGTAGTGAACATGTTAAAAGCTGTGTCACGATAGGTGACCATCTGTTTATGTCTGTTGAAACTCTTGCCCACCTCAGGCCTTTCCAGGAAAATGCGACACATAATGTTCTTTATATTCTTCTTGTCTGAGATTTTAAAATAGCTCAGGAATCTGTCTGCACAGAGAGTCAACATAAAATGAGCATAAGCCACATCTTGCAACATCTATACTGTCTTTAAACAATGTTTGCTGTCACAGAGAGTCATTACATCATTTTGTGGAGATGATGGTAGTACTTGAGACATCAAAGAACATAGATTGTTTTTCTTCCTGTTTGTTGTTGTTGTTGTTGTTTTTAAGCTAGAAGAAATTCCTGATGATATCAACATCAATGTCCAAGAGTGCATTTCTTCTTTTCACTTTGAGCTGGGACTAAATGTCATGGGAACATGTCATCTGAGCTGCAGTAGAGCCATTTTGTATTTTAACTACACATTGTATGAGACTGAATTGAAAGCCTTTGCCAGTAGTCATTTTATGAAGTTAAAATATTCTAAATTTGTACTACACTGCAAATTTTTTAATCCTGTAAATATTTTTCAATATTATATAAAGGCTACCACCCTAGGAAAATTTAGTATGATATACATAAGCAGTATTAAGATACATTATCTTTTAGTACGATCATGTAATAAAATTAAGTATCGTTGTCCAGCGCAATTTTTCCCAGGCAAAACAAATTATTCTATTCCCAATCTATGACAAAAATGTCACTTTTTCTCTTGACTCGACCTGACATGTGGAAGAATTGAAAAATTTCCTTAATGTTACTCCAAGGACACTCAAAAAATGGCTGTGTACCTTCTTTTACATTTCTTCTACCTCCATCTAAGTTTCATGTGCTTTTTTTTTTAACATATTTTCTATTAAAACCTCAGATATTCCTGCACAATAATCTCACCTAGTTCTGAGAACAACCCCTTAAAGTGATAATGATTTTTCAGAATGTACTGCTCCTGACATATATGTTTAGCCACCTAAGGGTTTTTCTGTAGTGTCTGACATTCTACTTCACCTCTAGAAATCTTTATCTAGATTTCATCTGAGAACAAACAAGATTTCTATAGGACTGATGTTGATATTCTGTCTTTCAGCTTTACTTCCCCGTACATGCAGCATATATCTGATGCCTTTAAATCTCTTCTGAAATTCTGTTTTCAAATGTTACAACTCTATATGGAAAGAAAAAAAAAAATCAAGTATGTTCTGTGCCTGAATAAATCTTTCTTTAGGGTACATCAGTTTCCTTTCTCTTCCATATTGTTTCACTTCCCATGTTAGAGCCCCAATTCGTGAAACATTCTAGCTTACTTGTCTGTCATCTACAACTTCTAGTTGCAGATACATTAGTTTTTCCAGATCTACGCAACGTTTTCTGTCTCTATGGAAGTTCCTCTGAGATATCAGTCCTGATGCAAATGACTGTGTCACAGTTTTGCTTCATCAAAGTCTAGTCTTTATCCAAATTTTGGTTTCATGTCCTGCTTAGATGTCTTATCAGAAACGCAATTTCTTAAATAGTAAGATGTTTTTTCCATTGTTCCAGTAACTCTTCAGTATATTCACATCTTCCTGAAGTCTCTGTTTAGAATATACCACTCACATTTCTCTTTTGTGTGTTCTTCGGTACTCTTCTAGGATCTGCAAAGCTTCTTTGTGTCTTTCATTTGAGTTTATTAGAAGCAAAGAAAAACTTCTATAACTTCAGAACCTACTATTATAACAGGTAAACTTCTGCTTAATTTTCTTTCTTTCTTTCTTTCTTTTTTCCTGGAAAAATTTATTCATCATTACAAGTAATTTTGTCTTTACCTCAGTTTTCTTTTTTATGCTTCTGAAGAAATTAATTCACAGAGGGGCTGGTAACTGTCAGCTTTGCATTAAAAATACTGTTTGCTTATCTTCATTTATTTCAGCCATCACTCAAGGCCTAGTCTTCTTATGCAGTTTTTCCTCACTCCAGCTTTTCATGGCATGAGCTCTGTGCAAGGTGGTTTGACCTGACACACTCTAAAGCGTCCTGAATGGAGAAACTCCCTTCCAACTAGAAATTTTGGCTGCATTGCATGGGAGGAGGCAAGGCAAAGAGAGTAAACTCTCTAGATACATCACACACCTTTCTGTCAACCACATTTCAAATATGAACTGAAAATCCTAGTACTGTCTCATTTCAGTTGATGCCTTTTTTGTCTCTCAAATCAGTGAGTCGAATCAATGGTACGTACCTTAGAAGGCAATGCCATGGAAGGCTTGCATGTACAGTCACTCTGTATTGAAAGCAAGTTATAGTAACAGACACAGGAGGGAGAGCACAATAAAAAGATAGATCTTATTAGATTAGTGTACTCATGGAAAAAAGTTGTTAACAATACTTGTCTTTCCTTGATATTTCTATTCAGACTCTGCCGATGTGAAATAAAATATGGATGGTTTCTCTGATACAGCATTTGGCATTTTTTTGGCAAATGTTCGAGTTGTCTGGGGTAACATTCTGTATATCCTGACAAACAGTGGAGCAGAATGGACAAATAAACCCTTGGTAGATGCTAAGTAAGCAAGGATAACAAAATGAAATGAAGAGCTTTTGGAAATGAATAGATTCAGTGTTGTGGATGCTGGAACACTGAGTGTTTAGAGATAATTATTCTCAGTCTTCCTAATTCAGACTTTCCAGATGACACTTAAGATTTTCCTGTAAGTCTCATTTTTAGAAATATGTAACCCAATATAATCTTTAGAGCAACTACATGGCAAATCATCGGCCTGATTTTCACGACCACTGAGTACCCCAGGGTTTTATTTTTGAAAATCATTTCACTTAGCAATAACATAAAGATGTAAAGAGCTTCTATCTTTAGATGCATACCGCTATAGATCCAGGCTCCAGCTTCTTACCTACAAATTACCTCATTACCTCAAGTTCCTTCTGACATCAGTATCTCTTCTTAAATAGACAAAGGTTGAATTTCATGACCTTAAGTCACCTGTTCAGAGTAGCTGAATTATATGTTTCTTCTATTTCTGAGATGAAAACAAAAAATATTTAATTGCCTAATATTCTTAAGCCACATATGTTTGACAAGAAGTCGTGGGCAGGCCATTTCCTGGAAAAATTCTTCATGTTTGCAAATCCTTACTTGTAACAGCATATTGAATGTCAGGATATGATGGGAGAGTTTGTTTATTTCTAGAGCCATAAGGAAGCCATGGAATATTTTAGGCATGTTTTTCCCTGCTGGGTTTCTCTGCTTTGTAGTGCATATGCTAATTAGCATCAAGTAGGAGAGTCAGCTTAGAAGAATGATCTGTTATATGGGTCTGTATTGCTAAGGAACACCAAGTCAGAGAGGCAGGAATGCCAATACAAAAGATAAATCTAAATGTATTTATTCTATAGCTTCCCACTTCTTTTGTCATAAAGAAAGACTGCAAGTCTGTTTCTCATATGTTTCCCATCTAATTCAAGACTTGGTAATGCATAGATCACACAGTAATTTTTTATTTTTATTTTTTTACATTGATATTGCTTATCAAACATTAATGATAACAACTGTGTGTACTCTTCACATTTTATTTGATATATAAACAGAGCAGTGAGGTTAATTGTGAACAATGTTTACTTTTGAGCAGGGATGAAAACCTACTCAGAAGCTGCCATTTTTCAAGCTGTGAAGTTTTTTTCTCCATAGCACATATGCCTTACTACATTCTGGCAAATATACCCATAAAAAATAAGCTATGATAAGAATCTATTTTTTAAACTTTTTTTTTTTTTTCTACAGTTTGCAGTACAAGTTAAGAATTCATGATAGTTACATATAGTTTCCTCTCTCTCTAAAAGTATCAAAACAGCACATAAAATATTGGCCTCCGTGACTGTTCTGGCATATGAGCCTAAAGCTAATCATGAGTAAAGAAAGGAAGCTCAATTTGAATAGTTTTCTGAAAAATTTTACAGTTCAACAAAATAGAAATCCAGTTTAAAAATATGTCACTTTTGCTAGATGTTGTATGCAGGCCCAATAGCCTGAAACATTCATTTTTCAATTGAAAACATTATTAAAAATAATGCCTTCCAAGAATTCTCCCAGCTGTATGAACAGTGCTTCATGACACTGTTTTCACTGCAATAATGGCCTCTCCTTTTGATTTACATGCTTTTACATCACTCCCTTAGAGTCCCCATACTTAAAGCCATAAAATAGGCTTGTATTTTGCCAAACTTCAAGAGTCTGAGGGGTTTTTTTGGTATATTTCTTGGCCTACATGGTAAATAGATTAAATATTAAAATACATACATTTTGAGTTTGAAATTATTTCCTCTGTACTGTTTAATTAGTTTGTTCTGAAATGACTGTACAGAGCATAAAGAAGTGTAGGATCACACTTATGCGAATGATACTCTTCACTAGGACTTAGTTTACAGTGCTGAGCATAAGGAGATAACAAATTTATTCTCAGAAGGCAACTGTGGAAAATGCAATGAAAGATAAGAATTATCCACAGCTGAAGCTCATCCTGCCCTAGTGAAGAGCTTTGCCAATGTGACTGAGGTAGCGCATCAATAATCTGACCAGCTGGTCTATCTCCAACCTCCCACTGCTCATTACAAAGAAATCATTCTCCAGTAGATGCGTGTGATAGTCCACACATCTGTATGTGTGTAGAGTCACAAAAATTACATTCCTAAATCCTTTGTGAAAGCAACTCGTGTAACAAAAGTTAGTGAGCTCAGCAGAAATGAAGAAGTATTTAATTTATCAAGTTTTTCCCAAAATACAGATATGAATGAGTATTCTTATTAGTAAAACTGTCAGAGTAATGTTAATGACAAATAATGACAAATATATAAATATTTATAGCTAAATATTGGATATGATCCTTACAAGTGACTAATACTTGCTGTGATTTCAAAATGTTTATTTTCCTTCTACTCTCCTGCATCTACAGTCTCTCTGTCCAGGAGAAAATTCAATAACAAAACGCCCTATGTGACATATGATGATATTTCTACAGTACTTACTCTGTATGCAATTTCAGGTCCCCAGATTCTTTACCTACATCAACATACAGGGAAGGTCAGTCTGTTTTTTTGCTTTCCCCACCTTCTTCTTCCTTTTCTGAATGTCATGTCCTGCTCTGGAATTGAGGTTCCTAGCAAAAACCTTAAACCCAAAAGGAGTTCAGCGTCTGAGAACCTCAGTCAGTAACACAATTTCCTAAAGACTTATGTAATATTTGGCCTCACATTTTCCATGTGCGAACAGCTGCTTTTTCTTCCTCTCAGCCATTTTTCTCAGTTGGTGGCTGCACATCTTCAGATCTAGATTTACCATGTTACTTAGCAGGGAGAAGTCACATTCCTGACTTCTTCAGGAATATTTAATGAAACTGCAACTGAATCTTTTATAGTTATTGCTTTGCTTTTATAGCGTTATATTATCTGTTTAGTGATCCAGTTGATAAGGTAATGAATGGGAGTCACAACGAAAACCTGTGTCTCTCAATCCTATTGCATCAAATTACCTTACATCTATTGTGACACAAAGGACATATAGTTTGGAATTCAAAAGCTGTAGCTAATTCATCTAGAAATTGGTATCAGAGTCTGAATAAGACTCTGTAGATTTTTTTGCAAGTAATGGAGATGTGCAACCATCTATAAAACAATTTATTTCCTAGTGAAATATGCATACAATGGGTGGTATAAACTGTCCTCTCCATTACCTAAAGATGGTGACTGTATCTAGTCCAGATGTAGACATCTAACTTTTAGATATCTACATTTACTGAAGGTAAATGTAACATTTTATAATACATAAAATGAAAGGAATTTGTAAAAGTGTCAGAACTTTGTGTTTCTACTTCTTCACATCCTCCTTTGAAAAAAAAAAAAGAAAAAAGAAAAATTGTATAAATGTATGTGTATATGCATGTACATAAGTTGTTAAGATTCCACACTATCACTGTTATTATTTCTTCTGGTACAATAACACAAAAAATCATTTGTGTTGGTTGATATGAAATGCAAAATGGGAAGCATTTTAAATCTGCAAAATTATTAGTACAGACAAAAAATTAAAAGCTGATGGCAACATAAACTAAACTGAGAAAACTCAGGAAGAATTGTTCTATAGTAAAGTTGCTGAACATGTGGAAAAAATAACTGAAGGGAGGGTTGAGCCTGAGAAGTGTAAGTGAGTTCAAGAGAGCCTCAGATTTCCTTCTTGAGCATGAAAGGGGTCAAGTAATAGAGCAAAAAGACGGGAAAGTGTGATTAAGGTAAACCAAAAAAAGCAGGCATGCTGGGCCAGATGACTTTTTCCTGTTTGTAAATTTCATGTTTTCAACAAAAAGCGACTACACAGATGGTCTGAGTTATTCTCACATCCTTTGAAATTCAGTTTCCAAAAATGTTACCTTGTTCCCTATCCTCCTGTGAAGCATAAAGTGCATACGCTGTACTCCAACATGTTCACATGCATTCTTGCTGTCAAGACTGGTTGTCATTAGCCATCGCAATGAAAAGATGTGTGCAAGAAGGGGGTTATAAACATTAACAGTATCAAATTCTCCTGTGGAGATCTGCATGAGAGATGGCTGCTGGTGGCTCACTAGCACTGTGCTTCACTACTAAGAAATTCAGCCAAACAAAGATGAACTAGTTGGTGCTATGTCCACTGTATTTGTGGTCAGTTCAGTTCTAGATTTTTATTTCAGAGTAGGAAAAAACTTCCAACCTTTATCTATGAAACTGTCTTAGCTTCCATTAGTTTGCACATTAAATAACCTTTAAGGGTTTTAAAGCATTTGGCACAGGGCAGAGTATACAGTTAGAGTTAACATAGAAGAAATCTTAATAGTGAGTACAAAAACTGGACTACAAAGGAAACTAACACAGATGGTTTGTATGCTGCTGCTTTAGATCAAAACGTGCACGAAGGTGTAGGCTTCTTTATCCAAGTTCACCCTCAACTAATCCTCCGCCATTTTGTGATCCATTCCATCTTACCAGACACTCCTTCACTATGGAAACTGACTTTTGCATGCTGTCTGATTTTCATAGCATCATTAAATGAAAGAAAATGAAAGGATTTGAAGAGTTCAACCAATCTTATAAAGCAGTATCACCTTTGTTTTGAGCCATACTGCTGTTATTTTCAGACTGATTACTGGCAATGGAACTGGTCTATCTGCAACCAAAGCTCAGAGAAAGTTGTGGTGAATTCATCCGGATTTCCTATGATGTATGAATTGTGATGTATTCCCCAGGGGATCAGTACTCTTTTAACATCTTTATCAGTGACATAGTGGGATTGAACGTACCTTCAGGAAGTTTGCTGGTGACACCAAGTTGACTGGTGCAGGTGACACAATCAAAAGAAGAAATTACATCCAGAGTGACCTGGACAAGCTTGAAAATTGGGCCCACATAATTGAATAAGGTTCAACATGGCCAAATGCAAGGTACTACACTAGGTAAAGGTAATTCCAGATATGTGTACAGACTGGGAGAAGAACCTGAGAGCAGCCCTCCAGAGAGAGACTTGGGAGCAAAAGTTTGACACGAGCTAGCAATGTTCACTTGCAGCCAAGAAAGGCAATAGCAACTGGGGCTACATGAAAAGAGGGGTGACCAGTAGAGCGAGAGAGGTGATTGTCCCCCTCTACTCTGCCCACGTAAGGTTCCATCTACACTACATCCAAGCCTGGGGACCTCAGCACAAGAAGGATACAGAGCTGTTGAAGAGGGTCCAAAGGAGCGTCATAAAGATAATCAGAGGACTAGAGAACCTCTTCTATGAGGAAAGGTTCACGGAGCTGGGATTGTTTAGCTTGGAGAAGACTCCAGGGAGACATCACTGCAGCCTTTTAGAACTTGAGGGGAGCTTATAAACAGGAGGGAGACTGACTTTTATACAGTCTGGTCTCAAATCAAAACAAATCAAAAGAGGGGAGATTTAGATTAGATATCAGAAGAAAATTCATTACTTAGAGTGTAGTGAGGCTTCCCTACTGATCTTCTGATCACTGATCTCTGTAGAAATCCTTCTCCACTGGTAGTCAGCTCTTAAATGGGTCTAGAAGAGGTGTGGCCAGGTTCCACCCCTTCCGGTAGCACAGATGAATTGCCTTCACCTGTGCTCCCAGGGCTGACTCATTGCTTGCCTCAGGTGATCAATCAGAGGTTCAGGCCGTGATTCAGCAGTTCCCATACACCCCCAAAGTCTAATAACAACAGAAAAAAATAACAATTTAAATCAAACTATATATAATGTGATTTTGTGATAATGTAATTTTTCCCTCTGGTATGATTGCTTGAAACTGCTTCTCTTTCAATTTTTCCTCTACCATTTACTTCTAAATCAAGGACTGAGAAATACCTTGTTTTCCACCATCTACAAGACATACACACACTGATACCTGATGCTTCTATGTAGTTTATTAAAGAACCTTTAAGAATTATGCACCTGGACAAACCCAGTCCTGTGTTGTGGTTCCATTTGGACCTATTGCTTTCCAACAGCTGTGTATTCATTCTTGCATTCTGCAGTAATCCCAGTTCCAATGGCACACTCATTCCTTCTGTGGGGAATTCTTGGCAGCAAAGAGTTTTAGTGAGGTACAAATCCCACTTCCAGCCAGTTATGGGCAAGGGATAAAAGCTCCAGCAATGCCCTGTGGAGAAGGAGGGCATAGCTCTACCCAGGTTCCTCTTATACCTAATGTGATTGGCATATGTTCAGAGATAAAAAGAGCCTGGATAATTCAACCACCCAATTTCCTCCAAAATCCTTTTCTCTTTAGCTCTTTTGTGAAGAGAGAATACTAAAACACACATTTGTTTTGTTGGAACATGTTCATGTTCAGAGACAGTGTATGAGCTGAACACCAGGGAATCTCAGAACCACTTGAAGAGTCTCATTTCCTTAACAGAATGACTTTGGAGTCAGGGGGGTTATTCTCCAGCAGAGCTTAAATAATGTGAGAGTCAGGTCGTGGTTATATTACTCTTTTTCACAAAAATTCTAAAAATAATAAAGTAATTGAGAGTAAAGGCAGCTCCATCAGTCTGTAAGTACTAACCTAGCAAAGTTTATAAAAAGGGATAAATATTGCTTAAGAAAAAAAAAAGAAAGAGGAGAAAGAAAAAAAAACTGAATTGTAATCCAGCCTCTTTTTGTACAACCTCCAGACATACATGAATACAGTGTTTATTTGTTGTTTGATTCTTTTTACCGTCTTTAAACATATATCAGAACCCAGCTCTTTGGATAAGCATGCACATATTTCTAACCATAATTCTTAAAGAGCTTAGATAGAACTTTTTTAAAGCTCAGAGCAATTCATGTGCTTTATGTCGATAATATACTCCTACTATTTTTATATGGTTGTTTGGGGATTTTTTGGAAAGAAAAATTGGTAACAAAATGTCATGACACAAAAGAACTTTGTACAATAACGGAAATCAAACATGACTGACTAAAAAGGAATTTAAATCAGTGAAAAAGGAATTCATTGCTCTTTTCTTAACCTGCAAAATGGATTTAAATCTGAATAAAATATTAACCAACATTACAGTTCTCTAAGGTAAGTAAATAGTTAAATAAGTTCTTTTTTAATACACTGTCTCTGTCATACTGATAGCTCAGTGCTTGCTAGTGCGACACGTGGTGCTCCAGCAGATGCTAGTGTTTCAGAGAGAGAGGCACAAAATGGCATCAAGAATATCTACATTATCTATATAATTTTCTTGCACCTGAACACAGCACTGCCAAAAAAATTTCTTCTAGCTGTTCTCTGCATGTGAGCATAGCTGGGAATGCAAGGGTTAAGTGACACTGCTCCACCATGTCTGTCTCCGTGGCAGGGCAGGAGGTTATGCAGCAGGGATCTCATAGGAAGGTGAATGCTTCTCCTAATGAGGTGAAGATGATGGCTCTAATGCAGTGGAACAGCTGCAGTGGGCTCTTTCCCAGCCCGAGTCACACTGAGATCAGATTCAGCATATAGTGGCTCTGTTTTCTTCACACACTATAATTATGATTGATTTGCAAAAGATGTTAAACTCTTTGCCTTTTTATAACAAGAGCTTTTAGTTGGTGAGGCATTGAGAAAGGGGGTTTTTGGTACTCTTCCAGAGAGGACAATCTCCATTCTGCCTGCTCAATCTTCTCTGTGGCTGACAAGGTTAGATTCTCCTTTTATGCAGTCTCCTTTAATGCTGCAAGATTTAGGTGTCAGAATGCAGCTCTAAATTCAGGTTTTGCAATGTGCAAATAAAGTAGCCTGCTTTCTTTCAATTGCACATCATATACAAAACGAGATGAGAGACTCATGATTTTTCTCCTTTATAATAACTCTATCATTTCCATTATAGGGTTTATACCATAGTTAGACTTGATGTCAGAGAAAAATGTGAGATTTGACTGCCTGTGTAATTCTCAAATGGCTTTCCTCAAAGCTAAAATTTGAACATAAAGTGCCTGATTCCCCAGATTCAGCAGCCAGCTATGTCCTGGTTGTGTACCTCACTGTCTGGACATGCAGATTGCCTCCTCATGGGTTCTCAGGGGTCAGGAACTACCTAGGACATGCAGTGTTGCACCAGTGTCTGCTGGAGTCTTTTGGACTGATCTGGGTAACTGAGCAGAATGGGACTCAGCAGTATTCCCACACAGATGTAGAGTTTCTGAAGGAAAGCATGTTAGCTTTCTGTCAGCCTAAGACTCAACTGAAGTACTGGGGGCCCTGAACTAGTCCTCGGAGACCTCCTCATAGAAAATAGTCCCTGCTATGATGAGCTAGTCTTTTGGTTCAGAGAATCATTACATCTGTTGTGGGTCTAAGAATTTTAGCACAGGAAGCTCTTTTTCCCAAAAAAGAAAATCAATTTTGGCAAATAATTCAAAAGTTTGGAGTGCTGGAGTAAAAATCTTCTATTATGAACAAAATTGTTTTCCTGGATTTTCAATTATTATTCAATCTTTAGCTATGTGATCATGAAAAGTGCCTAGGGTGCAGAGCAAGCAGAGCAGAAAGCTTCAAGAAAAGAAATGATCACTTTCTTTCTGGTGTGTAAACATCAGACTAGACCAGGAGACGGAAGCTTTCTTTGCCAGCATATTGCTACATTTGGACAGCTTAATTCTGACAGCTCCTGACACTTGCAGATTTGATGCTACAATGTGAACACTTTTATAATATAATTTCTATACGTATTATCTGCATAACTATATATGCTTTGTGACTTAGCCAGGAGGCCAATTTTCCCTTATGGTTGTAAGACAAAGTAATGACATTGCTACTATTTTAAAACTATGGGCAGCATACATCCATAATATCATTTATTATAAACACAGTTTTGTCGCTTGCTAAGCTCAATAGTATTTCTAAGTGTAATGGTAGAGTTCAAAATTATTGTTAGGAATTTTTGAGGATGGTAATAAATACATTATAACTAATAATAGTATTTTCAGCAAATTGTTGACACTTAAAGGAGTAAAAGCTGTAGAGTCATACTGAACCGCACACTTTCTGAAAAAGCAATTTCACTAGTGGAAACTCTATTAGTATCTCTACATGTTGTTAGGACAGCAGGATTTGTTCTGCAGCTGGACTTATTTGCTACCTTTGATTAGATTCAGTTGCCCATTATATACAGATCTATGCACAGCTGTCCAATATGCACTGTCAACTCCATGGAAGCTACAATAGTATTTACATCTATTTTTATTTATATGCATTGTTTCTTGGTGTATGTTTTTCCTGTTTAGTACTTCTACTCCTAAAAAGTGATTCTGGAAGCTAGGCAAAACATGCACTGCAATCATTCTCTTAGCAACTTCACAAAGAATCAGAGATGTTCAGTAACAGCAGAGAATTAAAACTCCATATGCAATCCAGAGACTTAATTCTGTGAGATTGTCACCATCTCTTAACTTTCCTCATGTGTTCGTTCACATACATAAAATTTTGATCAATTTGAAGTGACATGTAAAGGTGACATGAATGGGTGTTCTCTGGAGAGCAGGAACAGATGAAGATATTGCACTCCTGCTGCCAAAGCCTTGAACTATAGGAGGGCCAAAAAAACATGCATAATGTACTACTCCTTAATACCTGAGGGTTGTAATTGGGGATATCTTTGGCAATTAGATCTACTATTGCTTTTAAAAAAGCAAAAACAGAATCTGTAGTTTCTGGCATGAATAAAGAGAATGTGAAACTATTTCTAATTATTTTCTTGATATCTTATTCTAGAAGAGCTTCTTAAGGACCATTATAGTGATGCCAGCCTATGCTGGATGACAGCAAACTGTGTGGTATGGTTGACAGACCCAAGGGACAGGTTGCCATCCAGAGAAACTCAGACAGGCTTGAGGTGCAGGAGAACCTCTTGAGGTTCAACAGATCCAAGTTCAGAGTCTTGCTCCTGGATCCTTGCAATACAACCTGGGAGATAAGGGGTAGAACAAAGGGAAATGGCTTCAAATTAAAAGAGACAAAATTTAGATTGGATATGAGGAAAAAAAAATTACAGTAAGGGTGGTGAGACACTGAATCAGGTTGCCAAGAAATGTGGTGGATGCCCTCATCCCTGAAAGCATTCAAGGTAAGCTTGAACAGAGTTCTGAGCAGCCTGATCTTACTATCGGTGTTCCTGTTCATTGCAAGGTAGTTGAGCTAGATGACCATTAAGGCTCCCTTCCTACTCAAACAGTTTTATGATTCTATGATTGTACCTCAGAAAGATATTGTAAGGATGAAATCTGTGTTTTCAGAAGCTGCCAAATAACTAGTCAAGTCTAAACCTAGATTACCAGTCGATAAGAACAAAACAGTCATTTTTTTGCATACGTATTTTTTGTGTAGATTATGTTAAGAATATCCTGGCTACCCACACTTGCAGATCTCTCCTGTTGGAGGTTATATGATTCAGCCAAGCTTTATGCCTCTCTGATGACTGTAGAGAAGATCTGCCCAGACAGCCCTGACTTGAGAAGGATGAGGTCTGCTGAGCAGTTCTGAGGGATGAGATGGGATCAGAAAGACAATTCCCTTCTCAAAGCACATATGCTTTCAACATAATGAAGCCAGGGGTCTTGTTGACTATCACTGTACTAAGATAATATGGTACTTTTAAACAAAAAACTGCTTCTCCAGATTACCCTTACATCACAAAAGAACTGTTTAATGCCTTGGAATTAGAGTAGACAAGATTTCTTTTTTTTTCATTTTCAGGGCTATTGTAATACATACAGTCCACTTAATACATATGACATTTATTTCCTTTTTTCTATGCTTAAATTTAGTTACATTGTAAGAGGATGTCACACTTCTGCTGATGCAGAGGTCCTTATTCTTTCATTTTGTCCTGGCCAAGCTACTGCAGAAATTCGTTTCTCACTAGTAGCTCTGCATGTGCAATTAATAGCTGATGCAAAAATCCCCTGCCTGATCTCAGCTGGCACTGAATAACTGCAGCTCATAACACCAGATCTGGCCCTGCTACAAGTGTGGTTGTTAATATGAACTCATATTAGTTTCAAGGTGTTTTTGTTACACTAGGAAGACCTTTCATTTAATTAACGGATATCTGACAATTCTTGAACCATCCTTTTCCATGCATCTCCATTTTCCCCAAGTCACAGAGTCTTGGCATTGGCTTCTAAGATAAATGATAACTGACAACTGGTAACTTGCCCTTTAGGCAAAATTTTCTGCAAATGTTGATACCTGGGTGTTCACAAACCCTTAGTCTCTTCAGTGACAGTCCCTGTGGGAAATTTTACTGTCTGAAACAAATACAGGAGAGCTGCATATATGTTACTGATTTCATAATATAACACATTGGCAAGAAAACATTGCCAAAAGAAGTCAAGACCACTTCAATCCAAGACAGTGGTCTAATTTCTATCTTTCTCATTGCAGATTACAGCCTTTGAAAGTAATTAATGTTGTGAGGATGTAACAAAAATGGCAGGTGATATGATTTAGTTTCACTTAGAAGGTCCTCATTTCTATTTCCTTTTCAGACTACCTAGTTCCTCCACTCATTATTGAATATTGGCAAAAAACAGAGCTGTAAGGGAAATCTCATAAAAATTTATAATTCTTCACAGCATAATTTTTTGCCAGTTTTCCAAGTGAAATTTTGTGAGTACAGATGCAAGCACACTGGAGAAAAGAGAAGAGGAGAGTAGAGGTGAGTGAGCAGAGAGCAAATAGCTAATACAAAATTTTTGGAGATTGTACCCATCAATTACTTTTCCTGAGTTTTGTTTCTGTTTTCCCTAAGAGAAGGAAAAATTCAACATATTAAAAACTTTTTAATCTTCTAATCTAATCTAGGGGATTTGTAGTACAAAGTGAGCTACTAGTTGTCTCTAATAAAATAGCATGAAATACAACTCCATTGGAGAGTTTATAATGCAAGAAAATGGGAACATTCAGTTCCCTCAGGGGAATGTGATGCTGGGAGAAAACTGTCAGTAGTTGTATGCATATATGTATGTAATGTTAATTATTGTTGTTATAATTTGCAAGTGTACATGCTTGTGTTGTACAATTTAACCATGATGTAATGATATGGAATAAGGGGTGGATACTTTCCTGGTTTTACCAGTATTTCATATCATGACATGATGCAGCAAGCTGTTTGATGCTGGAGCACAGTGCTGGGGAGGACTACTTCCTTAGGTCCTCTGCTTCTAGCAGTTCCAGCTATTCTAATTTCAGTTGTGGCTCTCTCAGAGGAAGATACGCTGAAAAGACAGATTCCCAGAAGTCTCCAGTACTTTTCATGTGATTTACAATTCTGGGTGAATTGGGGGGAGAGCTCTCTGCCCTTCTAGGAGGCCAGCCATGAGGGCCTGCCAGTAAAATCTCGGACTCTCTCTCCTCCTTTGTTTTTTGTTCATTTGATTTATTATTCCTAATTATTCTGTATTATCTCATATTTCTTTTAATAAATTTGTTCTGTTATCTCAATTGAGTGGTTTTTTCATATTCCTTCCCTTCTCTTGTGGGAGGGAGAAATGTCTTGTGATTAACTCTTCAAACCGCAACAGAGAGGTTCCAGGAATTTTCATTTTTTTTGTCATTGTTGCCTGCGTTCTGATGATAATTCCTTTTTATCTTGATTTGTACTGATTGCTTTCTTACTATTAATGGCTCTGAACAATTTCAAAACAAATTTCTCCTAGGCTTTGGTTCAGACTGTTATTGGTTGACTTGCAACAGTAGAGGCAGTAATCTGAAACTCTTTCTTGGAAGTGCTGGGCCTCCTGCAAAGCCCTAAGCTATCTTTAGCAAGCCTTGTAAACATAGCTCCAGAGCTCCGCACAAACTGACAGGGAAATCTTTGCTTTGCAAAGAATTCAGAAATCCTTTGGTAGTAAACGCTGTGCATGTGCATGCACAAACGTGCATCCACAAAAGAAAGTCCTTAAATTTTCCATGCCCAACAAATCCCTATGATTATCCTCCGTGATCTCCTTCACTGTTATCTTTCTCCCCATAGAATTATAACATTCTTGGATCTAGTGTTTACTGAATGGAAAACATCAGGGCATGGCTGTTGTTATTTTCAAGCAGAAATTCAAATGAGACTGGAATCCTTTAGGCCTTTAATGAGTTTCCAACATTATTTGGGCTTGCAATAATTCTCTCAGGTCAAAGAATTGAAATAATTATTGACCTGAGTCCATTTTTTATTTTTTTTTCTTTCTTTCTTTCTTTCTTTCTTTTTTTTTTTTTTTAAATTCAGATGTAATTATTTCCTTAGCTGTGTGCACACAGCTATTCCTGTGGAGATTTAGATTTCCTGACCTTGTTCCAGACATTATCTCTTACTATGAATAAATTTACTCAGAAAGCTGCTCACTAAGGGAGTACCATCACCCCAATTTCTCCTGACTGGCATATGCACATAGAAAACTTCCATAAATTTAGCCTGAAATTAGTGTTAAGTTACCAATTTTGAAGGAATTACATCAGAGCCAATGAAACCTAAACAATAGGGTACAAGTGCTAATATACATATTTTGAAGATATTTCAGTAGAGAATAAGTCAGGGCAGCATATTGAAAGCATGCATAAGTATCCCAACAACTATGGTTTCAAACAATTCTTGTAACATTTCAGTATATTGCCGTGGAAGAAAAATTTTACAACGCATGACTGTTAGTAGCATGACAGTCTCTCCTATTTAGCTATTACTCAATTCTCTGTCTCAAGAAAAAGGATTGAGAATATTTTCTTATATTTTGATCAATATAAGAGTAGTTTATATTAATCACACCAGCTGACTTCAACTTTTTATTGCTTAATCACAATTCATGATATTTGTAATACCCGTATCAGTCTTGTTCTTTTCTAAATCATTTCCAATTTCTTATCATACTGTTTTCCACTAGATCAATATAACTCCAGCGAAGATCATACCAAATAAAGGAAAAACTTACTTTGCTAGTTCATTCTGTCTCAATATGACTTAAGTTATAGATTCAAAATTTGTACGGATTTGTGGAGGAGTCTTCATGTTACACTTCTTACAGGCTCAAACACATAATTTCTCTTTAAGCATCTCCAATTTTCCCTACGTATTGGCATTTTTGATTCCTATAAGACATTTTGTCTGGTATTCCAGTTCATCATAAGATTCTAAAGCTTTATCAGTTTCATCTGCCTCCATCTTTTAAAATTTAACTATTTCTTATATTTCAATTCACTAAAAGTATAAGAATACATTACTTGCATTGTTACAAGATGGTAGATGAGACGCAGTGTGAAGTATTTGTACAAGATCCTTTGTCATTCTTATTTCTTCATCAATTCTGCAATAATATGTGGAACTGTAATTCCCTAAAAAATAGGAGAATGCTCTGCAACCATATACTTATGTATATGTACATATGTCTATGACAGAATGGTAATATGTAGACATAAGGAAGAGGAGTCATGAACTTCTCAGTCATAAGCCTTGTCTTCATTCTGCAGTATAAGCAATAGTAAAATCCTCTTTGAAAATGAAATGGAGTATAATTAAAAAATAAAATTAAAAAAAAAATAATATCTTCTGAGTATTTATGTATAAAATGACCAAAATGGATCTTAGTCATCATATAGGCCCAGTTCTGGGTAACATAATGCTTTCCTTATATTGATATCTTTGTATGGTTTAAAATTCCTCATGATAACAACAAAATCCTGGTATGCAGGAGTTACCTTTACTGCTATAAATGTGCATTTTATTTTCACTGCATTTCTCTGTGCTTTTTTTTTTCTACAAATCATTAAATCCTGTCTGCTACTCAGGTGGAAAAAGTCTCTGCTACTGTGTTTCTACTTCCTAGATTTCAAGACATTTAAGGTTTAGAGAAAGACACTCCTTAACCTTCCCTTTGATATGTTAAGTCTGTGGAGCACCTGAAGAGTTTTTCTATAAGACATATTTTCCTCCTCTATAATACTTCAGCTTTTTTTTTTTAGATCCTTCCCTGTATTATCAGCCCTTTTTTTACTCAGATGTCAGACTGAGGGACTCTTCACCATGCGATGGTGAAATAATTTCCTCCTTGTGTGACTTTCTCTAGTCCCGGGCTTTCTTCATCTCATTGACTACATTTTATCTCATCAGGCTTTTGTGATTAGCTGTTGAGTTGCTATCACCCACTAGTTTCAGAATCTTTTTCATCATGCTCCTTTGAAGTATATAATTCTCTCCTGCAGGTACAGTTTATGTTTCTCTGTGTGACTTTGCATTTCACTGTCATGTAATGCTTTGGTTCAGCTAACCACACAGACCTTTATTTATCATTATTTACCACTTCCACAATATCTGTGTAAGGCTATACACTTTTCTACTTTCATAATTTTAACTCTTATATTAGATCTCTACATTTATGGTTATGCTGCACTTTCTTCAAGTTATGTCTGATTTTTAAATTAAAAAAAAAAAAAGAAAAGAAAAAAAAAAGAAGGTCTACGTAACGAGGTCCAGGTTTAACAAGATACTCTCAAAAAAATTGCACTCAGCATTCAGGTTCCATACCTGCCACTTCATTTTAAAAGCTGACCATAAACTTTCCGTCATTTAATATGTTGATGTTATGTTTATGTAATTTTAATGGAATTCTAGGATTATGCTCATAGTTTACTTTGTATTGTACCAATGCCTCCATCTTTATCATCCAAACTTATAATTTTACATATGTCTCTCCAAAAGTAATGCCTCCCTTTTATTTTCATGGAAACTACAACAGATACAAAGAGCACAAAACCACTATTTAATATTAATATAATAATTAATAGAGCAGTTTTTTTCAGCTACAAAATGCTATTTTTCAAAACAGCCACCACTATTAGCTATGCATTTTTGCCAGCTATGAAAAGAGCCTGAATACTACACTCATAAAAATCTTCACCAGCAGTGTTGATTCACTTTTGATGTCATCACTGCTAAAATGCACCACCATCCACCTCCTCACTGTGCTCATACCCACTGTTTGCTCTCTGTAAACATTCAGCAAATATCAGTGAGTATCAATGGGTGATATTTTTTCCGCATGGAGAAGTTCAGTTCCACACTTTTGCTTCATCTGCACTTCCATGTCAGATGCCATTTTGACAGATGGCCCCTCTGCAGCCATCTGTCACACAGCAACAAAACATAATGGAATACTGTCAGGAAGGTTCAACCTCTACTGTCATACCACCAACATCCACATCTGATGTTGTGGGCCAATATGATAAACTAGGAGGCATTAGTTCTGGAGCAGCCCTTTTAGATAACTTGTTCAAGAGCTTTAGCAGTCATTCTTTCAACTTTGCCCACAAAACCGAGGAAAATCAGATCTGAAAATGTAGTTTTTTCAATAAAAATTATGTTGAAAAATGCTAACGCACAATAGACTTCTTTCAGGATAGAAAATAAATTCGTTCTTTTTTTATTATTATTTAAAGATGGTCTTAGCAAGTGAGTTTTGCTCGTCGTTGGTTTAATACTAAAGTTCCCCTCCATCCTCTTCCATCTAATTCATAATAAGCTTAACTAACTTTGAGTTCTTTTTCAGAGAGATATATTCCCTGTTCAGATCCAATAAAATTTATGATAGGCACACTTTATGAGATTTTTTTGCTTTATATAGTACAATCCATAGACATTAAAAATTTAAGATGAAGTTTAATTTGTCCTCTTAAAAATATAATTGCATATCAATTCAAGATTGTTATTATTAGATTCACGATTTGGTTTTAGATACCAGAAAATATGCACTTTTTTGTCCATAGATAAATGGTAAAAAAATAACTTTTAACCTGTAAATATTTTGAGCTTTACTTAAGACTTGAAGCTAAATTTTAAAGGGTTATATTCCAGTAGAGTATATTAGACACAGGAGAATATGATCCACGAATACAAATTCTTAATTACAATATGAGCATATATAACAAAAAGTAATTGGTGTATTTTTTGGAAACAGGAAATTCTAACTTGGTAAAGATCAGTGTGCTTTTTTCACTGATTGCAGTCCTCTGGCAATAGTGACTGTCTGCTTAATGCCTTTACTTATTTCCTACATTTGAGGTGCAAATATATGTCTGTGTGTTTATATCTGTGCTTTTATATGTGTTTGTGTGTTGCAGCCTGTACAGGGCTGCTGAATCACGGCCTGAACCTCTGATTAATAACCTGAGGTGAGCAATGAGTCACCCACAGGAGCACAGGTGAAGGCAATCCTGTGCTGCAGGAAAGGGTGGAGACTGGCTGCACCTCTCCTAGACCCATTTAAGAGTTGACTGCCAGCAAAGAAGGATTTCTTCTGGAGATCTGCTGCCATGATGTTTACAATGCAAGTCCAGGATTGGGTGAGTGTCCTTTTTTTCTACTCTAGTATAATGATTACATCAGCCTAACTCCTGGATATACTATATTGTCTGTATATTTGTTGATTATACAATTGTACAACTATATCATCTGTATATTCATTCATTGTACACAGCCTCAAGATCCAAATAACACATTATTACCATAGTTAGTGATAGGCTTTGTATTAGTGTTGCAAATCCTTGGAAGTACGACTTGTCAGGCTTGGTTTCTCTTGGCCTTCTGAATCTTTGTTTTAGCTCGTTTAGCTAGCAGTAATTTTCTAGCTAATAGCAAACTACTAACATTTTTCCTATCTTTGTGAGATTGTTTACTGTTCTGTCTATTGCTATAATAACTCATATATTTTTTGTTACTAATAGGTAGCAATTACGAGTAGTTTTGCAGTGCACAAAGGACTATCTTTGACTCCAGAATAGTAATGTGCTGTTGAGGAGTATAGGTGTAGGGTAGTATTCTTGCAATTGTGGGCACAGGACAAAGTTAAAGATCTCAGTACTGCAAATAATTCATTAGTTTAGTGAACAGAATTAAAAAAAAAATCTTTTATTGAAAGATATGCAGTGAATTTTTGTTCTTAGCCTTATATTTAAACATTATGGAAGGGTAGAAGTTTACCTGTCAACGCGTAAAGGTTAACTGAATCACCTATCCCTAGGATAACTACAACCCTTATATTTTCCACATATTCTATCACTATCCCCACACCCCACTGTTTGGAATCTTCTCTACAAAACATTCTGGTTCTGCTTCTTACAACTCTGCTGCCTGTGCTGAGGATTGCTTTGCCACATCTGGGGACTATCACTGTCACTTCTACAAGTAGTGTTTTAAAAACCTTTATACTATGACCTGCAAACTGTGTTCCTCTCCTAGCACTAGAACTGTTCAAAGGAGAAAAGTATGATGACTAGTTTAGCAGCTTTGCCCTTCACTGACAAACCAGATTTCTTAAGCTATGCAGCAGAATGAGGGCCTTCACTCTTTCCTATAATATGTTTGCCTTTGACTCTCTGTAGGACCTTGGGCTGATCATTTAAGCAGGAATATTATGACTTAACAGAGCTGTCATGTCCCCAGCCTGAAGGGGAACTATTATGAATGATTCAAAGAGACTTTGATTTCCCTGCTCCAAATATGGTAAAATATCACTCTGTCTCAGCACAGAGCAGACTCTATCCTTTGCCAACAGTTTGTGCGCTACTGCAGCATCCAGGTATGAAAGGCACTTTGATATTGCCTTATATTCTTTGGCCTGATCCTGCTGTGCTGTGAGTGTTGTAAGCTAAGAAAAGATTGGGCTTCCTAGTGTGTCTTTCTTCAAAGACACCCTTACTCTGCTTTTTTAGTCATCTTTGCTTTAAGAAGGCAAACTGAAACTAGCTTCACTTCTTAATACAGATCTCCATCAACATCATCTTTCTGTTATGAAAGCCTTTGTTGGCAATCCTGTCACATTTGCAACAACAGAGATACCACTTAGATCTGTAAGAATTATTGTGAGGAGTCATTCATCACCTAGGTTTGCAAACAACATATGTAGCTTTTTTCACCTCCCTGTCTCTCACTCCACTCCTGACTTCATGTAGCTTGTGCTGAATCTGCAAATTCCTTCCAAGCTAAAGGAGTCCTAACATGGGCACTTCTCTGCTTGTGCATCCTGCTATATCACTGCTGTTGCCCTGGAGCGGCCTGCTGCTGTTTCAGCCCTAATGGTAGGCTGACCAGGAAGAGGCACAAAAACATACTTTTTATAAGGCTGTTAGGTGAGATTGTAGCTGATTCATAAACAAAAAGTTGGAGCAGCACTCCTGTCATTTCTTAGAAGTCATATGGATGGTATCTCAGACTACACCAGCAAAAAAGAGCAGAGGGTTTGTTACAGGGCAGTAGGAGTCCTGACCACATGCCTACAGCAGAAAAAGACACTATCATCTGTATGATTAACATTAATTACCTTAATTTGGTACCTTCTATTCAAAATACTGTCAAAAATATGTGCAATTTGATCAAAATAAACATACATCTCCAGCACCCAGCAGCACTCAAATTATAATTAATGATTAAAAAACTCGCCCTCTGCAAGGGATCTCTCTCAGGTCCAAGCAACAAGTTTTTAAGATATCCCATGCACAAGATTACAGGAAACAGAAGGAATTTAAACTGCTCTATATTAATTAGATTTGTTAACTGAAGTTGGAAGACATTGAGTTTTGAAATATCCATAAGGAAAAAAGAATAGAACAATGAATAAAACAGCATAGTCCAGAAATAAGACCTGGTTTATAAAAATTTAGTCCTGCATATGTGCTATTTCTTCCTCATGAATTCAAAGAGACTATAGTTACTTCAAAGTCTATCTGTGGCTATCAGTTATAGCATACAGACTTTACCCCCATGGTAACACCACTCAAAGTCTGTTATGGGGTATTTGATATGTAAATATATTTTAATACCACTGGTACAAGATATATCATATGAGAATGAGCATTATGCAAGAAATGCATTAAGCAACATAAATTTGCCTACAGATCATCTAAGCACAGAAAGGAAAAGTTATAAATACTGAGGAAATCATTTCCTGGGAGTTACACACTGAATTCAATTAATTCATTTTTTTAAAGAGCTTTGAAGTGCTGTACTAATGTTAAAAATCATTAATTCAACTGCTATCCCTCCTCTGGCATGTTTAATTATTTCAGAGCCATAAGCACAAACTCTTTAATAATTAAAGATCACTTCTTAATCTGTCCTTCCTGCTTTAATAAATACCTTGTAATCACTCAACTTCTTACTCTATTCTCCAAAAACAATTTTAAAAATCTTTAAAATTTCATTTTATTATCTTACTTTTATTCTGTTTATTTGGTGGTCAATGTAGTGTGTAATATTCTCAAAGTTTAAAGCATGAGAATTCTTTGTTGCAGCATTTAGATCAGTGTGCAGCAGCAGAAGGAGGTAAAAAATATTATTTAAAATAAAAAAAGGCAAGTGCCAGTCTAGCTACGAAGAAAAAGATTGTTAATAGTTAGACTAATTAAGACATCTATGTGGAAAAAAATTTGAACAAGGATGCCTTCTAATCCTTCAACTGTGTAGGCATCATGGGACTTAACTGCATTATAAAATATTTACAGCAGAATAGAAACTGTATTAAAAGAGAATTAATTTGGATTTCGTCTTGAAAAATACTTAGAACCTGCCATGACCATAATTTTTCATTTGATATTATAACCCCTCTGCAAGGGATCTCTCTCAGGTCCAAGCAACAAGTTTTTAAGATATCCCATGCACAAGATTACAGGAAACAGAAGGAATTTAAACTGCTCTATATTAATTAGATTTGTTAACTGAAGTTGGAAGACATTGAGTTTTGAAATATCCATACGAAATACTGCTAGTTGCTGCTCAGGTATTATAAGGTGCTAAAAGGTATTAAAAGTCTGTAACAGGGAAAGTTATTTCTGAGTTCAATCTAAAATGAGCGTAAGGAAGGTTGTAATGAAAAGCCTAATGGTTTCAGTAAGTTCAGAGGGATACATGAGTAAAATACAGATGTACTTATTAAGAATTTTTTTTGCAGTTTTCTTACTGAGGAAGCCTTTATTGTGACCTCGCAGTCGGCAAAAGAAATGAAAGTTATAGTATTTTGATTACTAGTTGTCATTCTGTATGAACGAAAGATTTGTTCATAAACAAAAAAAAAAAATCAGTTTTCTTGAGAAGCATCAACTATGGCAATGATATTTTATTTTTTAAATTTTTACATAGTCCTAATTTTTTGACTACTTGTGTTTTGGTTTTGTTCTTAGTAATGATTGTGAAACCTCACCTCAAGTACTTTGTGTAGGTTTTGGTGCCATAGTATTTAAAAACAAACAAACAAACAAACAAAAAAAAACCAAACAACATGGAACTACTAAAAGTGCCCAGAAGAGGGCTACAAGGATAGGGAAGGGTCTAGAGGGCAAGACACAAAGCACAAAGACTACTCAAAAAACAGCAATTGTGGATAAACATACAGAGATTTAGATAAAACATAGTATACTGCAAATACATTCCTTTTCAAACTAGTGACATCATTCTCATTTCTTGGATGCTGTACATGAAAGGGTATATTCAAATTGGAGAGCTGTATTATTTTGAAACAAATAGATTTAAAAGGTAAGAGTGCGCTTAGTGGCCTACCCAGAGCAATGCTTGTGGCAGTGGGTAGATGAAGGACCTATTGGTTTATATTTCTCAGAATCATTCCAGAATGCCTAAATAATAACATTTTTGTTAGTAAAACTTCACTAAATAAAATAGATGAAAATATGCAGGTTGCTCCAAAAGTAATGCCTTCCATATATTTCTGTGGAAGCTACAATAAGAGCGAAGAGCACAGTAACATTATTTGGTAGAGCAAATTCTCAACTACAAAAAACTTTTTCAGCCTGGACCAATGTTAGCTGATTCACATGAAGGAGCTGATAAGACACTCTTTACTGTGTAGTGTGACAGCTGTGCATGGCCGTCTAGAACATTTTGTCTTTCACATCACTGTTGATGCAGCTAAAATGCACCAGCCACCATCTCACTGTGCTCACATGCTCTGCTTGGTCTCCATGAATGTCAGTGGCTGAATTTTTTTCATGTGGAGTAATTCAATTACACACCATTGCTTCATATGCACTTCCATGTCAGATGCCATTTTCTCAGCCCATCTGCTGCCGTTTGTCATGTGGCAACAAAACATAATGGAATATCTATGGGAAGGTTCAACCTCTACTGCCATGCCACCAATGTCTGCATCTCATATCATGGGCCAACATAATAACATAGGAGGCATTACTTTCAGAGCAGCCCTTGTACTATACATTTGTGTAGGGCATACTGTAACTTAAATCTCCGCAGAAGTCTAAAAGGTCCAGTTATGGAACCTTAATTATGTTTGAAGTTTCTAACAAGTGATTTGAGATTGTTCACATCAAAATCAAATTCAAACGCTAGAACAAGGTTTCTGTAGCAGATAGCTGGGGTTCAGGTTAGGGTTATAGTTCATTCAAGAATCAAGAATGCCAGAGTTTGGGCCTATGTAAGCAATACTGGTCAGATTTCTGATCCTGCTTAAAACTTGCACACAGGAATTTGTTACTTCCTGTCTAGTTTTGAATCTGAATCAAAAAGAAAACCAATCTCTAATTTAATCCTTTTTTTTTTTTTTTTTTTTTAGAAAAGAGTGACTCAACAGACTTATATCAGTGCATTTATCAGACATTTATATATCCTCTGAGGATATGGATCAGTGAGGAATCAGCCCTTTGTAAAGTTGTAAAACATGTAATGTTGAAGACTGAAATCGCAAACAGGATGTTCATGAAAAGCTGAAATACTCTGAATTATTTCAGAGTATTTCATAAGCTGATATACTTTTCCACTGGCTATAGTCCCAAATGGAAAACTGATGTAGAGATTATTGTTACGAAACAGAAAAATATGAAGTCTTCATTGGCAGTAGACTAGTGAAAAGACAAGAACTCATTTTTGGAACAGCTTGGAAAAGTTTGTCTCTATGCCAAACACATTTTGTTTATCTTACAAGACAGTTACAGTTGAGGGAACCTTTACTGATTTCTCTTGAAAGTGTGTTTTTATAAATGCCTCTTGGAGTGCAGTATGATACATATGATTCACTGTTGATCTTTAAAAGTACTGTAGCTGCTATTTTCACATGAGATGCTTAAGAGATCTCTTAGAATTGTGAAATTATCAAAATGCTCATTTCTTGGTTAGCTATGTGCTGCTGCACAGCTGTGCTTAATTAGGTGGACATTTGAAAAAGAGCAAAAAGCCTTGAGTCACACCAGTCATATCAGAAAACAGATTGCATCAATATCCCTCTTTAGTTAGGTGTACTTTCTTGGAGAAATTTCAGAGAAATATTTTTCATTTTTCCTCATGTTATTGTTTTCTAAACTCAAAGAACCCATGAAGAAGTTGCATAACAATTTTTCTTATCCTCTATTGGTATCCAGAGGACACTGTCAGATTTCAGTTCTGTTTTCCTGGTCGTGAATTCTAAGATCTCCACTTTAAGGTTTTCACAGTCTGCAACAGATTGATAACAGAAGATGAGTACAGAAATACTTTGAAATAATAATTCCACTAGCCAAAAATATCTAAAAGATTTTTGAAGGTTGGACTTCATCTATACTCATCCAGGTCTCAGCAATTGATTTTTCTTCAACTCCCATTGATTTGCTCTGACTTCTGTGTATTTAAGTCTACCTATTCTGGACAAAATAAAAAAGAGAAGGAAAATAAGTGATAAAATGGGCCTGGCTGATACAGAACAACACATATCAACAGTTTTAGAGTTTAGGGCTATTTGATTGCTTTCTTCATCAGGCTGGACTGATAGAGTTGGTTTGATTTTTCATGAGGGAGAGAAATATAATTTCCTATTATCTCGTGTATTTTGAGGGATTACAAACAAACTTCCAGAAACTATCTTCCAGTTAAATGTAATTCTGTAAATGTAAGCCATGTAATTTGTGTTGGGATTTCTGTGAAAAGAGTTAGAGAAATATATTTCTATGAAGTACAAGTATACATTTTTTTACAGCTCATATAGTCTTACTAGGATTTGGTCATTGAGACTTTCTTTCCCTATAAAATTTTTACTTCTTGCTTTTTAAGAATACGTCAGCATTATGTGTCCCAGAGACAAGTTAGTGCATCTTTCTTTCATTGCATGACAGTTCTGGTCTCTTCTGCCTTAGATGCTGGCTATACTAGGTTTTAAAACAGTGAAATGTGACAGAGGAGGTCATTTAGCTTCTTCATCTTCATTTCTATTTATTTCCTGTACAGTACTCACAGCTTACAGATAGAATTACTTGGCAGCTGCTCAATAGCAACAACACAAAAAGCTATTACCTTATCTGGGAGTGAAAAGCAGTGCTGAATAGGACTACTCTACTTACTCACATGGTGTCCTTTCATTACTGGTCTGTCACTTTTATCATGCTGTTTCTAGGAAGTGAACAGGAAAACTGCCTCATGACACAGAGACAGATATACAAAGCCTTGTTTGCCTAAAGTTGTGTAATAATCATCTAGTCTTTGCAATACCAAATATGTATTAGACTGTATAAAACATTGCAGTCATTCTGCACAAATTCCAGCATTTGTAGATGGTTCATCCTCAAAGTCAACAGATAGTGGAGAAACAGCAGTTCCTGTGAAGATGTCTCCCCTCCTCATCTAATAGGTAGAGGCAAGTACATTTTCCACAGAGTGTTGTTTTCTGCAGCAGGAGAGAGATCCAGACACAGATCTCCCCATTTTATTTAATTTGGTGAAGATGCTTAGTTTCATTTGATACATAGGGAGTTTCAAGTAGAATAAAAAATAAGTGTCATTCTGGTCAGCTATGCTCAAGACTGACAACATGGGGGATAAAAATCTTTTCACAGAAGTAATCTTTGTCACCAGATAGTTGGACGTTTGATAAGACAGGGAGAAAGCTTGTATATCGATTTATTACAGCATAGCACTTATCCACAAAACACTCTAGGTTCCTGTAGTGATCTCATTTTGATTCAGAAGTGGATGTATTGGACAGTTTTCAAATCCCATTAGGTTTAGATATAGTTTGTCTGCTACATTTGTGTGAGAAAGATATAGAGAAAAAGTGAACCATGAAAAGTGGCAGAACATGGAAAACAGAATACAGCTTTGCAAGATTTCTGAGAGTATTAGTTCCTGGTACTAACTGACTGTATCTTAGGCAAGCATCTCCTAAATTTTATATAACTCAAGCAATCTCTCCAAGAAAAATAATATCTAACCATGTATTGATAAATGTTCACCAATTCATATTTCTAGTTTCCCCATAATACACAAAGTTGTTCACCCATTACTTCAGGAAATCTAGTGTAGATCTTTATAACTTATTTTCCTCTAAGGTAAGTACAGACAGGGAAAAACAGGATCCATGTGACCAAGTAGAGCAAAAGCAACCCTACTAAAATGTTTTCTAATCCATCAATTAGATCATCAAATGAGGTTAAGTTGGTGACGGTAACTACAGGCTGGTAAAAAGTGATACAGGGGTTAAAGTGAGGAAGTGTTTGATGGACAGCTTCCCATGTGAAAGCAGTTTCTCTGGGGACCTCCTCAAATACCTGTAGACATGCATATAGCATGGGAAATGAACAGAAAAAATAAAGTCTATGCACAGCTGCAGAGCTATGAGCTCATTGAGGCTACACAGATGTAGTGGAATAGCTTGTACAGCAGAAGAGCAGTGATGGGTTTATAAGAGCTCTTCCAAAAGGACAGGAAAGGAGGAAAAGCTGTACTTGAGACAAAGAAGCTGGTTAAACGCACGGAGATTCGCCTGGGAACTGGTGAGGTGCCTGTCATGAGCTTATAAGCAAGGATCAGAGGAGATAAGTAACATCTTAACAAGTTCCTGCTATAGCTCCCTTGATTTTGATATGCCTTTCAACATTGTGAAGCCAAACCAAAAAGAGATTGTTTCAGTTACCCAAACTTACATTAGGTGGACAATGTGGCTGGACTGGCAGGATACAAATACTCTACAATGCTCAGATAATGCCAGGTACTCATGGCACCTCTCAAGGTTTAATACTTACATCAATAATAATTGATGTGACTATAGAATAGAGTTGAATAGAGTGGATTCAACAATTTTGTAATCAATACTAAATCAGAGGGTCTTCTGATCTCCTGGAATATATGAGGAACCTTACAAACTGGAAATATGGGCTGTCAGGAATCTCATCAATTCCAACAAAACAAATGTCAAATCCTACATCTGAATTGAAAAACTCTACAGTGGTATGGGCTGGAGGCTGACCAGCTGGTATGAAGGACCTTGGTAGTCCTGATTGAACAGCAGTGTGCCCTTGCTACAGAGAGGGCCAATCACATCCTGATCTCCATTAGCAAGAATATTTCCAGCAAGTCCTATGAAGTAATCCTTCCCCTCCATATGTCACTTTTCAGACCACATCTTGTCACATCACATCAAAGTGTGCTCAGTCTCAAAAGTAGATAGTTAAGGGGAGAGTTTTATTGTTCTCTTCACCTAAAGTGCGAATTAGCAGTCAGATTAACTGGAGTTGCACAGTATTGGGATGACAGACAATACAAAACATCTGCAAAAAAGAAAATTCTGATTAGCACAACAATTATTTTTCATCATGAGGATGACAGAATATTGCAATAGCTGCCCAGAGAGGATGAATAGTGCCTTTATCTGGGAATATTCACAATCAAACTGGACAAGGCTAGGAACTTGTGCCTAGCTGATGTGGGGCTGGTTCATCACTATCTAAATTATTCTGTGATTCTGTAAATGAACACAAGCACCTGCAGTGGGTTACCAAGAAATGAAATACTTATATACTTGTAGCTACAGAGCAAGTTGTTCCTTTGAAGTCTTTCTTATCTGTCTTCTGGATAACAATGTGTTACATCTGACATCTTCACCTCTCAGCAAGAAAGAGGCAATTTGCTTAATCTTATTCCAAGTGCCTGATTACAAGCCTTAATCACTCAGCAGGTCTGACTATAATTACTACCTGAAGATTTTTCTTTTGGGAATTTCGAGCAAAGGTAGATTCAGAAATCCAAAAAGTATTTTTGAAGCAGTATATTGCTTAATTTTTAACAGTAGGAAGAAAGCAGAGCAAAACATAGCATTTTGTATAGCTGAGAATCAGTTTATGACATGTGAGTATCCACACTGTATACAACAGAGATAATGTATCCAAAATATTTTTATAATTATGGGATCTTTAGAAGCAGAAGTCTAGCATAGGTCACATACATTGCGTACTGAAGTAGTCTATAACTCTCCATTGATTATATATAAAGAAATGCAGCGAAGACTGATTATTTTAGCTACAAATATTGACACTGTAAATGTCAACAATACATTAAATTAGTCCCAAAGTTACAACTCTAGCTTATCTAAGGAGACTGGATTCCATCCTACATCCCCAAATTTGCCCGTTAGCCTTTGTCATTGAAGGCTTCTCTTTTTATTTTAATCCAAGTTTTCTTCTATCTGCTCTGTTTTGTGATCCAGCCTAAACCATGAGTCAGCCTGCAAGAATGTCACAAGTTCATTTAAAGACTGAGGGAGCTGAAATATTGTGAAACATTCCTGAGAAATTAATATCAGGATTAGAGTATATGCTGTTTACTGAGCCAATTTCCTGACAAATGCGCTCTGTATATTCACGCAGTAAACAACACAACAATCCTGTTAAGCCACAGCATTCATAAAATATTTACAGGCAGCTTCAAATTTGTCACAATAGTGTAAATATTTAAAGCACTATCACTGGCATCTTGGAACCATTGCAATAGTTTGCACCCAGGCACAGCATTTCAGACTTTGCAAATACTGCCAGACATTTGCAGCAACTTTTGACAGCCTTTTGCATAGCCATCACAGCCAGTAAGAGTGTATTCTTTTTTTCTCTTAAACAGAAGGGAAAGGAAAGACTTCTGAAGGTTTGAAAGAATCAGTCTTCCAGTCATTTGTGCAAAAGAATTTTGTTTAATTTGCTGATTTTATGCAAAAAGTAATAATGCCACAATGACATTTTGATCATAACTTATTAATGTCTCCATGACAAGCAAAGGAAAGGAGAATTTCCAAAAAAGCTCAGGTGTGTTTGAGAAGGAGCAAGTGGAGAAATCTGTATACAGCTTTGAAATGTGATTATTTTCAGGGACAATTTATTATGTGCAAACTAGAGATCAGGAGGTGAGGGGGGGGGGGGGTAACATCAGGGAAATATTGAGAAATACAGTTATGTGCCAGTCCTGTACTACTTTTAAATCTGATTTTATGAGACCTAGCTGTCATATTCCATTCATTTCCAAAAGCTTTTCAGCATTCACTATTTTCAATGGTCAATCAAGCAAAATTTCCTTTATTGCTTAAACAATTAACACACTCTTTGGCAGAGTTACTTGTTACCTTTAATAAGTCTTCAATGACATAAAAGTTTGAAGGGAAAATAAAATACACTGATTCCCTTAAGAATTATTCATTTCTGCCAGTGTCTGATGCAAACATCCCAACTAAAATTCCAGATCTCCTCAGTTCTTACTCCTCAAGAACTTATGTTTTAACTCAGAGCATATTTTATTTATAGTACTAGGTCTATACAGCACAGCATACACAGATTCTACGGAGATGAAGCCCAATGTTGCAACTGCAAAGAACAGTTGTGTTCTATATGATTTGTACTCAGAGATTGTTAGAAAAGCAAAACATGAAAACACAGCAAGTCCCCTTCTCGTTGTCCTTCATCTCTACCGTATCTCTGCAAACATATTTTACACTATTGTTTTTCTTATCCCTTTTCTATTCTTCTCCCCTCAAAGATCTAATGAAAGTTTATTTCCAGAGATTTGGCAATTTACCCAGGAACCTGTTTATTAGCTTTGAAGTCTTCAATTGGACCCAGCAGTTTATATCTCCTCTTTTTAACACAAGTACTTGTAGTGATGACAGCTTAAAGTCAGAGCCAAGACTCATAAATCACAGAAGGATTTTGTTTCAATATAACCATTTATTATTCTTGGCCTATTACTTGTTTCTTATATTCAGAAAGGCTCAGAATGTAGAGGGTAAGATCCAACAAAAAAAAATTAGTTCTAATGCATGTAAAACTATTGGTGTAGACCCTATTGTTTTCCATAAAAACAGAAGTACAAACAAAATAGTTTTCAAAGCTTTTGCTTAGTATAGAGCATTTTATATTGGAGAAAAAAAAATGTATAACATGGCCAAGAAATTTCAATGAGGACCTTACAATAAATTAAGTTTGAAGAGGAATGTGTAACCTTTGTTCTTTCTACTCTCTGATCTTCATTTCCAAGTGATGTAGCTGTTGTATAGTTGGAAAGTTATTAACGCTTCCCAAAAATGCCTTGTACACTTCAGAGAAATGAGGTTTCATTGGGGAAAAAAAAAAAAAATCTTTAAAGGCAAATCATGTAGCTCTGAGAAAGAAGAAAAAAAAAAAAATAAGCAGCTGACAACTGAAGTCTGCTCTTTCACTGGATGTTATTACTACTGTTCCAATGACAAGTATAGAACTGCACTCAACAACTCTCTCTTCAGATGCAGAAAAATCTATAGAGACTTGTGCTTTACAGTGGGTTTTTAAACCAATAGAAAGAAAATGAAGAAAATTTTGCTCTGTTATTACAAGATCCCCTTTTTTTTTTGTGTGTTTAGACTAGGTTTTCAACAGAGCAGACAAAAACTCAACTTACTTTTTCCACAAGTTAAAGAGAAGAAGGGCCCTTACAGGGAGAATAGAGAACTGTTGTTTCTGACATTTTTGAAGTCTTCCACTCAGAACTAACAGCAAGGACATGTAGTTTAAAAAAAAAAAAAAGAAAGAAATACAGCAGCTAAAATACCATTTTTCTGATCAAATTCATTACTGTGACTTTGACGAGTACAGCTAATTCAGCATTCAAAGACAAATTACTGGAGACAAACTGTTTGCTGTATGTGTGAAAGCACGTATACAAACTACCCTAAACATATGCCAGAGGTAAATTCCATTACAGCAATGTATGGGGCTGCTGAATCATGGCCTGAACTTCGGATTAATCACCTGAGGTGAGTAATGAGTCAGCCACGGGAGCACAGGTGAAGGCAATTCACCTGTGCTGCAGGAAGGGGTGGAGCCTGGCTGCACCTCTCCTAGACCCATTTAAGAGCTGACTGCCAGTGGGAAAGGATCTCTTCTGGAGATCCACTCCACCGGAGTTTCCTACGTGAGCCCAGGATAGGGTGAGTGTCCTTTTCTGCTCTAGTTTAATAATTACATAAGCCAAGATCTTGAATGTATTATATCATCTCTATATTCATTGATTGTACAGGTAAACATATATATGTATGTATTTTTTTTAAACCGCAATGCTTTTGCAACAGATTCTTAAGTCAGTATTTAACTGTAATGTTTCTTCTATTTTTGCCTCCATTTCCATAAAACAGAAGTCCAAAAACAATGAATTGTAACAGGGAAGCACCTGTGCATTTATAATATTATGATTTAGATGAAGATAAACTAATTCAAAAGCTAACTATATATTAGATGCCAACACATTCATAAATTAACTTTGCTCTACTCTGCCCCCAAAAGCATAATTATTTCAACATGCTAACAAATCTGTCATCAGAAAAAAAAAGAGAAAAAGTGATATATTACATACAAAAAACAAGACAAAATACTTTGATTAGTCTTTCGTAAGGATTTGCATAGGTCAAAAGATAAGATGGGGCTTAAGTCTTGATGCACCCAAAACCGCAGTGGAGTATCAGCAGCAACAAATATTGCATCAGCTGGTTCTTGTAGGAGAAAATCCTCACAGGCTAATGTGTAACATGCTGCAGAACTGACAGTGTTGTTTGTTTGTTTTCCCAGTTCAACACAGTCTATTGCTAGAGGCACAGTATAACAGTATAACACTGGATCAGGTGGTTTATTGCAATGATTTTGAATGACAATTTTTTTTTTTGCTCTTGCTATAGAGGAAAATTTTTTAATTGTCTACCTTGCATTGCACCATGTAAAAAATCATGGTCCTTCTTTTCTATAATAACAAATGACAGGCGAATCTTCTCTTATCACTTCTTTTATATCCACTCTGACTTAGGATTATTGTTTTTTTCTGGTACTATATTTATATACGATTTAGTTCACAATGCAGACAGCAACAGATTTAGTGCCAGGAAATTCTATATTTCTCTGTATGTATATGTATGTCATATGTAACAGCATAAATGAAGTAGAAAAATGAGGAACACTTCTGAAATTAAAAGCAGATTTTTCTGTCTTGAAGTGAAAAGTGTGAGGAGTCTAAATCATAAAGTCGTGCTGAAACAGAGATGAGTTGTAATTAGGGCTGAGAAGAGAATGAAACATACTGATGTATGGCTTCCTTCTCTCCTTGCCATGGTTTGCTTTTACTTGGTAAAACCTGCTTGGGTTGCATCAAATCTTCATTATATTATGAAAGAAAGGAAAGACGACTGTCATGGGGAAAGTGACTAAATATTTGTCAGCTTTAAAAGATAAACCTCTTCCTTTCAACAAAGATGGCTTAAAGAGAGACTTTTTTTAAAAAAAAAAAAACAACAAAATATGGCTGGCTGTGACATGTCTATTCACCTTCTACCACCGAAGCAGGAATTCTTGTTCACAAACACCTCAGTTTCATATTGTCGACTGTGAACTAATCTGAATTACAGCTGAATTATTTTTCAAAACTGCTTGTTATACTGCCTATCACCCAGAAAGTGATAATCTGCTCCATGTGAAAAATTCTTGAATTATGTCATCTAAGTTGAGTGGCATTGAGATATTAGTGCTATTATGCATGGATTTAGCATACAGTCACAAGCTACCACCCTGCAAACAAAATGAAAAGGATGATGACAACAGTGGTAAGCTATGCTCGTGTGAAACACTTCCTTAGCTACTTCTTTCAAAGGGCAGTTATCACAACTCTGTTAATTTTTGAAAAAGATATTAGAATTTTCTGCCTTACTTAGGAATTTAATTGGATATTAAGTTTATCAAGAACTTAGAGCTTCTGTATCTCCTCCTGCTAATGGACTTCCAAGCTTATCAGCAGTCTGAAATATTTTCAGCAGAAAAATGTGCAAAGCTGTTCTGACTCTTGATACAAAAGAAATTAAGATATTAAGTGAATCAGAGCAATGTGTTCCACTGTTCTTTTACATGTATAAAGACCACTATACTCAGCAAAAGACACAGGGGGTTCAGAGAGTACCCATGGGCCAAATTCAGTGAATTTCCTGTAAAGTCAACATCTTCACAAAAGAAATGCACAGGCACCCAAGTCTCCTGTAGCTGCATATGAATAAAGATGTCAGGACATCGGTCCTAAAAACACCAGACCCTCTTCCAAAACAAACAAACAACTAAAACCAAAAACTTGCCAAGATTCTCTTGCAGAGGATTAACAGGATGAAGAACATTTGCTGTTCTTTAGAAGCAGGAAGAAGTCCTGTCTGAAAGTGGAGTTAGACTGTAAAAGACAACTAAGAGGAAGATTAAAAAAGAAAAGGAAGGAAGTTCACTTTAGAGAAGCATCATATTAATAGTGGACAGAAAGTTTAACCAGCACAAAATGGTCACTATGTGCTTCTCCTACAATGTTTCTATGGTCTAGTGCTATGATAGAGATTTTGGCAGATGCTTAAATTTAAGATACCAGCAAATTCTGAGCATTCAGTTAAATTTCTTGGTAGAAAACAGAGCCATGAATATAGTTCCTGAACAAGTCAATGTTATAGCTATTTACTTGGTTTTATTATTTAGGTATATGTTTTCTTAGAAACCTCACTTGCAGCAAATTTCTCTGATAATAAATCCAGTTTTTGCCAAAACAAATGAGAAGGGCTTACTATGAGCAGGTGCCTCCTCATCAAGCTTGCAAAAAAGCAGATTTTTGTGGCTGCTCTATATGGTTGTCTGACTGCATCTTCTTAGGATCCTTCTTCACTTGGGCTGTGAATTTAAGCTCAGAATCTCCCCTTGGTTCTTGAAGTGTGCAAGGCAGCTATGTGCTGGGTCATGCAAGTCACCGATGCAAATCTGACCATGTGTCCAAGTTCCTAGTTTCATGGTCTCCATGGAGCTGCCCATCACCTCACTCCTAATGGGTTGCTGCTTAAGGGGACAATTCTCAGCAGTACAACAGTGTCCTGCAAGACTTAAAGTTATGCAAGTTTTCACTTCCGTGATGCAGCACCGTATCTGTCCTTCCACCATTAAATCTAAAATGTCAGAAACAACAGTTTTGTGCTGCTTCTCTGATCTCACTTGATGACTCCACAGAATATTCTTCCTTGAGCTATGTGTAGTTGAACTTCAATTTGAAGCAGAAAGGGGATGCTCTCATCCAGAAAATATTTAACATTTCAAATGCGGTAGCCAATATGAAACAAAGCCCTATGAAAGTGAAAAGTCACAAAGGAACCTTTCCCCAGACCAGGAAAAAACACCACTGAAAGGTTAGAAAACTCACCTGCAGTATGAGGTGCTGAAGTTCACATCCCAAATTGTTCACAGCATGGGCCACAACCTGAGGTGAATATTAACCAAGCTAATAGTTAAGCATTACACTCTTTGTGTCTTAGAGCTGGATTACATACATTTTCCCACTACAGCTGCATCTCCTTTCCTAATGTGAGCAACCTAGACACATTTTGAAAGAAAAAATGTAAGTTTGAAGAATAAAAAAAAACATTTCATCTGAACATTCCTGACTGGCTTTCATGCCGGGCAAAACACCAAAAGAATTTATTTTAAATAGCCTATAATCAGTTCCTTTTATGATAGAAGGTAACTTTATAAATAGATTTTTATGTTCTCGGTGGATTATTTTTGATGGTTGATTTTAGTACTAATTCATTTCAGTCTTCTGAATTGAGAGTATTTAGTTTAGAAAAGAGAAGACTCAGTGAGCAGCCTTCAGATACTTTAAAAGCTCCTTCAACAATCTGGTAATAATTTGCTCTTCACAGATAAAGAAGTAATAATGGACTTAAATTGCATCAAGGAAAGTCCAGGTTAGTCATTATCATACACTTTCTAAATTGTAAGGGACAGTAAATTCCTGGAACACGCTGCTTGGGAAAAATATGGTGACTTCATTATTGCAAGTCACAAAGAATGGGTTTGGTGAAGAGCTATAAAGAGAAAAATAGATGTAGCTGATGGTGCTTTGGAGTAGACGGATGAAATAGATATTGTCTTCAGGTCCCCTCTTCTTAGAAACACAGAACCTACACCAAAAAAAAAAAAAAAAAAAAAAAATTATTCTTGAAAGGATTTTCTTACATTTGTTTGAGAATCACCTTTACATGTAAATGGTTTTGAATACTGAAACATTCAGTGCTGCACCCCGCCCTTTCCAGAAATAAAATAAGATTTCCTGGGCATCAATTTCCCACACTGTCATTAGAGTAAATATGATTAAATCACATATATGACACTTGGCAGCTCATTTCCATAATTATTCAATTATTTTTCTTCAGCTTTTTAAAGAATTTTCCGGAATTTGGGTCTTCAAAATGCAATATTATAAAGGCTTTTAAACAAAAATTGGAATCCCAGATCATCATACCTTGTAATGGATTTACGATGGTAAAAGCATGGAGAAAGTGATACCTGAATGAATCTTAATTGTAATTCAGTTAAAGAAGGAGCTTGAATAACATAAAAACAAAAGTAGAAATATCAAGATCTGATAGATTTCAAATCAGGTGGTCAAAGAGGAAACATCATCCCTGTCCAAAAGTGTAATAGAACCTTAATACACATTGTATTACTGTACAGTCCTGCGTATTTTAGAACCAGACAAAAAAGAAGATACAATTATAAAATATAATTGCAAAATTCATCTGTTTTTCAATTTTATTTAATCATAGAATTGGAGTAAACTAACTTTTGGGTAAAATAAAATTTGTGAAATTCAGCTATCACCACTTGTATACATTATATACATGTAAATGTATACACATATATTACATGTATACCTAGTAGAAATGCTCCTCCTCTGTAGATTTACGATAAATTGTTGCCTTCCACTTGTTAGCATGGAGGATTACCATCATATTTTCAAATCCGTATTATCATTTCTCATCCTTCCCTTGCACTGATAGATATACTCTGAAGCAAGAATTAAGGCCTTAGGCACGTGGAAGTAGAAGGGTTCACGTCACTGCAGCCTCTGCAGCAGTATTAAAAGTTCTTTTCAAAATGTGAGAAGAAAAAAGGATAAGCTCTCACTGTTCTTGACTGTATTGACTCTAAAATGCTATCTGAAATAAACAGTAGTTCGTTTATCTCTGTTCCTTATGATTTGAAAGTACACAGGAACAGTGTTGTTCACTTGAAAATGTCATTTAAACAAACATTTCTCAAAGTAGACCTGTGTTTAAGGAGACAGTGTTTGTCACTGATGAAGTTCAACTTGTTCAAAACATTTTCAATTACCTTCTTCACTGTAAAGACATGGTTGGTGTTGGAGTGATATTGTTACTAGTTTGGGTTGCTTAAAAGAGAACAGATGAGAAGACCAAGGACAAAGAGAACAGATGAGAAGACCAAGGACAAAGAGAACAGTTCTGGATTTTGGGTATTTTCCCAGAGTCTATTCCATACAACATTAGTGTGGGAAAACAGCTGTGAGAAAGAATGTCATAAACATGCTTAAATGTCATTAAAACAGACGAACCCAAATCATATTTACAATTAAGCATACAATATTTACTGATTTAGATGGAACCAATTGAGCAGACAAGTACAGCTCTTTAGAAAGGAGATATTCTGGTTAATTTGGAAGACTGAAAAATAGTGATGCCTGTTCTCCTTCATCCAAGGAGTATATATACGTGTGACTTATATTATGCTCTAAAGCTATGTTTTATGGGAATAATTTATTCCTACCTGATAGGTGTTCGTAACAAAACCAGTCCTGAAGATTTCCCTTATATCTCAAAGGAAAATACTGAATCAGTTGCACTTAGTAATGAATCAGGGTTTTAAAATATTTTGGCAATTTCCTTCAAGACACCAAAAATAAAGGGATTTCAGTTTCTTAACACTTCGAGATTTTTTGGAATACCAGACAATTTCTAGAATCATAGAACCGCTTGAGTTGGAAGGGACCTTAAAGTTCATCTAGTCCAACTCCTCTGCAGTGAACAGGGTCACCCACAGCTAGATCAGGCTGCTCGGACCCCTGTTCAGCCTGACTTTGAATGCCTCCAGCCACAGGACGTCCAGAGGAGATGATGGATAACTGTTCCAGTGCTTCACCACTCTTTTTGTAAAAAACCTTCTTCCTTATAACAAATATAAATCTCCCCTCTTTTAGTTTGAAATCATTTCCCCTTGTCCTGTCACCACAGACCCTGCTTTCTTGTGCCCCACCCTTCGATATTGAAAAGCCACTCTCTAGTCTCTCTGGAGCTGTCTCCTCTCCAGGCTGAACAGCCACAGCTCTCTCAACCATGTCCTTGTAAGGGTGGTATTCCATCCCTTGCATCATTTTTGTAGCCCTGCTCTGGATGTGCTCCAACAGGTCTACATCTCTCTTGTACTGAGGACTCCACATCTGGACATAGTACTCCAGGTGAAGTCTCACCAGAGCAGAGGAAGAGTATCCTTCAGCCTTCTGGCCACAATTGTTCTAGCCTGTGAGGGACATTACTGACTCACATCCAGCTTACCATCTACTAGTACTTCCAAGTCCTTTCCAGCAGGGCTGTGCTTAATCCTTTGATTTTCCAGCTTGTACTGGTAGAGAGGGCTGCCTCAACCCAGGTGCAAGACCTTGCACTTGGATTTGTTGAACATCATGAGTTTCACCAGGGCCCACTGCTTCAGCTTGTCTAGGTCTCTCTGAATGGCATTCCATCCTTCAGAGAATCAATTGCACCACACAGCTTGATGTCATCACAAACTTGAGGAAAGTACACTTGATCCTACTGTTGATGTAATTGATCAAGATCTTAAAAAGCACCAGTCCCAGTACTGACCGCTGAGGGATACCACGCATTACTGATCTCCACCTGGACATTGGGCCAATGAGCAGCACTCTCTGTCCATGAAGACCTTATAGCGTTTTTTTCCTGAAATTCTTCATTAAAAAAAAAAAAAAAAAGGAATAAAATCAATATGTAGACTTTCAAGTGAATCAATTTAGTTTTACTGTGTACAAAGGGCATAAAAGTAGGTACAGGAACAGTGGTTATTTCCATTCCTTGGACATGAAGTCTCTAGAAGCAGTTTGTAATATTTAATCAGTTCAAAACAGAGTTCCCCTCGTTTGCATGAGACACCTCTGGAAAAAAATACCACAGTGACTTAAATTATATAACAAGTCTTTAAAAATAGGTGAAGTTTGGATCTTGAATTGAACTAGACCATATTAAATAGATGCAGAAGAGACATTTTCAACATGGAAATTTATGTCAGATACATTCAGTGAGTGCAAACATTCTGACTTAACCTTGCATATAGTATATAAGAACTATTTACTATTGCTTCAGATATCAAAGAGAAATATTAAATGCACAAACAGTCCCTCAGGAGTTTTCAGTATTCACAAGCTCCTTATTTATATAGAGATAAAAGACACCTGCAGCTATACCTCATTAGAAGAAAAAGTGACCATCAGTGACCAATAAAGCTAATCAAAGAGAAAGGTTTTTGTGTTTGTTTGTTTTTTTCCCCCCTCAAGAGCACATAACTTCCCACATTTCCCCTCAGAGGGGGTCAGGATAGATTTTGGTAGTAAGAATGTGATTAGCCTTCCTCAGACTTCTCTCTGTTAATTAAAGTGTATTGTGTACATAATATCTATGCTTTTGTACAATAGGATGCAAATGAAAAGAAATTACAAGACCATTTTTAAAGGGTAAACAAAACTGTTTGTTAGTGCAGCATTCAGTAAATTGAATACAGTGCTAAACTCACCTGATAACATAAGGTCTCAGAAAATAATGATGATGGTAGCTAAACAAGCAAACTGCTAGACTAAAGTGATAGGATCACTTTCTGTTTCTATCTGTCTGCCCACTTAGAACAGAGGAGACTGTCATTTTCTCATATTTAGATCCATAATCTTGTATTTATTATTTTGTTATCAAGACCAAATATTCCTATGTTGGACTCACCTAATTTTTGTGGATGATAAAATATCGCATTTTGATTTATCCTAAATTTGAGATACATAATTTGTTTCTCAAAAATGTCTTCAAGACATTTCCATAGTCCTTCGGTTTTGTATTTACTGTGATGGATGTTAGAAGCTACTTCATATCATAATTGTCCTAGTGAGACAGGTTATTCAAGGGAAGCATTCAGAGGAGCATGATTAGTACATCTATCCAAAGTACTTGTATAACTCCAATTCTGAGCTCCACATGCTCTTGTTTAGCCTCACGTGATCCCTGAAAAACAGAGTTACTGCCATCCTTATTTATATTTTATATAAAATTCAGAAACATGTAAAACAAATGCAGGTTGTCCATGAGATCTCTAACAAAACAGAAACCGCAGCACAAATCCATATATTTAACTCCAACTTTGTTGGATTCTTCCTTTTCTCACTTCTGTGATGTGTATCTCTCTTTCTAAGTGCTGGCAGCAGCAGAAGAAAATCGGGACATTAGGAAAATCTGAGGACAAATAAACATAAGTAGGAGAGCTGACAGGAGCAAGTGAGGAGGCAGAAGTAACTCAGTTCATAGAGTGCACATTTTCTTATATGTTTTTAGAACATTTCAAAGAGCAAACAGGTATTTTATACAACAGAAGAAATGGTAAAAGCAAAGAACTTCTTTTCAGTGAAACAAATTGTAAATGTAGTGTTTTGAACTACTTATTCTACTGGTCCAGACTGCTCAGTATCTTTTTCTCTTTTTCTTTTGTTTCATTTCACAAAAGAAATCAAACAAAGGACATGGCTTAGCTTTTTGCTTACTGTTCCATCTTCTCTTAAAAATTGCTGTCCTTCTATTCCCAAAGCCCCCCTGATGGATAGTTCAAGGCAAGGTCCAGAAGCAGTCTAAACAGTCTGAGTTGCTTTGATGATTGATGCCACTGGAGTCAAAAAGCTTTCGACAAAACATGCTGTTGACAAAACTATAGAAAGGCTTTACCGACTTCTTTAATATGGATCACTCTTATTTTGAAATATAACAGAATTTGAGCCCACACAAAGTCTGCGAAAAGGAAACAAACCTCTCAGTACAGGGTGTTATAAGGAAATCAGTCCTGGGAATTATCAGAGGCTGTTCTTTCCTATAGACAGTTCAAACTCACTTTTAGTCTTTATCCAGAAGTTTAGATCACACAGAGACAAGGTTGTGGATCCAACAGCTAGGACAATGATGCCAAACTTATCCAAAAAGCTCCAGACCCCATGGTTAGTGACTGACTTGAAATCATCTCCAGTTGAAATTTTTCAGTGACCTCCTGTCGCGTCTTTCCTGTAAGGGAAAGGAAGGAGCAATCAGATTCAAATATCCCTAGTTACAATAAGGTAAATGATATGCAAGGATCCACACACAATTACCAATTTTAAATGAGAATTTACCACAGTTTAAATGAGAAGCATTCCACGGAAAGTCAGAAAATATTTTGTTGGTCCTTTACATCCTCTACATAATTTACACGCAATCAGAAACCAATATTTCACTTATCTCAAACGTATGGCACCGGTGGGTGAGAAATCACAAAGGAAAAATTAAGCTCAAGATTTTCCGCAGTCTAGACCTTCTGACCTCAGTCACCTTGGTCTGAGCACTGACAAAACTGAAAATGTTATATACTAGTGTTTCTGGAGCTGTTACAATTTTCATCTACACTCTTGAAAAAAGCACAGATAGAGAATTCATCAGCTTGGGTTCTTTATGCTCTTTATGCAATGAATTTGCTCTTCAGCACTTCTTGATTGATGAAGAAGTGCTGAACAAGAAAGCTTCCATTTTATCATTTCTCAGCTTAGACTGCCACTAGCTTTGGCAGATGAGGTTCCATAAAATAGTCTAATATGACTATTTATTCTAGTTGTTTCTTGTTTGTTCTGTGAGAAGACTTTGTATCTTTTAATAGAATCCCATTGGACCTCTATTGGTTGTTTTCTGCTGACTTCATGGACAGTGTCATGCATCTTTTAAGAAAATTAAATAGAAGCTAAAACCACATAAAGCCAGTGACATAGCTGTGCAATCAGGATGAGGCCTCCTCCCTTTCTCTGCAATTAATTATCGATTTCAAATACATAACCTGGAATCCACATATCACTAAACATAACAGAAACTAAAAAGACTTTTTAATTGTCCACTTCTTCAGAATTGAACTACTTCTGCCTGGTAAAACATTTTTTCCTTGAACATCTGTTAGAATTTAAAATAATTGAATTTGAATTCTCTTTATTTACATCATTAAAGGCTTCTAACAGTGACAAAACATTAAAATTTTTACACCTGTAACATCCACGTTCTGTTCCTAATTGAGCCTCGATTACAAGTCATGACTCCCTGGCCATACTTAAGTCCCTTTTCCAAATTCATAACTTTGGATTTACAGTGACCTTTAGTAACTGATAATTAGTTACAGATCAATACTTAAGTCTAATGAAAAACACTGAAAATAACTGGACTCAATAATTCTCTTGCTATCAGTTTTAGCTATTTTCGAATGAACTGGCCAAATTAGAATACCAACTCTGGCTACATTGCACTATTCAGTGATCTCTTTTGACATTCGTTTGTTCCAAATAATGTTTTGTGACTAATTTTTTTTTTTTTTTTAATAAACACATTCTCTCTCCTCTTATGATATGGAACAAAAATTGGGCTGCTGCTCCCAAGACACTTAGCAGTACAAATATAATCTGCAATCAGACCTGTGAACTGTCAGGGTTTAGGCACAGTCACAAAGCCTTTCCTTGTACCATAAAATTCATAACATATGCCAAAGCAGCTGATATTGATGGACTTTTTAAGCAGTCCTGAATCCATACGGAAGAGTATCTCAGAAAAATGCATCACAGCCTGAGTAGGCCACTGTAAAGGTAGATGACATGTCTTGGAGGGAAGCTAGGCCTGTAACTTCATCACTTATGCTAGTCATTCACTTAATCTCTTTTTACATCTGAAACTGTCGTCAACGAAAGACTATATTTTTTTTTTTCCTAAAATACATAACAATTAGAGTAGATATAATAGTAATTAGATGCAGGGCTCTTCTCATGCAGGTCACGTTAAGTCATAGCAACAGCATCTTCTGACCTTAGGACCTCCATAGCAGATGGACTGATGGCCTCTTTACACTGTCCACAATGTTCACTGCACAAACAGTGCAGATGTGACTTACAGTCCAGGTAAACCAAAGAACTGAAATGTACAAAAAGAAAAGAAGAATGAGCAGAGTCTTGTTAGAGATAGGAGAGCTTGGGGCATCCAATTCCTAAACTATTAAACACTGCTGCCACTACCACTTTAGCCTAAAAAATTAATAATTAGAATTTTTTCTCCCCCCCCCCCCCGAGCTGTTAGTTTTCACTAGTACCATCCAACTCCTTTAAAGGAAACTTTGCAACAGCACATTCAGGGAGAAAAATTTTTTTGCAAAATCATCTTTCAAAAGAAGAGACAAAATGGAATGAGCTACCAAAATCAGATCCTGTGAGTACAGGGAGAAAGAAATGCCTGCAGGGTAATGATGTGGGTAGTCTCACTCCATTAGTCTTGGCACAATTGATTCTGATCTGTTATGTCAGCCTCAATGAAAAGTGAGGTGGTTTCCCTTTCAGTGTCTCCTATAACGACTAAGAACATAAACTTAATTTCAAAATGGATGCACTCCCTGAACCAAATACGTGGTGTTTAGCTTGTCAGCAACTGCAACGTGATCTTGCACACTAAACTATATTTTCATTTCTAAAGGCTTTCCTTCTCTTTCTTTCATGTCACATATGTAAAACCCAAAATGATTTGTAAGAAATATTCGTTGGTGGTGCTTACTAGAAAAGCACAGAAAATGTGGATATTGTAAATTAGTACTGCACTGGTTTATTAGAAAGCTGTGCATTCTACTAGAATTTTAAGTGTGTTCTTTCACTCCCATGGATGTCAAATGCAAAACTAAGAATCAAACTGGCACAGAGTGAAATTTCCTGTCGTCTTGGCCATTGGATGAAAATTAGGATAGCTATTACAGTAGTTATGCAGCTGGAAGTATTTAAAGAAAACAGCAGGCAACACAAAAGATTATCCAGAAGAAGCCAATTCCAGATTAACCCTTCTGATGCATTTAAACTTACTAACCTACCCTTGTTCTGATTTGGAAGATGCGACTTGGGGAAAAAAAAAAAAAAAAAAAAAGTATAAAAAATTTTTGTTAGTAGAACACAAATGTAATGCAACTGCCTTGTCACAGTGAACTAAATAGCAAGGACGTAACAATAATCACATGAAAATATCACATGATATCCTTTTCTTATACCTCTGGATTTTTTGAAAACAATACGCTGCCTTAAGTCATGTTCTGCACAGAAATTCTTGCTGAGAATATAGTAAAACCTACTGTAGACAGAAAATACTGAGAAAGAAATAACATGAAAATTACTTGAACGCAGGGTCCCTGCACCACGGAAGTCCCACTGGAGCATTGAAAATAGGCTTTTAATTGTAACATAAATGTTTCTGCTCTGCTGAGAAAGAAATTTCATCCAAGGAGAGCTATAGGTCTATACAATTAACATCAAAATGAATCAAGTGAAAGGAAACATTTGTATTGGGCTATGCTTCACCTTTTCTGTGTTTTGCAGTACATTTGTGAGACACTGCTTGAGAAATAAATAATAACTGGTTACTGGAACAGCTCTCCTTTGTGTAAAAGCTATTCATTTTTGCAGAACTTGGAAGCTAGTTTAGAGGAAACTTACCATTGAACTGTTTTAATACATACTATTTCTAAAATATGAATATTTTAATTTTAATGTAGGATAATTCCAAGAGTCTCTTTTGGCACTACTTTCCTGAGTGATGCTACATTTAAGACTTGCTTATGGTCTTCCTTACATATTTCAATGTCCTTATGTTTCTAGTAAACTAAAAAAAAAATAAAATCTGAGTGAGCCTTGTGAGTAAACATTATCCTCTACGCAGAGACTGATTCAAGTCATTTCAAGATTAGTGGGTCTGAATGAATCCCAAGTTTTCTGTCCAATCCTTGAGTTTATCAAGAGGAAAAATTCACATGACATTCTGCAATTTTTTTTTAACATCTGGACAAAAAGGCCCAAGGTCTTTTTTCAGATTGTCCTTTAACATTTCACAAAGCTGCAATATATATTTATTTTTGTAGTCCAGAGTTCCCTGCTGGAACAATCTCCTTTGACATAATTTCAACACTTCCGCATTGAACTTTTACTGCTATAGTGAGTATTGCCAAAGGCTTTAGCCAGTATAACATCATCTTCCCACTCATTGCTTCACAGCACTACGAGTATGTTTATGAAAGCACTGAAATGGCTTAGAAGTTTATGTATATGTTCTTAAAGAAAAAATAATAATAATATAAGGAAAAAATAATAATAATATAAGGAAAAAAAAGAAAATAAAGGAAAAAAAAAAAAGAAAGGAAAAAAAGAGGAAAGAAGAAAAGAAAGGAAAAGAAAAAGAAAGAAGAAAGAAGAAAGAAAGAAAGAAGAAGGAAAGAAAAGAAGAAAAGGAAGAAGAAGAGAAAAAGAAGAAGGAAAGAAAGAAGAAGGAAAGAAAGAAGAAGGAAAGAAAGAAGAAGGAAAGAAAGAAGAAGGAAAGAAAGAAGAAGGAAAGAAAGAAGAAGGAAAGAAAGAAGAAGGAAAGAAAGAAGAAGGAAAAAGAAAGAAAAGGAAAAAAGAAGAAGGAAAGAAAGAAGAAGGAAAGAAAGAAGAAGGAAAGAAAGAAGAAGGAAAGAAAGAAGAAGGAAAGAAAGAAAGAAAGAAGAAGGAAAGAAAGAAGAAGGAAAGAAAGAAGAAGGAAAAAGAAAGAAAAGGAAAAAGAAAGAAAAGGAAAAAGAAAGAAAAGGAAAAAGAAAGAAAAGGAAAAAGAAAGAAAAGGAAAAAGAAAGAAGAAGGAAAGAAAGAAGAAGGAAAGAAAGAAGAAGGAAAGAAAGAAGAAGGAAAGAAAGAAGAAGGAAAGAAAGAAAAGAAAGAAAGAAGAAGGAAAAGAAAGAAGAAGGAAAAGAAAGAAAGGAAAGAAAAGAAAGAAAAGAAAGAAGGAGGAAAGAAAGAAGGAGGAAAGAAAGAAGGAGGAAAGAAAGAAGAAGAAAAGAAAGAAAAAAAAGGAAAAAAAAGGAAAGAAAGAAGAAGGAAAGAAAGAAGAAGGAAAGAAAAAGAAGAGAAAGAAAAAAAAAGAGGCATATCATGGATGCCATGAAAGCCAGTAGTTTGTCTATTTTGCTCTCACATGGCAAGGCAGCTTTACATTAGCCGGTTCAAAGGTTAATATATATCTAGCTATAGCAAGTTTTGCAAAGAAGCCCATAAATATTTTGTGTCATAATTATGTAGTTATTAGTACAGGAGACTAGAGGAATCTGTTATGCTCTTTATATAATTCTAAGCAATATATTTTGAGCATCACACCTTGCAATGGAGTCCCTTCAAGGATAAAAACCTGCACTGTGCTCTTCACATTCCTATCTTCTGCTATTGGAAAATCAAAGTGAAAAACACTTTATCCTTACCACAACACATGCACAATTTTATTTTCTATTCTCCAGCCCTAGTCTCCTTTCTCTACAAAGCCCTTCAGCCTCTCTCAGCAGTTTCCTTGCCCTGAGGTCTCTATTTCCTCGTCATCAGTGCTAACAAGAATTCTTTCAGATGTTGGCAGTCTTACTTTCTCACAGCAAACTCTCTTTACCTCCTTGGATTTGCCTTTTTTTCTCTCCCTAGCACACAGCGTGCCAACAGATAAAAGCTAAACGTTTCAGCTGAGAGTAATTCCAGTAACAAGCAGTTGTTGAAAATGAAAAGGATGGTTCATTTATAGAATGTGTAGGCCAGCAGGAAACTGAGATATTTTGTTTTCTTCTAAAGGAGGAATGAAAAACAAATCTTTAATTGAAAAACAGCAAGAGACTTAGATGCACAACAGTATTACCATACTAGGAGAGGCTTGAAGCTAAAAAAGTTTTGCCTTTCTGTCTGCTCTTGGTAGGCAAGAACTCCTGACAGTCACCAATGCAGACAATCTGCTGACATCACACAGTAACTCAGAATGTCAGAACCATGCATCTCAAGGTCTTCTTTCTCATCTCCTACATGCACTGTTGTTACAGTTGGTGTTACAGCTGGAAAGATTATCATGGTGACAACAGGAAAAGAAACTAACAGGGAAGGAATGCTCACCTGCATCTGAAGATCTAGATCCACAGGAAAGACTCCACAGAAGGATCTCCAGAAAAGGATCCTTCCCCAATGGCAGTCAGCCCTTAAATGAGGTCTAGGAGAGGTGCAGCCAGGCTCCACTTCTTCTGGTCACACTGCTGAATTGCCTACACTTGTGCTCCCATGGCTGACTCAGTGCTTGTCTCAGGTGATCAATCAGTGGTTCAGACTGACACTCAACATACAGCTGTCATAGGCATGCACCTGACTGCGTATGTCAGTCCTTAAAGGGATGAGGAAATCACATCAAACATATAGTTTAATCCAAAATCCCATTATTACTCAACTAAAATCTAGCAAAAAAATAACAACATAAAATATGCTGAGTATAGTAGAGCACCAAAGCCGTAGCTGAGTCTATGCACTCTGTGCCAGCTCACTAGAAATGGGAGAGGATCGCCTATGCCTTGAGATACTTTCAGAAGAGGCTGATAAAGGGAGGAAGAAGCACAAACCTGTGATGTTCCTAAAGCCAAGCTGTAAGTTCATGGCACAGCCATAAGTACCTCCCAACTGTCCAGTATCTTGGCTCAGGCCTTGATACAGACAGGGCTCATGTGAAGGAGAGACTCACACATAATAGATCTATGTTACAGTGCTAAGGCCAGCATCATTTCCTAGTTAGGAAATCATGTCAGTGAAAAGAAGGACTCATCATCTTTCTCAGGCAGACACAGCTTAGTACCTGCTTTGGTTATACACTAGAATATTCACGAACAGAACACTCATATGATTTTTCAGACATTCCTTGGACTCCTTGCATTACCTCACCTCTCTGCAGCAGGCTGATCTCCAGCAATTCTACACCAGTCATCTGCAATGCTCATATTTTGAGAGGGGTAACCATTATGAAGAATACCTTCCTATTCACAGAGTTCAAATCATCACTGCATGCCGTCTTCTTGTCGCCAGCCCCTATGCTTCCTCTCTAATGAAAACTGTTTTCTTCTGCCCAAGACAATTTAAATTATCAATCTATTCTTTTTAATCACAACAAAACAAAACAAAACAAACAACCAAAAAAACACTTCTGTTCCTAATAGCAGTTAGTATCTGCTCTCTCTTCAGCTTATATGCACTCCTGCTTCAGGCACATTTCTCCTGTCACCATCTCCCGTCAGTCCTAGGATCTTTCCTTTATCCAATTCCAACCACGTACAGCCAGGAACATTGTTCCTTGTAGAAACAGCCGCCTTCTCTGAGATGGGCACACAAAGGAGCAGGAGCAATCTGCTGTGAAGCTACTTGGAATCAAATGAGGATGTAACAAAAGAGATAAATGGAGACAGAGAATAAAATCCCCAGCTACAAGATAGACGAACGTTGGGCAGGCAGTATCTTGAGCTAGAAGCAGAGTATCTGAGGGTCTTTTTCCATTTATTTTTTTCTTCTTTGGCAGTGCTTTACAGAGCTTATCATGCCAACAAAGTATTTGATTTGAATTTTATCAGGCACCACAGGCTGACACAATTAAATCTAATTAGCAAATCCCTCCACTTCTGAGCATTCAATCCAGAAAGATTTTACCTTCTAGTCTTAAACTAACTACAAAAACTCAAATTATTTACTTTGGTAGTACCTTAGGAATGTTTATGAGAATTGCATTTGCACTGTTTCAAACACATGTTCAAGAAACATCTGCCGAGGATCTCATGCAGGTTTTGTGAGTCCTACATTAGCTGCGGACCATCAAGTCAACCAGATAGCTCTGTCAGAATCTGACCAGCACCGATTTTGTGAAAAAAAATGCAAATTCTATTCTCCCTGGGCACTCTGTTCTTCCAAGGGGAGAGATTGCAACTGCAAAGGACATGTAGAGATACAGAAAACATCAAACCTTAGACTTCCTTAGGAAGTAGTATAGTCATCAGTGCACACAACAGAGCTGAGAAATGCTGTAAGATGGGGGAAAAGCTTCTGCAGATCCTGGCTTTTAAGTGTCGCTCTCTATGCAGTACTCAGATACTGCTGCTTGAAAATGACAGACGTGCCAGTTAAAAAGATTGTGTATTCAAAGAGAAGAAAAACAGGTTGCAAGAAAGATATGTATATTAAATATTTATAATAATAGCCGTGTGATATTACAAAAGTTCATGTGCATTTATTTAAAACCATCTAGAGATTCAAATTCAAGTTTGCGGCAAACACAAGGTTGTAAATCAGATATTTGCTACCTCTTATGGTTTCTTCTTCACAAAAACAATTTTGTTTTATCTGAACTGACTAGTAGCTATATCATTCTTATCCACCATATCCAGATCTGAGGTAAGTAACTTGACTTCACTGCTTAGGTCTGATAAAAGAAGACATAATTAGTAGTACAAGCGTATCTACTTAATAATCAGTTGACTTAGCAGTTTTTTTTTAAATTAAATATTAAAACCAGAGCCAAATGATATGGCTCTGGAAAATGAGAATGAAAAGCACCATATAAATCAGAGCAAGACCAGGCTTTTGTAAGTAGCAGTGGGCAGCAGAAACTGTTAAGTATTCAATAAAATCATAACTTAAATGGTTGAAACACATTTCCCATTAATCATCAAAGTGAATAAAATACTGACTTGTCCACATTAGATAAAACTGAATTAAACATATTTGAAGTCACACACAAAGGCTTTTAAAATTGGATTTATGTAATACTGACCATAAACACAGGCCTAAATGTAAAATAAAATGTTAGTGCCTGCAATGAATACTCTGGCAGACAAAAATCTTTATTTTTGTAACTGTTTTCACATATCAAAAGTTCATTCCCAGAAGTGAATCCAGAACTGAGCATTACATAAAACTTTTTTTTTTTTTTATTTCACCATGAAAGTCGTGGTATTCAGTTACTATTTTTTACACAAATGGAAGATCAGCATAATCCTTTTTTGGATTCTTTATATAGCTTCTGTCCTGCTAAGGACAGGCTAAGTTGCTAAAACTGCAACATCAATTTGTAATTCCTGCAAAAAATATGTAGATTATTGTTTTGTATGCTGAAGAGTTTTAACCTTGATGTGATGATGTATTATGATATATCATTGGCTAGCAAGGAGTCATTCTTTTCCTATGATTCTAAGATTGTAAAGCAAGAAAAATTCAAAGCCAACAAACCTGACCTGAGATCTACTCTTGCTTTTTACTGTAGAGGAGGAACTTTGAGCATTTTTTATTTATGCTAATGAATCCTTAGAGTAATTCTAGGAGGGTGCAAAATTTACACAACAAATTTAAATTAATGTAATGGTGAGAATTGTTTTGTTGTTCTTAATTTACCTTTCACAGCATGCTCAGAAGTAACCAGTGGAAAGTCAAGGCTTTGTGTGCTGCAGATTGAAAATCACTGTTGATTGTATAGCGTAAGAAATTAAAGTAATAATTTAACTGCAGTAGTCAGATGAAACAAACAAACAAACAAACCCACCCTTAAATCCGTAAGTATTAAGGAAAATAAAAGCATATTTTCAATGAACAAAGTTTTCATTCCTACCCTTAAACAACATTCCATTAAGTCCGAAAGCCTCTTTACGTTTAGTTTGGCAGTACCTGTGTCAGAAAAGACTCAGTGTTATTATTTCTGATTTAAAAAAAAGCCTTGGACCTTTCCCCAGTTCGTGTTGTACCAAGGTCAGTATCCTCCACACCCTAACTGCTTGGCAGTACTAAGACATTGCCAGACATTTCACCTCACTTTCCAGCCATATTGTTGACTTACTTTCAGATTATTTGAAGAGTCCTAGTTCCTCTGATAGGTATTGATTGAAATGTTGAAAAAGTCTTCAGCAAGTCACTATCTCATCATGCATTTCACAATCTGCAAAAAAAAAAAAAAAAAATTTCTTTTCGTTGTTGCTTTTTCTTCCTGGCACAGCAGTTTTAGTAGGCCTTTTTCTGTTCTTCATAACCTAGCAAAATAACTCTTGCTACTGTTACATCGGAAGAGAGGAAATGAGGCCAGGGACTGAAACTCGTTACCATAAATTATAATATACTTCCCTCCCTTGAGGTCTCAATTAAAAGCAGTAAAAGGTACTGAGGAAAAAAATAAAAGACTGAAAATATACTAGCAGAAATATTTAAAGCTGAACTTTGTCTTTGGTCTTGTTTTTCTATTCCCGGGTTGTCACAGACTTCAAAGAAATCCTGCCAGCTAATATTGCTGAAGAATGTTTTATAAACATTCATATTTACCTAATTCCCTTCCTATATTTACCTCCTCTCACACAGTTGGAATACTATGTTCCTTTGTTCATAACTACTTCATAACGATCTTGTGCTATAAAATATACTTTAAACATATCTGGGTGAAAAAAAAAAAAAGTACAATGGCATGGATAGATAAAATATTTCCAAATTCAAATAATATAGAGCATGAGCAGTGTCTTCAATTTCACACATTGACTTTGTTCAGTCAGCAACCACACTGAAATTAGGAGGAAAAACTAATAGAAATCAGAAAAACTTATTGTCTGGATCTCAGTAGGAAGTGCTGAAGCCTTCGCTAGGTTCTAGAGTGAGTTCTCCAAAGCCTGGCTCTTATGTGACAATGAGATGACAAGTTCTCATGAGATGTTTGTTACAAACATTTTTTTACCAGGTCTATCTTCAGCTTTTCTTTCTTTCCTTATCTTTTTTTCCCCTTTCTCCCGATTTGTGGCACCTCTGCTTCCATTCCTCCACAGGTGCACCTCATTTGCTTACCAGGTTTCCACACTAATAGCTTTGAGTTATTCCCAGGCTTCTCCTGGGGTGCAGGAGGAACTCCTTGTACACACCTCTAAACATGTCTCCTTCCAGTTTTTAAAAACATTCCTCATTAGAACATTTAGACAAGTATTGATGACCGCTAAATTTAAAATCAGAGCCCACCTCCAATCACACCAAGCAAATAGTGATCCTTTGCTTCTCTTTTACGGTCTGTACCTGCAGATATCTCTTGCTGATGTTTATTCAGTAAGTTCACTGTAACAGTGACTTAGCTTTAGCTATGTCTATGAGGAATTTTCTAAAGAAGGTTTCTGTTTCTGTGGCTTGGGTGAAATTTAATAAAGTCGGTTAGATTTTAAAAATATATTTTTTATTTTTTTATCATCTTTAAAGATGATATTAGCAGACAATATATTGCCTAAAGATATTTTAGGAATAGAAGTAGACTTCTGTAATCACTGATGAAGGCTAGAATTAAAGAACAACAGTAAAATCTGTCCTTAAATAATATGACAAATCTTAGTACTAGATGATTTTTAAGGTCCCTTCCAACCCAAACCATTCTAAGATTCTATGATCTCCTCTGGAACAGAGGTTAATATGAATGAGTCATACTGCCAGCATTCAGACAGAGGCCACGATCAAACCTAAGTAAGTCAATCTGACATTGTAATGCTTTTTTTGTCCTTGCAGATTTTGCATTCTGATTGTGAAAACGATCTTTTTAAATTTATAAAATTGACTGAAAGGATGAATGGGGTAATTTTGAACTCAAGTCTGTGCTATTTCTCATCAGTTCCAAGAGATCAGTCTTTGCCTTAGATCTACAGGAAAATATTTCTTTTCTTTAGTTTTGTCTATTTATTTTTTAGTTGCACAGCCATTTTCTTATCAGGAGAGGAACCTATTTTCTCTTCAGTATTTACTACCCATCTGTAATATCATGATTTGCTTTTGATAATAAGCTGACCATTCACAACATTCAGTGTTATATTTCCATTTAAAATTCTAATTCAGTATAGGTTAAGCTATACAAATTTATCAATGCCATAAATCTACTGTAACTATCCCAAAGAAAGCTGGTGACCTTTTCAGAACTCTGTCTTCTGTAGTTTACAGAGAAAATTTTACAAATGGAGTGAAAGAGTAACATTAGAAGAAGAATTCTTTAATTGTACCTCTCTAGGAGGTGAGTGAATCATCTTACTGAGTATAAATACAATCTACCCACCTTATAAATAAATGTTGATATTCTGCCTAATAACAACACTGAAACATACTGTAAATCTTTACTCTGGGTTTCAGTCCTTCAAAAATTAAAAAAAGATGCTGCTTTCATTTGTGAGAACACCTATTATAGTAGCATTGCTTTGAACCTGTTTTTCTCTGTGTTCTGTGGGGGGGTTTAAAGATTTGCTGATACTACTATTACTAATTCCTTGATTTCTCTTTTTAACTTCTTCACTAAATGTAATGAATGAAATCCACCAAATGTAATTTTCCTGAATTATTCTTAATTACTTTCTGATTTACCTTAGTTTCCCTGCTGGTTTACCTATAGTTCACAAATTCCATTGACCAGTATCAATCTGCTTTGATTACTTCTAGACAAAGATATTAATATTCTGTCATCTTTTACTGCAATAATCTACTAGCTTTTTCCATCCTTTCAGCTTTATTTTGTAGTGATTTGTGAGATGAGACATTAACGAAGATTACTTCAGGGATACTATCTCTCTCATCTTTCTACCAGTGAGCATCTGTGAAAATAAAGTCCACATGAAAATAGCTCACATACCACAAGTTGTCACATGACCCATGTAAGATGCTTCCACTGCAGATTACAGCACAACTTCCTTTGTTGTTTTTATTTTTCTCCATAAAATAGGCCAAGTAATAAAACTTTCTATATAAACACATAATAATTTATCCTAAATTTTGTATTCAGAACATGCTCTCTTTGGAATTGCTGTTTTCACCCATTTCGGTATGGTCCTATTTTGGAGAGTTGGGTCTCCAGACTGCTGGACTATGTCTTTCCTTTCTTGCAATTCTTATGATGACATAAAGAGAAAGAAATTCCTCACATCAAAAGAGCATAATTTCGTATAGTCAGCACTATGGATTCCTGCAGTTAGTTCTTACATAATTATTGCTTGCTAGGTATAGTTAGTGGGGAAATAACTTGCACTTGCAGTGTCCCTTTTTAGGCTTCAGAGAAGTGAAATTTTACATGAGATGGGTAAAATTAACAGGTACTATTCTTAAAAGAGCTTTTAATAACATTGCTTTCTTCAGCTCATCTCAATATGAGAAGAATGGCAGGAATTCAGATTAATTTCTCATTATATAAATTCAAATATATAATTCAGATTAATTTCTTCAAAAGTAACTTTGTTAATCAGTGCATATATAGAATATACACACACCAAAGTCAATTTCCATTAAAAAAATCCATAAAGATACATCAGAAAAAAACATGGATTAGACTATCAATCATGTTTTGCTCTATAATGCTCTCCAAGGTCCTTGTCATGACATGCTCAAAGGGATGGATGATTTTCCATTATACCACACTCTACTGACAGTTCCACTACAACTCTTCATAATTCATTCTTCAGGGATTCTCAAACATTTGATCAGATGCAGGATTTTTCACCAGCTTTCTTCTAATTTTTTTCTGAAATGCAACCAAGACAAGCAGTACTTGACATTTGTTATTAACGGAATTCAGTGAGACGCAAAAGAAAAAGGCCTGAAGTGGAATATCTTCTCTCATGCAATCAACTTAAGGAACTGGTTTATCTGAGAGGAAATATCACATGCTTGAAAACAAATGCAATTTTTGAAAAGAACAAATTTTCAATTATTTTGATGCAAACTCTATTCTAGACTAAGGAATAAAAAGACAACCTTCAAAGACAGCTTCTACTGAGATATTGACAGAACGTTTGAAGAGCACAGCTGGTGGACATGAAGCCTGGTTAGGTGTTTTTTACATAAGTCTTGAATCCATTTCCTTGTAGATTAAGTATATCAATACAGGAATTGATAGGTAAAGCCTAGAACTCAATCTAAAAACAGGTAAATTATGCATCCAAAGTCATGTGAGATATAACTAGTTAGTCAAGATCCACATTTACCGTCACTGATGTATAAGGTAGCTTGTTTTCAGGATAATCCCTGTGTTTAGTAGCTTTTTTTAAGCAAGGCACCATGGCATGTCCTACGTTAATACAGACATTTTAATGCATATAAAACACATGAAAGGCCTTCCTGTTGTGCAAACATATCTAAACCAAACTAGAAGCTACTAGGAACATAAAAAATAAATTCCTTTCTCTTCCCTATGTTGTTTTACTTCTTCTTGAATAGATCAGTTACTAACCTTTTTAGGTCTGGCAAGAATCCTTAGGAAAAGATTCCTATGATAACTGCATCATTGAGAGAGTGATGGAAAAAGGAGACTTGTATACACTTCTTGGGTGGTTCCTGTGTTTTTCAGAATCACTCAGAGCATCTAACAGAGATCTACTTCAGGATTTTATCTAACTTCAAGCTTTGAACAAAGCACAGACTGGTCCTAACTGATACAAACTCTTTAACAAATTACTTCTGTAACACTCCAAGTTAGGCACTCAATCTAATTCCTCCAGTATACTGCAGAGCAGCTTTTACGTGTCATAAGCAATATATTTAGGGCCACATTTAGATCCTCAGAGCATCACCCTCCCAAATACTTTATTCAGTAATCAAGGTTTGTTTCAAACATCATAGAAATTCTTTCGTACTTCATTCTGAACATTTTCAGCCTAAACTTTAGCTTAAAGAGCTTTTTCTCTTTCAAGTTGAGTACTTCCATATGACTGATTTAAGCAGAATTCTCCTGTCCTCCCTCCGTAATGAAAGTACATAAGCTGTTATACCTCATCAGCCAAAGAGATTTCTCTTTCAGTCATTTTTATCCCTGCTGAGGAAATGACACCTGCTCTTCTTCAAGCAGCTGTTTCTTTCTCCAAAGCCACTCACTGGGATACAGAACATGAGAGCCAGGATATGTGCTGTAGGGATGGTTAAAATTACATGTCAAAAGTCTCACGAGAGAATCATTTCTCAGAAACTCCCTTGTCAGGACAGCCTCAAAACTAAACCTACGCATTCTCTTGCTAGTTGTCAAAAAGACAACAAATCTTTGCAACCCTGAAAAGTCTGTTAGTACAAAGATGGATCCAGTTCTCTTGGCCAATGGCAGTTTGGCTCATTTGTCTCTGTTTTTTTATGACACATTAAAAAAAAAAAAAAAAGTGGGAGGAAAGCATTTCCAAAAGCTTCTCTATAATTACAGGACAGTTCAGCAAATGCATCTAAATCTATCCCAATAGTGCTAGCCAAATTCTTGGATAAAATTATGCATTTGCAATAGCTTATTGGATTTACTGAAACTGATTGACTTCAGCTATTCATATCGGATTTCATTGTGATCGCTTCTTAAATTTATATAGTTCTTTCTCATGAAAAGTAAAAAAAAAAAAAAGATTAAGAACATGTTGAAGTGCCTTAATTAAATGAGAAACATGTGTTTCACATTGCACTGAGCCCCGTGGGATCCAAAAAATGGCCCTGAAGGACTGCACCATTAAGGCTGCAACCTGGTCATTCATAAGTACCTGCTGACTGCTTCGTAGTGCAACTGAGACCAGCGCACCTCAAAGGTGACTGGTAGAGCTTGTGGCATACATACAGCTGTTTGGGTCTGGACATCTAGCACTTGGCAGGCCTTTTGAGAGCTCTGAGATTGGCTGTTCCTAGTCTAACCTATCTTGAATTATCATAATTAATAGTTTGTTGAATTTTAAGCCACAGTTGTTTGCTATATATACATCCAGTCTTATAGGCTGTCCTGGATGTGCGATTAGATCTGCTAAGATTACATTTCTTTCTGAAACACCAATTGTGCTCAACAGAAGCAGAGATGTATCTTTCACTCTTCACACACACACACATGCATACACCGAATTGTGCCTCTTGGGTTTGCAAGGCTTTGTCTGCCTTTGATGTAGTGGGGCAGTAATGTGTGCACTGACACCAAAGCCTGCAGGATTGGGCCTTGTTAGCCACAGAGAATCACTTAGGTTGCAAAAGACCATCAAGATCATTAAGACCAACTGTTATTTAATAGTACCAACTCCCTCATTCCCCTGAGTGCAACATCCACAAATGTCCAGGTTGGCTACTCCAGCACTATCTTGTCAGCCAGTTCTAAGGCCTGATGTGGACTCTCCCTTACAGGTCAGTCTGCCATGCTCCTACCAGACAGCTGTCTGAACTTCGGAGATAAAGAATAGCACATGAGAAAAGAGAAGGAAAAATGCAAGAGATTTAAAAAGGATAGCATATTTAAAACAAAGAAATTAGCAGCATCAAATATGCTGAATGTTTTGCTTCTGGCCAAAAATGAACATGGCAACCTTTCTATTAGCCTGTTACTAAATGCTGAATGCTGTTATTTATGGGGACAGTGAGAACACATTTTATAAACATATTTTTTTGGTGATTAAATTACCCATCTGTATGCATGTGTAATTCTTGTGATTGTCATTGTAACTCCATATGTTGTCAGGACTTAAAGGGATCTTGTGAATAAGCACTGGAACTGCCTGCCTTGTTGGTCATAACCAATTATGACCGAGAAGGATGTAATTCAGCTCAAATGCCTATATCCATTAAAAAGCTGTTAAATCATCTACGTTTACTATTCAGCTGTTCTGAAGATGAGCTTGGGTAACATTCATACATGTAAAATCTAACATGTGTATTCTGATCTCTAAACACTTCTGATTCAGTTGCCCTTTTCCTGCAGAGGCATCTTAACCTGCCTCCAGAGGCCCTCCAGAGCCACAGCTCAGTTTCTGACTTCGGGAAGCATCAGTCCAAGCACACTGTAGCTGTTCACTCCCGAAAGCTTCATCACAATACAGAACCTGGATGTTCTCTTGCTTACTATTTCAGGGCTTTGTTCACTCACATATAACAGTGCATGCTGGCATAACCAGACATGATCCCAATAAAGACACAGATATCTATAATCTGTTAAAATACATCTGGGATGTGATTTCTTACCACACTGACCTTTTTCATATTTTACCCTTGGGTCATAAGCAAGGAGAGAAAAGGCAGATCCTGTAGTCTAATGAGGTGCAAACCTGTCATTTAAATACTTAAATCAACAGGCTTAAGGCCTTCTTGATTGCTCTCTAGATGCAAAATTCAGTGAGACAGACATAGGCATCACCGATATCTTGGGCAGAACATCAGGCTGGAGGGATGACCTGGGGATTTACTCTTGCTGCCAGCACTGCAATCGCAACATGAAGTCCCAGAATTGGGCTAGTGCTGAACTGTCTTAGAAAAGCCTCATTAAACGCTATTTTGAGACTGTTTCTGCTGCAGGTCCTTTTGGGAGAATATTGTTCAGTTCTCAATCATATTGGCAGGGTCAAAGTGCATTCCATTCTTTATAAATTTCAGTATGCACTGGATGACTTCCTCTGCTTTTCATATTTTAATTGGTTTGTCAAAAAGAGTAACTCAGGATGTTTTAGAAAACTCCCAGGGTGATTTGACCACAGTCCCAAACATGACCTCTTCTCAGAGAATTGCAAGATTGACTGTTATCCTCACATTACTGAAACACTCGTAACTTGTATTCTTCACCCTTTTTTTTTTTCTTTCTTTCTTTTTTTTTTTTTTTTTTGTATCTCTGGATGATTGCATGGACATTGGTTGTGCTCTGTTTCACCTAAGGAAGAAAAGGGAAAGGTCTGTGCCTTAATCTGTGTATCTCAACCTTTTACAAGCATTGAAATTCAAACCAAAGTATATTTTAAACTGAATATATTTTTTCCAAGGGTCAATAGGAATCAGCTAATGCACTGATCCTTTTCCTTCTGTTTCAGGGATTTGATTTTAAATTATTAATTCTGACACAACTGTATGTAAACCTTGTCTAGGTAATAAAGCTGAATGTAGAAAGCTCCGAGAGAGATTATTAACTTTGTAATGTGTGTGGATCAAGTGCATGGTCCACACCAGAGCTTACCTTCTGCACTAATGATTGTGATTTATCTCTAGCCTTTCATTATTTAAAAATGGTCTGACACTCAAATACATGTTAATGAATTTAGCTGGAAGAGCTGACTCCTTAAGACAGCATGTACAATTAGCATTGTTTCAAGGAAACTTCATGACAGCATAGTATTTCTTAAGCCATTTTGTTCTAATTTTTTGTACTCTCCTTTGTGCATACCAGTTCCCCAAGTCTCTGTTCCTTCACATTCAGAGAAATAATAGCAGCTAGATGCAACAGACCTGTGCCTACAGCAGTGGGAGGAGGGCACTACATGCTTGGTTTGGTTTAAAGAGCTTTTGATCTTGCAGATGTGAAGGATCCATTTGCAGGGTATTGCTTCAGGAGTCCAGAGTGAGATTCTGTTAACCCAGAGTTGTCTCTTTGGTGCCACAATGGAATTTCCAGTTCAGTTTTTCTGCAGTCTTTAAAGATTAAGCCCTAAGTATCTAATATTGTATTTGTTTTTTTTCCTGAATGTTAATATATTCCATGAGTTTTGAGATGCGGTTGCCCTAACTTCAAGGATGGAAAACAAACTACCTTGCTGCCTTTTTGTCTTCATCCTCCAGCATATCTGATTGTATCATTTTCTACCACCACACCAGCAACTGCTATAAACCCTTCAGTCCTACCCTGTAAAAACTAGAATATTTCAAATTTTAGTATCCTTTTTTATCCTATGCTCCAGACTGGCAGAGTAAACATTACCAGCATGGCCTGTCATTGGTAACTAGCCTGTCAGATAATAGCTTCCCTGCCAGCTCTCAAAGGCTTCTGCCAGTCTGTGATATCACCTTATCTTCACCGTTGTTATTCCCCATGGCTTTCCCACTTTTGATTTAATTTCAAGTAGCTGGAACAGAATAATATCAAACAGAAGATAGAGGAACCCTCGATGCTCATTAGGAAAACATGAATATTTCATTTATTCTCCTCAGCATGACCTTATCACTTTTCTGGAAGTACAGTAGAAACTCATGTGGAGCAGATCACTAGTTCTGCTCCAAATACTGTCCAATCCAGCCACTTAATGTGATTTCCATTCCCATTCTCTGCATACTGAAGAGTTTCATGCCTCTGATCACCATTTCCATTTTCATTTAGTTGCATCTGTATATTTTTTACCTTTTAATTGACTAGTGTGTGGTTTTGACAGCTAGAGAATAGTTCGACTCCACCAGGGCGTACCCCTCACACACTTGACCCTTAAGGCACTTCTGTGAAACAGCTGCCATGAAAGCAATTTGTTGTTGATCCAAGTCCAAGAAATAAACATGCTGTTCCATATATATGCAGATTCTAATATATACTTTAAATGTCACATAATTTTAACTTTGTATATAACCATAATGTTTCTCCCTGCAGCTTATACTTTTGCATTATGCATTTATGTAAAATGCATTTAGCCAGGAGAAATCCTTTGAAATTCTCTTCTTTATTCCCCAGGGGAAAATTATGGACTAGATTCTACTTATTCAAACCCAGAAATAGTTGTATGAGTTACTATACAATTTAATTTCTTTAAATCTAAACATAATGCTGTTCTCTTCCTTTGTCTAAAGTTTGATTGACTAGCATATCATCCTGTAACTGTTGTCTTTGATTAATACTTTTAGAGAATGTATTTCATTTTGTCTATTCATATTTGTTTTCTGAATGTATTGCAATTTTAATCCCATTAAAAACAACAACAACAAAGAAACACTAAGATGCTACAGAATTGGTCATTTTTTGCTGTTTGCAGTCTAGTCTACTTCAACTTTAATTCTTTAAACATGCAAAAAAATTGTATTTGTTGTAACAGTTTCTCATTTTTGATGATATATTTTCCTCATCAGGGAACAATCTTCTGATTTTCACATCTACGACATTTGTAAATCATTCAGTATATACATTTGTAGTATTAGTTCATTTGTATATTATACTAACTAGCACACCAAGCTGATATGTGTGAATATCTGATGGGCTTGGGTTGGAAGAGACCTCAAAGATCACCAAGTTCCAATCCCCCTGCTGTTGACAGAGTTGCCAACTGCTAAATAAGATGATAGATCAGGTATAGTTGTAATATTCCTTCCAAAATTGTAGAATAATATTTGATAAATAATTCCAACATCTGTTTACATTTTCAGTATTTTCAAACACTGCAAAATAAATTAAAAAAAGCAAAATAAAAGTTTTGTGACTGTATACTCCAGTAAAAATTTTATTGTATTGAATAGTCACTTGAAAGAGGAATATTTTAATTTTTCTCTGCAGCTAATTTTCAGCAGGTTTACAACTTTTGAAGGAGGTACGTTATAAATTGTACTGATGAATCTTCCTCTCCCCTGCTATTCCTGTGAAGCTTTAAGCATACCATTCCTACTTTTTCCTTTCCACTTTATTCACTGTTTATCCAGATATTCACTGATAGCCAGGGGCACTGCTTCGCTCATACTAATACAAGAGATTTTTCTGTCACAAAAAAATTTATATGGTGTATATATACATACATGCATATATATATTTATATATACACGTATATATACTTGGAACCTGTCAGAGCATTTTTTTCCAAACATTCATGTTCCAAATGTAACATTAAATATTCCTCTTTGTATCAATTACTGCTTTGACGTACAGAGTTACATTTACATTGGCTCTATGGCATCCTATGCTTATGCTTTGGCCCATGTTTTTATCCCTTGTCTGGACACAAGACCATGGGATGCATTTGTGTGTCTAATTGTTATTGTGTTTCTTGCAATATGATCATCAGAAGTTAATTTTAGCATATGTGCAGCCAGAATGATTGGGAAAACAAAATACTATTTACATAAACAGTAGTCTGAACTACCATGGTGTATTTTTATAAGTAATTATTATTAGCTGCTGATAAGGAACAAATAACTCATAATTTACAGCAATAGTTTATACATTTTGTTGATTTAGTTTTGCCACAGGCAGTCCCTGAATGTCATAGAACTGGTCAACACACATCACTGAAAATAATTGTTTTGGAGAAATGCTATCCAAAAATAGAAAGAAGGTAAAAATGTTGTCAGTAGATCCCCCCACATCTTCACAGTTTCAGAGATTCTATAACTACAGGGACTCATAATTTTGTCTGACTTTTCTAATACAGACATTAGGTATGCTATCTAGTTAATCTGGAAGCTTGCTTGTATCAAAAGAACTCTCATATTTTACTTTCATTTCAGCTTTCCTAATATGAATAGTTAAGAATAGACCTTTTATGACACACATGAGGAAAACTGTGGGATAGTCTGGTCTTAGTTATAGTACGCATGAATCTGCTCTGCATAAGGAAACAATGAGGAAACATAATAATGAAAGCAGTCCTACTGTTATTGGGCAACAAATCCAGCAAGCAAGAAAATAACTGCCACCAAACACGTCATCACAATGGCAGTGCTTCACTGTATTATCTCCTCAAATCCCTGGCATTTTTTTCCAGCTGCAGGAATGTCCCACTCGGCTTCCTGTCTCCCCAGAGGCTCAGGAGTACACCCTCCCAGCCTGCCATGCTCTCTGACCATCCCATTTAGTGCATGCAGCAGCAGCATTTGCTGCATTCTTCAGCTGCCTTGAAGATATTTTGATGGGTTTGTGAAGAGTGGAAGATTACAAACATGACAAAAGGTTGGAGCAGTGGAACAACTCAGTGAACAAAACTGTTACAAAGACATCAGGCTCCAAACATGACAAAAGATAATAATTGTGTACAGTGATGCTTTAAAAATTAATAATCTATTACCCAAATATTACTCCACTTATGCTCTTTAGGGCTACAGATAATCCCTATTTTTTTTCTCCACAGTAAGTAACAATAATTCCCAACAATGATAAATAAAGCCCCAAAAGATATGGTTCCCTGAGGATCATCTCCTGCTTTCAAAACAATTAAGCTATTTGATTTTCATTCTTGGCTTGGTGCAGTTCATCAGTGTAATCAGGAGTTGGGGGTGGGTGATGTGTTTTACCAAAGCCTCTTATCTAAATCAGTTTCAGCATCACTTACTTGCTTTACCCTAAACTTTTCTTTCCATAGAGCAGCACAGCAACAAAAACTTCATAAGCATTTATATCAAATTGACTTGAGACAAGTCAAACTACAAAAACAAATTTAAATAATCCAGTTTTTATAACTCCTTCAGATGCTAGGGTGTGTGGTCATGTAAGCTGGTGGAGTTAATGGAAAATAAGGTTTTCTGCAAACATAAAATACACCATTTCATACGTAAAGTACACAAATCCACCAATAAATTACATTCCTCTACACCTTCCATCTGTATGAGCTGCAAAAATATGTTAATTTCCATTTACTAAATGAATATAGCTATGTGAATTCTTCTTGAAATGGTACATGGTTTGTTTTTATGTTATTGACATGAGAAGTAGATGTAATTTAATTGAAATTAAAACAGTAGTGACTTGCTATGTAGCAAAACCAATTGTGCAACCTATTCCTTGCATACTGCTTATTAGTTTCCGTGGTAACTTGTAATCATTTGCCCTCCTAAAATAGATGAGATGTCAACAAATACATATTGTAGTAGCGCTTTGATACATCAAAAAGGAAGAGTGTTTTAATGGCACCATAATAAATGTTAATGTGAAAACTTAATGGCCACATTACTGACGTGATAACTATAGTATCAGACTTGTGCTGTTCACCATGGCATACTTTTATTTCATAGCACGGTTGTGACTTACTGTACTATGTGAAGCACCTTCCAGCACCCAATCTAAAATCAATTCCAGACTAAATATTTAAAAGCCATCATTTATATACTAATATAAATGTATTATACTATATTACATACTAATAAAATCTCAATGATGACATTTCTTCCTAAAGTGATGTTACCAGTTGGACAAATCTTATTCTACCTGAATCAGTAACTTCTGATTCATTTTAGTATATATGCTGACATCAGTGTATTTCCAAAATCTTGCAATGTGTTCATTACTGTCTCTGTAACATTTCTGACATGATTTTGTTGTTGTTGTTGTTGTTTTTTTGTTGTTGTTTGTTTGTTTTTTCCTGTATAATAATATGTAGGGGAGAAGAAGAAAAGAAGTCCATAACCAGATTTTCTAAGCCAGGAATAATGAGGATAAATGGAGCATCAGTTCAGCCTGGGAGAAGATACTAGTCAGTGATTTCCTGACTCTGAAAACAGATTTCCACCAGCTGCCTGCATGATGAACAGTACGTGATTTTCATCAGCTTAAGGCCTACAAAAAGAATAAAATCAAAGATCTGTGCAGGAGCCAGAAGCGAGTCTGAATTTCCTTTGATTATGAAAGCATTGCCCAAGCACGAGGAGAAGAAATTGTGAAAGCCAAAGGTGGAGTTGAAATTGAAAGGAAATGTAAATGGCAACATGTAAGTTTTCTGCAGGTACATCAGCAGAAAAGAAAGAAAGAAAGAAACAAACAAACAACAAAACCATGGAAAATATTCCATTGTTGAAAGGGACAGATAAATGCAGAAACAAAGGAGATGGAAAAACTTGTAGTAGTCCTAGCAGTGGAATTTGGATAAAGAGAGGTGCCTTATCCTGTTTGGATAAAGAGAGGTGAAAGGCAAAAGTGAGGAAAAATCAATAAAGTAGACACACGCAAAGCACAAAACTAGTCAGGATATACCTCAGGAACCTGACTGATGTAAAAAAAAAAAAAAAAAAAGCACTGTCACAGGAAGAAAAAACAAGGGGTAGTTAAAACTCAGAACACCTTGTCTAAGACCCCAGAGAAAGTTATGGGGTGAGCCTCACAGCCTCCTACAAATGAAGTAATTGAGAATTGAGTACAGTCAGCATGACTTAGTCTGGGACAAATTTTACTTGACCAGCCTGAATATCTTCATCATTAAATGAGTGGCTCTGAGCAAGGCTGATTAACTGACTTTATAAGGCTTTATACACACTTTTAAATAAGATCTTTTAATCAGACTTGACAGATGTATTTTGGATAGGGGAAGTACAAAGGAGGTGAAAAGTTGGATGGACTGATATGTCCTGAGTCAATGTTTCAAAAATCTAACCTACAGGCTGCTAGTAAATATATTCCTCGGGAACTGGTACTGAGACGAATACAAGTTATCAGTTATTACCTTCAGTAGTGGTATAGATAATTACAAATAAATCAAGCTTGCAGGGTGGAAGAGGAGGCAATGGCTGTTAAATTGGAGAGTGAGCTAGTCTCTCTAAAGGACATTCATAGATAAAAAAAATAAACTGCCAGCGACTTCATGAAGTTCAGCAAAATCAAATGCAAGGAGGCAAAACTCCATCAGCTAGAGATTTATAAATAAAAGTTTTACAACAGTTAAGCTCTGAACCAGGCTGCCTAGAGTTTCTGTGGATTTTCCAACTCTGGAGATTGTACAAAGCACTGAAGAACCTTACCTAACTTGGACGATAATCCTGATTTGAGTTTGGACTTCATGACCTCCAGTGGTCCAACTTAAATTATTCTACAGTTTAATGATGTAGTATTGTCAACTGCAGTATAGACAGGCTTTTGGCTTCTTTAGCTAAGTGGTAATTGAAGGGGGATTTGAGATTGCAGTGGTTATAGTAGAAAATAAAGTCTAATTATGTTCTGTCTGTAGTCCCAGTTTGGAGCTGTTTTCATTCTTGAATCCCTATGTGATAACAGCAGTTGTGCTGCCTCATATGATTACTGTGAATACAGCTGCATTAGTCTGAGGGTACCTTAAACCAAGTTCATGAAGGTTATGAGGTTTCTAAGTTGTTATCTCATAAGCTCCTTGAAAACCTACCCATCACAGTCTACTATGTAAAAACACAAAAACATGACTGTTCTACAAACCTAGTACCTGACAAAATATCCAAATATCTTTTTCTTCCACGGGATTTCCAAAAGTTAAGGAAGGTACCATAGATCTGTTTTGAGCAATGGAATAACTCCATTTTGCAGAAAGAAGTGGAAGTAGACAAGCTTGCCACAATGCAATTAAACTGAAGAATATAGAATGAGAAGTAAAAAATCATGAGGAAATAAAACTAAGGAAATGTATTAATTTCAGGGAGATGGCCATCAACATCTGATGAGGTTAGTACAGACCAGTACTGGGAAGAAACATATTCTCTTGAATAAACGGAGAAATTGCAAGGCTAAGTTTCCCAAGCCATATACATACATTTCCCTGAGTTTGTTTCATCGGTATTAAATCATTTGCTGTCTTGCTTATCTTAGTTTTGAATCTACATGCTGCTAACTGTTTTAGTTGAATTAAAGTGATTTGTGAGCAAACTAGGATAAGAGTTCTCCATTCTTTTCTTTGCCTCTGAACACACTTTCAGCGGCAGAGATGAATTATTGATTCATGCATGCCAGCCACTCTAGGCCATGACAGTGGGATCCAAAAAGAAAAGGGCTAAATATTTAACATGAGATTTGAAGAGAAGTTTGGCAACACTTTTAATTGAGTATTTTGATCCAAGAAAAATCCTTCTCTAGCTCCAGAAATGCTTGAATCATACAAGTGTCTACATTTCCCTCCTGTAAAGCATCATGTCCTGCGACATAGGTATCAACAATACTGGCACCTAATCCTAATGGTAGTCTACGCCTAATACTTTTCCAGATTTCAGATTTTCAGAACACAGCATGGCCTCATAATCCATATTTAATAGCATATGCTTCTGCTGAATAACTGTTCAATATGAGGAATGGTCAGTATACAAAGCAATCTCCCCCTTCTTCTTTCCCTAAGCTGCAAATAACTTCTGCAAGTGGTTCATTTCTTTTGTCTCTGCTCTCTCTCTTCATTGATTTTTCCATTGAATTCCATTGGCTTTGTAAACCATAACTATAACATACTTCTTCTTCTTCCACATTTTTTTTTTTTTAAATTAACAGCATAGAAAGTGAATGCAGGAGCACAAAGAATAGTTTATTGCATAGCAATCCTTGGGCACACAAATTTGCACATTGGTCATATGAAAATATTTAAGCTGGTAGTATTCAGGACGTTCTGGATGGGTAAGATTCCATTCACCATACTCAGCAAGGCAAAAGTCCTTAGATACTCAGTACATATTGATTCTATAAAATAGTTATAAGCTACATATAATTTGTCAGAAAAACACCCAACTGTTTACAGATACACTTTTTGGGACAAAATGTCATTTTTCCTTGTCTGAAAGATTTCATCTGTGGTAGCTTGATGTTAAGGAGGAGAAGAAGTGTTCTCATGAAATATTTTTGCAGTTGTGGTATTTCTGGTAAGACAGTAGATATTTTTAGTATAGTAGAAGCATTTTAACAGAAATCACCTCTCTGTAATTTGCTCAATAATAATTGAACAATAATTTGAAACAAAAGTTTCAATATGTGCTAGATCTCAGCCACCAGGACTTGCTGTAGATGAACAATGAAGCTATGATGAGTTAGACCTGCTAAAAAGCTCTTTGTGAGCTTTCAAATCAAATTCCTTAATTCCGTGTAAAAAAATCCTTTATATTTCCATTCAGTGAGCTTCTCTGCACAGTGAGAGTAAATAGCTGATTTCTGATAAAGTGCTAAAACTTTCCCAATATAGGAATTGTTGAAGAGGGTAAGAAATGCAGCAAACTATGTTTCCTGAGGTACTGGAAGTAAGCAAAGTATACTACTCTTCTGAGAAAGTTTTTATATGCCAGATATTATTTGCTCTTAAGAAGATTTACTTCTTTTGTCTCCATCAAGCATCTGTATTTGCTACAGAATTCGGGTTCTTTGATTTAGTGTCATGATCCATTGCTGTGAAGATTTTTTTTTTCACTGAAATAATTGTTTGGAGTAGGATCACCTTTGTTCCACCCATATTCATAATCATATGTAAAAATGAGTGTCTGTGTTTCCTTTCCTGCTTTTTGATTTTCTTCTAGTCTGTATTTTCCAGAGACAAGCTGTATAAGACACATGGTGATGTTGAGAGTATCCAGTAGGCAACGACAATCTGCAGACTCCTTCTACCCTTCCCAGAGATCTGGCTACTTCCACTCAAAAGCAGGTCTGACACAGCTCAGCCATATAACTTGGAATAACACTGCTAGGAAACAGCTGAGCTGTATGAGGGATCTGTAAGGTGACTTGTCTGGGGCCTCTTGGCTTGGGAGATGCATTTAAACTCTTCCATTGGAGGACACCTAGGATATACTCTACATTTGTCTGCCTATACTTGGCATTACATCTTACTCAAGGCTCACACTCTGCCTCTGCCTTGCTGACCCTGGCCTGGTTTGTGCTTCATCTCTACAGAGTGGTCTGAAGAAACCTAGACTATCAGCTTACCTGGTTACTGCCATAGGATTTGCTCTACTCAACATACTGTGAGATCAAACCCCTTGTTGGAAAAGTCCTTGTCCAGCTGGTTCTGCTGCCAACTTTGACTCCACTGTAAAAACATTCTCTGCTCTGAGACTAAAACCAAAATTAGAAACATGGATTTCTTACACATACCTTATATATATTTATGAGACTCAGTTTCACAAGCAGGTCTGCTACAAGTTGCATTTCACCTTGGCTACTCTGTATCATGAAGTAATGAGATGCTCACCTAGACTTGATTCTTTTCTGATGTCTAAAGCTTTCTTTACATTTACTTCAATTTAGAAACAGAACACATAGATCTATCTCTCATCTATCCAATGTACTCTTTCCAGTCTGTGATGAGAATAAGCTCTTCCAAGATACAAGTTACCTCCTCCTTCCATATTCTTCTAAAAGAGGCCAGCTGTATCAAATTCCAAAGATCTGCATTTAGTGTGATGTGACTGGCTGAGGTGTACTACATTGCTGTAGGTGGTAGTGAATGAACCAATGTATCTACCAGTAAAACATAAAAAGTTCTTCGTGACAAAAGGAATAGCTGCTCATAGACCAAGGATGGGGGTAACTGTAGCAGGTTGGAATCTTACCTAAGCCTTAACACAAGTTCAGATCTCCAGAAAGAATACACAGATGAATTTGAACCTCATATCCCAACCTGCCAGCCTTTTTCTTTTCTCACATTGCAAAAGCTTCTCAGTCTGTGTTGACGTGTAATAAAAACAATGTTCAAAACCTCTCAATTCTAACACAATGCAAAATTCTTATTTTTTTTTTTTTTAATCACACTCAGAGCCTCTAGGCACCAGCACAGCACAAATAAAGAGAATAGAGTAAGAAGTGGCCAAATCATAGTAAAACATCAGTTATCAGCCATGCTTTTTACAGCTTTGAAACACAGATTTCCATTAACAGATGGCATAATCTTTGAATTTAACAGCTCTCTTACTCAGGATAATGAAATTAAAGATAAGACAATGAACAAAATAACTGTAATTCTACAAGTGTTGCAATATTTCTTTGATGAGAAACTAAGTCAGAACTGTATTTAACATTAATTAAGAAGTCAGAAATTAAAATTGCTGTGGCCTCAGATGTAAGAAAAAACAGAGGGCTTCCTTTTTTTAGCCAAAGCATTTTGGATTGTGTTTTTGTGCTGTAATTACACAAAGCTTTTTATTCTGTACAATATTTTGGAACATGTTTTGTGTGGAAGTCTTTTTCAAATCAGCGAATAGTACACTGAACCTTCCCACTAGCTTTGACTCTGTTGGTGTTGTTGATTTTTTTTGTTGTTGTTTAGTGGACTTTTTTTTTTTTTTTCGGGGGGGGGGGGGGGGAGGGAGTGTGGAGGAGAGGAGAATATTTGCTCCAAACCCCCCCACCTATAACAAAATATGGGATTAAGTGTAAAGTAGAAAAGTAATTTTAGCATGCTAAAGCGTAATATCTACATCCAATTCCTTTTTTTTTGGTGACTTTTGGAATAATACAAATTTTAAGAATAAAAGCAGGTGGATGTCACGTGGCAATATATTTACTTAATTAACTAAACCCTGAACTGAATGCTAATTGCTAAGACTCAAATTCACATTTCAATTCAGTAACTTCAGTAATGTCTATATTTTATTGCTTAACTTAATAACTCCATAGCTTCCTGAATAGGTTCTTTACCACTTGGCACTATAATACAATGTATAAGTACTCACACACAGAAGAATGTAATTCATATGATTCTGCAACCTGTCAATAGTCTGAAATGAGAGAGGAACTAAGAAGTCTTGCATTTTGATTTCAACTTCTCATTTTGTTACAAGAATTCTGTTGCAGGACTCTTCTGAGAAGCTCAGCCATAAAGTCTCAAAACAGTCCTTGCCCAAGGTAAAAGACAAGCAACACCAAAGCAGCTTAGTTGCGTTCAAGTGTGGTTGCTGACATATGTTCAAAACTTCAGTGAAATAAAGCTTTTTTTTTCCTATTTACATATTCTTAAATATTTTCATTCATCTGTCTGAATTTTTAAAAGCATGAATTGTTACTAACAACTGAGCATGATAGATATACTTTGACATTTGATTGTGTAGAAAATCTGTAATGAATCCTATTTCATCAAGAATGTGACAGTCTCTTCCAACTAATGTACAGAGTCCAATAAGCCACCATTATATGTATTTACTTGCCATCATATTTGAAACAATTTTCTGTCTGAACGTTCTTTGTTACTTTGTTATTTCAAAGTGATTGCAAATAGGTGAAATATGTGCTGGTGAGATTAGGAAGTCATTTTCCTCTGAAATGCTAGCCCTTGTATTTAACATATTTCCTTATTTTACTCATCAGGTCATAAAGAAGTCACTGACATTATATGAAGAGACACTAAGTGTACCAACAGAGAGGAATCAGGGCAAATCTGCTGATAGGCTTATCTTGTCATCAGCTGCTGGCAAAGCAAGAGCAGCCTGCAACTCTATTATCTAGAACAGAGACCATCTGAGAAGCACCTCAGTTTTTGTCTCTTCAAAATCTTTTTGAAACTTACTCTGTGTTTTAACATTTGCAAAGATCTAAATTCCAACATATTTTCACTAGCAAGTCTATATATATAATTATTCATGTGCTTATATTTGAACTTCTTATCTTGAATACCTTCCTTCTTTTCCTAACAGTTATCATTTACATCCCAGGATACAAAAGGATCAGCTGACCACCTTTCTGCCTCAGCCTTCCTTATCTTATTCTAGGCATATAAGCATTATATTTTCTCTCATCTACCAGTTTTTCCTTTCCCCTCATTTTTTTTTCTAAATCTTTTCTAAAAACTTAATCATTCCTGATCATGACTCTCTGAAACTAGCAAACTATAGAGTTTTTAGTCTATGGTGGCATAACATGTAACATATCTCAATGAAAGGATTTCCATTTTTAAGAACATGTGTATCAAATTTATAGCTCATTGTCATAATATACTGAGGTTGTTACCTTCTCCAGCTATTTTTAAGAGTTGAGTTCTTAGAGTTACTTATTATTAATTTCTAAATGCATGATCAGCCCTTTCTTTGCTATTGATTTCAGCTCCTTTCTGTTACATTAGTTCTCAAAGACATTCTGTTATTTTGGAAAAATATCTTGTTCTCCTGTCTATTGATGATAGTTCATCACATATGTTATCAGAAAATGCCAAGAGCACGTGATCTTTCCTGTGTACAAAATCAACAGTGAAACCAGTTACAAACTTAAATTGCTCCCTAGGAATAGAGTTCTACCCTTTCTCTTCACTTTGATAACTTTACATTATAGTCTATAACATCTTCACTTCAGCCAATTTCTTCTCAGATTGTCTGAATCCTCATAATACAGCACTATGTCAAATAATTTATTCTGTGACAATGATTCTACCCTTGCCTAATAAAGAACTTACTCAAATACTGCTAATTCTGTCTCACTTAATCTACCTTTGAGGAGCCACAGTTGTTTCTTAACCCACTGCCCTTTCCACACGGTTAATAACTCCGACCTTTAAAAAGATCTAAGTCAAGCATCAAGGGGGTTAAATAGCAAGATATAATTGTCCCAGTCACTTCTCTCCCCTCTTCTTTAATTAGAGACATTATATTGACTATTTATCAGTCAAAATTACAGTTACACTCTGCCAGACCATGAAACTTTACTACTGAACTTATAAAAATGAAATTTAGCGTTTCAGAGCATGTATGGATCAGGGGCAATTTTTGGTGATGTCCTCAGTACTCTCAGTACCCTATATATAAGTATGCATTCTGTTACGTAAGAAGAGTCTGTGCTGATTTTCTGTCAGGCCTAGGAAGAGTTTTTCTTGTTACCCCAATGAATTATTTGGCTTCAATTTTGATGTCTATTATAGCAGCATTGGAGAGATCATCTATAGCTAGAGATATAATGTTCAATATTGCTGACAGACTTCTCGGTTTTCCAGTTGCTTCAGTACACTGACCAACATTGAAAGCATTCCCACATTTGGGGACAGAAGGAAAGTTTCTACATTAAATTGTCAGGAACCGTTATACTTTCTTGCCCAAATGCAACACAGCTGTTGGACTCACCTGGGTGTCCTTCTAGCAGCTCTTTGACACCGCATTATGTAACGTGTGCTCTTCATCACCAAGCTTTCAGAGGGCCCTGACAGGTTTTGAGCATTCAAATGCCTTTACTGAAGCTTATGTTTTAAGTATGTCAGTGATGATTTGTACACTGCTCTGGATTAAATGTCTGTGCATGAATAGTGATCCACCACATCCTGTCTTATGGAGCAGAACTGAAAAGCTTCTAAAGTATCTACTGCAGCAGTGAAGTTTCTGACAATTAACTGGAATGCAGACGTCAATAACACATGCAAGGCCAGATTCTTTTTTTCCTATTGCTTTTCTTAGCTTTGTGAAGGAAATGAAAATAGCTCTAGCTTTTCTTCCAAGTATTTATTTGCCATGCAAAATACCCAAGAGGAGAACAGAGCACACAGACAGGGAGAAGGCTTATCTGAGGCACAGCTAAAAATGTTGATTTCTGTGACCACTATAATGAGGGGCTGAATGTAGTGCTTGTTAGAACAAAACTTGAGCCATATGCTAGGTTATATTATATGACTGAAATGATACAGGGCTTTACATTCACATTATTACATATCTACATTATACATCTATTTGCAGGTGTTTTATTTCTTTTTCATTTTAATACTCTTTGTAGTATTCCATCCTGATGGGGAGTCACCGAACAGGTGAGAAGAAAGGGATAGGAGGGAAATAAGAGCAGTGCATAGATAGGGAAGGGATCAGGTGTGCACACATTTGTCCTATCAACTACATGGAGATTTTCCTGTTTGAATGAGTGGATAAAGAGTGACATCTCTTTCCATCTCCTTTCTAAAACTATAAAAAGAATATAAGATATATTTATATTATATATATATATATATATATTATATATATATTCCTAATTTGACACCTATATTTCAGTGAGCTGATAGGACTTAGTAAAAAAATGGGGTCCAATGTAAGGCTCATCACATTTTTTTTCCTCCTGCTTCAAAAATTGTCTTCACAGATTAATTCTGAAGAACAAACAGATTCAGACAGCAATTTAACTGGTAATGCTATGGACAAGACTACATCCAAAATATGTCTGAAATTAAAAATCATTTTAGCAGAGGATAGGGGTGTTATTGGAGAGGATTGTCCTCCAAACTGAAACACTTGCAGTAGAATGCAAGCTAATTCCTCATATCATAATTTTCTTCAGATTGTTCTCCTCTTTGATACAAACACATCAGGAACATGTGGGGAGGGGACAGGATGCATCTTGTAATGTTTTTCAGTGGATGCTGCCCTTCCCCTTCAAGCCACCAACCAGTTTTGAATGCGTTAAGCAGGCTGCTATAAAAGCATAGGGTTTTTTTGCCTACGTGCTATCATCTCCCACTTCGTTGTGCCCCAGAAGAACACCTTGACAGACTGTTTTGAGCAGAACAACTTTCACCTGATACATGTGTCCATGAGAACTGTTCCCATGGTAAATGACAGCCATCAGTCACAAGCATACAAAAGGCTGGAGCTGTTAAAAAATGCTGCAGGCATTTATACTGAGAAAATAGTTTATGATTTTTATGCTTTTTTCTATTGCATTTGTGCTCAGAAATAGCATAGTTATTTTTTAGTGAACATATGAAATAACATTTTCATTTAATTAAATCTTTGAAGAATCCCGAAAGGGAAATGTTTCAGGAAATTCTGAAAGACTAAAATGCTGCCTATGACATAAAACACTGACAAGCATAGGTAAAGAGTACTATAGTGTACGTATGTTCTCTATTCATAATATACTACTATAACTTTGGCACTGTTGCTTTCAATTTTTTATTCAATTTATTGATTGATCAAATGAACCATCAATGGGCTTCCCAGCTTCTGAAGGGAATATTTCAACTGATGGCTTCTGTTTGTTCTTATGAGACATGGAAATATGAATAAAGTAACAGAAAAAATCAACTAGTAATAAAAAAACAAATCTTAAATATGGCCATCCTTTTTGGAGACCAAGGCATTGACACGATGCAGTGATGTCTTGGCTTGTATGACCAGACATGAATGCATGAATTTCACAGGAAAAGCCTTGTCTCCTGCAACTGAGTGTCCAATATTTATGTAAAAAATGCTAATACATATACTTGCTTCTAGTTATGAGTGTCAAATATTCATTTTCTGTAGCGAATATCACAGACTCACCAAGGTTGGAAAGGACCCACAGGATCACCCAGTCCAAACCAAACATCAAAAGGTGTTACAGACTTTCAAACTCACCTTGTTTTCAAAGATTTATGCATCCAAACAATTTGGGTAGCTATGTTTCAGATTTACTGGTAAAAAATGATGTGTATGTAGAAAAATCTTTTCAGGTCTTGCTCCTCAGTATTTGTCTTATTCTCATAAATCATATTTATTTTTGCAAAAAAAAAAGAGAGATATTATGGTAGAAGTTCTTCAAGATGCTTCAGAGAGAATCTAAAAACTATGCATTTATAGGGAGCAGAAGGCCTAAGAAAGGATGCAGAGAGACCTAAGAAACATAATTTCAGCTTTCAGGGAATATTGAACCAATACTCTTATCTATAATTGGGGCCTAGAGTATAAGCAAGTTCATTCAGTTACAGTATTCCTGACATAACTGGAAGATAATGAGTGCGAGACATTAATTTTTCCCATGGCATCCTTTTGTTGCTTCAACAGCTAAAGAGTTTTTTCATCTTTTAAAATACAGCGCCAATTGTGATATCCCAGTACTAAAATGACAGATGTAATTCTTCTAGTTATATTAACTTTATTTAGCTATTTTTAATTTTATATATTTTTATTTTAAAATAAAGATGTATACTTTTCAAATACAATATTCCTTGACATGGCCATTTCTTTTTTTCTTCCAGTTCATTTTAGATCACCATATTCATAGCATTTGCTTACCAACCTCTCACATCAGCTTTTACAGCAGCTTTCAAGAAGGTAACCGATTTCATGTTTCATAGCAATGATGAACCTTCAGAACAAAGGTTTAAAGCCAGAGATAGTTGGAAAAATGCAGATAGTGTAAAAATATAAATATATATCCCTCCCACAAAAATACCATCTCTCCAGGTCAGAATAGAATAGTCATTCTTAAACATTTAATATAGAATTTAAGAAAATATCCCTGAACCTATTTGTTTTTCTGAGTTCATACCCAGCCATTTCCCTGCAGGCTGATTTCACACTGTTATTCCAGTGAGTGACCGTATTTTCAGTGAAATTATCTGTTTCCTTGTGCTTTAGGTTTCCTCCCAGCCCTGGAGTGTTACTGTATTATGAAATATAGTGACACATTTTGTTTTTATAGTGCTCTCCACAGTAAATGCATTGATAGGTAAGTGTAAAGTGTCTTCTATTTGCTAGCTCCTTTTTCAGCTACTGTGGATATACCCTTGACTGGAAGCTCCCCTTGCCCAATCACATTGCTGTGCCAGTGTTTTCTTTGACATATATTTAGTATAATATCATTGTGCTAACATTCCAGGGTCACTGATTTTGTACTGACCAAAAGGGGGTGGAACAGCAAGGCACAGAAAATCCACTATACATTCTAACATTTAGTCTTTATCTTTTATTAGGTAGTGAGTAAGAGACATAAAAAGAACTGAGTCTGTTTACAGCTGAAATTTAAAAGAGACTTGTGTGAACAAAAACTTGTTCCATAGAGCACTGTGACAAAAGAGGTCCAAGAAAACTTAAGGTGTCATTGCAAATTAGCTCATGTAAGTAGTTGGAATGACACTCTTTTTATTTCTACCAAAACTTTAATTAATTCTGCATTTAGTACTGTGCCTCCATACATGCCACAGGCCACATTATGAAAGGATCAGCCTGTTGATTTTGGTGGCATCATGACAACATGGCAGGATATACAGCAGGTGCCCACGTACGTAAGGCCGTACGTAAAAGCCTATAGGATATTAATAGGTCTCCCCTTCTCCTGTCTGCATTTCCTGGGGAAAAGATTTTCTGATCAGGCCTCCTCCCACCCCTGCCCTCCTCTGCTTGTTTTGCAAATGTTTAATTACATAGGCTGTTATAGAAGGCTCTAGAGATATATGGTGGCTGAAGGAGCACATTTGGAAAACCAGTGCCCTACTTGAGGAAGAATCTGCACACAACTGGCAATGGCACTACATCTTCTGAAAAAAAAAAAAAAAAAAAAAAAAAAAAAAAAAAAAAAAAAGGAAGGTTGAAACTAGTTTTAAAGACCAAGACCATGAGTTTTTAAAGAGAAGTTTCACCTTACAATACAATGTTTATGTACCCAAATAAATAGAAAGATTTTCTAAATTCTGAGTGATAGCACAGGTTTTGAAGGCTGGTCTGCCTCTTTACTGGGAGCTGTAGAGTAGGGAGCCCTTTTAGATGTCAGCCCCCAGTTATTTAGGTGCCTAAACTTTACTCATATACATCTCTTTTTGAAAACTGGGCAAAATAATCCAGCTAATAACCAGCCCTGACACATCTATTTCACATCTATTTCATGGCTACACTGGAGTGAATTAAATATAACCAAAAGCCTACTTCATTTCAAGGCACAAACATTTGCAAATAAACTGGATGAAAAACATATACATAATATAGAAATTATTTTAATAATTCTAGATAAATAAATGCATCTCTTTGGAATTCTTTGGACACAGACATCCATGGAACCTCTTTCTCTCTTTTTATATATATATATATATTTATAAAATCTATATGCAGAGAGGTTTAAAAAATGGCAAATACCAACGTATATGGAAGGCTCACTGATGAACTGCAAGTCAAAAGTGCTGTATATTCTCATCCTCTATATCTCCCACCTGTCCATATTAACCACAGGCAGTATTATATAGCAACCACATGGTCAATATTTTGCATTACTACCATTTAATAGAATATTTTAAATCATTTCCCAATCTAAACTTAAATTGTGTTTTAAATTTTTATTCCACCTAAATGTATGGTAGGCATTTCACTTAGCTACACATCAGAGTGGTCACAAGTGATTCAGCAACACACTCCATAATATTGATAGATACTTTTCAGCTCTCTATGGGAAAAAGCAGGCAGCAAGAATCAGATTCAAGACAACTATTTTTTTTCTCTGCTGTTTGTTACTTACAACTTAATGACCCACATGTGAAACTCAATGGTTATATAATTATTTTATATAGTAGATTTTCTGTTTATAAGTTATTTTTCTTACTCTAACATATATACAATATATCTATACATACCCCTGATAAATCTTATTTTAAAGGGACACAGTCAACCCCTTTAAGCCTCACAGTAAACATATAAGGCTTTACGCTGTCCATACATAATGGTCAGCTACAGAATTCAAGGGTCCCTTCAGCTCCTAAAGGTTGTGTTTGTTCCAAACCCACAATGTGCAGTTATCTCTTAATATGTATCGTGTTGCTGTTTACATTTTATAGGTATACTAAAACATTTTATATCACATCAGTAGGAAATAAAACAAGAGAATAAATCTGTTTCTAAAACTAAGCCTACTGCAAAAAAGAAATATTACCTGTATCTACAGACACTCCCACTGGTATGATATAAAAAGAATATGTGCCATTCTCAGGATGAAATTCTGGCTACACTGCAGTCAGGAGGAATTTTATACTGACTTAAATGAAGCCAGGATCTCTCTCTTGATATTAATTTGCTAGGTATGGCTATGCATAACCCATTTGTGTCTTCCCTCTGCTCAACACTGAAGTGTCAGGCCTGTTTCATAACAAGACTGTATTTTTTGCTATCCACTGGCCTTAAACTTTGATCAGTACTGTATGTATTACACAGTTTGGATTTACACACACTGTACACATATGTTCTCATTTAAATAGAAGTTTGACCTATTCTGTGTACAGCATTTGAATTTTTCTTTTTCCCACTAAATTTTCTTGATCATTTATCTTGTCTTAACCATAAATTACCTTCATGCCCATTCTTCAGCAGGTGAGGAAAACAATTTTTTCTCACCAGGAACAACTCCACACATTATTGTCTTTTTTTTGTGTTTTTTTTTTTTTTTTTTGTGTGACATACTTTGTTTACTTTAACTTTTGCAACGCAGTTAGAAACCTAGTGGCATAGATAGAGACACAATACTACTGTTTTACAAGACATCTATTGTATCTACTTTTGTTCAGATAAATACCCAGTAACCGCTGATTTGGCAGGAGGATTGGTAAGGTACTACTATTCACAGTGTTTCTTTTCTTTTCCTTCTTCTTTAATCTACAGAATAAAGTATTTTATGTACATTGGAACCAGTTAATGCCCTTCAGACAAATTTGTAAGTTGTTTCATAAAGCAGGAAAGACATTGCAGGGAAATATGTGCCAAAAAGCACAGTCAAAAGGCTTTGTAAGTTTTATATATCACTACAAGTCAATGCTGGAGATCAGTTCTAAAACGATCAATACTTAAGAGGAATGCTCTCATCTGGAGAAAATACTGCCCATTCCCCCATTTAGAATTTGTTCAGTTCTCTATCAAAAGTCCTGGCTCTTCATATATACTTTAAACTATAAATAAACACTGCATAGTTCAATGTTCTTGGTTTTCTTTTTTGTTTGTTTTGATTTGAAAAATTATTGCAGTACAATTATTTCCTGTTTGGAGTTCAGTAAGGAGCAAACAGCACAGGAGTATGGGTGGTCCGTATAGGCCCCGGAGCTGGTCGTAGGAGTGCTGGAGGAAGTGCTGAAGTCTGGAAAAGGGTGGCTGCTGGGGCTGTTCGAAGACTGAAGGGGGAATTCACAGCCACAGCAGCAGCTGCTGCTGCAGCTGCTAGTGGATTTGGTAAGATTCTTGGAGCCATCGGCTTTGAAGGTTCCTTTGAAAACACTAATTTTACCTGTGAGGAAAAGAGAAACAAACAAACAAACAGACATAATTTGTTCATATTAGCTACATGACAGGAAGTTTGACTTAAGATTATAAGTGAAAAATCAACTAAGAGAGGCTTTGTTCTGGTTACTGATTCTATGAGTTGCAGGGTTGTGACAAGAGTTGCAATCTCACACATTCAACAAGGGAAGAACTTGGTAAGGGACAAATAGTTTCAGCGTTCCCTTGGTTGTGGGCTCATGCCTTATCTCTGAAACATTTAATTTGATATGAGCTGAGAAATCAAAGGAAACCTAAAAGGGTGTTAGGCAATCTTCAGATAAATTAACCCACATGTACACTGTGAAACTAAATAAGAAAGAATTAGCCATCAATTAGGAGATTTCCATCTGGACAGTTTCGTGACAGAGACCAGAGCAGAACCAATACATATCATTTTCCCTAGTGTGAAAAACACTAAGAAGGTAAAGTTGTTTTCAACATTACAATCAAAGTTCTACTTAAAAACACGATGAACATCTAGATTCTTTTTATTAAGTGCAAACACTAATAACAGACAAATAAACAAAGTTCATCTTGTACCAGTTATGAAAATCTCTTAAATGTATTTCCTTTGTTAAAATAAGTGATGGACTCTATAAGATGTACTGCCTTCTGTCACGTGTCATCTTGCTGTGTATTCAGAATACTGTCTTTAGAAGGAAATGTCAGAAATATATTATTACACAATATGTTAGTGAAAAGTTAAGTATGTGAAATATTTAAACAGTATTGTAATGAAAACCTCTTTCTTATATCAGTTAATGTAGTGCTAAACTATGGATTTTTTGGTTACTGTCACTGAGGCTTTCACTTTAAATATTTATAAATCATGACTCTTGCTCAATACCAAATACAGTTTAGAAAACTCTTAGAGTTTCCAAAAAGAAAATAAATAAGCTCAAGATTTTCCCAAATTAAATGAAAATACAGGTTCATTATTATTTGATTACATAAGAATTTATACTTGATATTCATACAAATGAATATCAGAGTAGTCTATAGATTTCTGCAGATTTTTATGGGATTTTAAGCTTCTAATGAGAAGCCAGGGGCCTGAATATTTTTGTTTTGATTTTATAACTCTGAGATGAGGATAGAGAACTCATCAACTGATAAAAATCCCATCAACTCTGATGAATTCTGGGTACGTTCGAGTCCTTGAAGGACTTAATGTCCTTTGCATAGAATATATACCTGAATATATGGAGTTGCATATAGAAATTGAATATATATGTACCATTCTGTGATGCATCTCAGTCTAGTACCAACACTCTTTACTCATGGAGGAAAAATTTCTCATCCTTGGATTGAAAGAGATTTTCAAATAATTAACTTGCACTATATCAGTCTAATATCTTTGACTCAACTCTGCTATTATGAGAGACTAGTCAGATAGGAAGGACAAGAATCATCTGACATGTACCATCAGCAAGTTTTGTCACTACATTATCACTATATTGAAAAGATATATATCTGTTGGTTCTTTATCAGCCAAATGGATACAGAATTTTTACTTTTCATAACTCTCTCAAGACTCTGGTCTGACTTGTGTACTATGAGCACTTTAGAGTGAGGCAGCAAGAAAAGGACACATTGATTTTATCTATTCACCAATTGAATGGCCTTGGCTGGAGTTCTCAGAAATCACCATTACATAAATTGTTAAATAGGCAACTGTTTACAACAGCAGTAACAAAATAGTTATTTTCATCCCCTGGGAGACAGTTTCCTAAAGGAATATAAATTCTGAAAGAAACTCCAGTGATTCTGTACCTACTTTTCAAATTATAACTTTTCTATTCCTTTCAGTATAGCTTATTTCTAGTGTATTAGGGGAAAAACCCCTGTGAGACTATTTCGCTACTAGTGAGTTCAGCAAAATGATGCAGTGTATTATTCCATAATATCTATGAAATCTCCAAAGCAACTGAACAGTGCATGGATATACTACAAAAAAGGTCTGCCCCAGCAAGGACAAATTCTATCTGTCAAGAAAAGAATTTAAATTCAGCTAACAGAGAACTGTATTCTCAAAGAAGAAAGTTCTGCATCCTGCATGCGTTAGAGAAAATGGACAGTGAATAAGGAGTGAATCTGTATAAGGTCAATGAATCAACACCCTCACCCTGCCAAAATCATCTATAAATCCTTACAAAGCACAGTGTCACATAAAACAATCACACAGTTGAACTAACAGAGATAAATATCAGATGCTCCACTATCCCACCCATGATATAAACTGTTTCTTGATTAATAGCAGAAACTTAGCAGGGTTTTTATTAAAAAGTAAATATTATTTTCAGCTTTTGAAGCTAGCAAGAACTCTGTTTCACAAAGTTTATCCTGTTGGTTTGAAATGTGACCAGAACCATCCTGAAATTGAGAGTAATAAAATGAGAGATGGATTTTTGTTTTTACTGTTTCAATTGTTACCTGAATATTTTATAAATGAGGATAAAGGTTTTATGTTCTATAGAATTTTATAGTTATTTCAACACTATTGCACTTAGTGAACACTGGAAAAATGCTTGACATTTGCATGTTTCTCTCCTCACTTGCTCTCTAATGACCTTTGAAACAGGCTTCTTTCCTAAGGTTATTCAGAGGAGCTACAAAACAAGAACCCATGGGTTCATACCCTTCAAAGGAAATAAATTGTTTCCTGTGAGCTTTCATACACTTCTTCAGACGCATATTTCCACTGCTTACACTTACTTATTTTAAAGATTCTTCCACTCTCATTTTCTAAACTCTCTGTACTCAGCAGGATTCTGTGAATAACAAAGTGATTGGCTTACCCCTAGAGGATGTGTTCCCTTTTGGAGTTTGTTGTACGGGCTGTATTTAGGTTTAGGCGGCTTCCCAGCAGCTCTATCTTTGTGCCTTCTACTGCTTATGTGCTGTTAAAATACATCGGGGGGGGGGGGAAAAGTGATATTTCCTTAAGAGATCATTTTGAGTTCTTCCTGAATGCTCTCCACAACAGCAGTATATGACTAATTCAGTAATGATCGAGAATAGGACCTGTTCCAGTTTCAGCAACTCCTTTGTGCACCACGCATTAAGACTGATTTTCAGTGCTCAGTTCAAATCTGCTTCCACCGTGTCAGTGAATTTCTCACCTTTGTTAACTTCAGCAGGACTTGAATTAGGTCAAAACAAGAACCTTTTAAAATAATCTCTATAAAGCACCCATCAATTTCAATCTGCTACTGATTGAGAGTTTTGGAAGAATATTAGTACCACATTCTCTATTAAAAAAGAAAAAAAAAGCACAAAATTGTTTAAATCCCCAAGAAGCCTAGAGATTCCTTTAAGATTTCAGTTGAAAGATGGTTACATATCAAACTAAGTGACAGTGAAGTAAAATCACACAGTCCATTATCTTCTTCATAAAATCTATTAGATTTTACGAGAATGACTCTACACAAATTTTACTGCAGTATTAGATGTAAAAGACCCTTTTCAGAGCTGTGCTTTCACTTTGATTTTCATTCTCAAGAGAGTTCTCACAAAAAAAGACAAAGTACTGGACTTTTTTTCTAAAAGGAAAAGACAAGCATTGCTACTGTCCATTACAGAATTTATCTTCCTTCTTGTAAAGCTCCTTAACAAGTATTGAATTCCAAAAGGTATATGGAATTGAACAGTTTCTCAGAGCAAACGTTTTGCTCATCTGACGAATAACTGAACATAGTGTAATTGCAATTTCAAGGCCATGCTTCTCAGTTCTGATAAAAATAAAAAATCAAATCCTCTCCATCCCACGTTTCTAAGTAGGTTATTCAATGTTCAGGGAAATACTGCCTGTAACTACAAAACAAATATCATGCAGTACACTAAATGGAAGGTTTTATTAGCTCTTGCTAACTGTAATAGCCTAAAGATAGTTGCAACATGTTGCAGCTTACAGCTTCTGTAACTCTTTAAAAAACATGCTTTTATATATATATACACACACACACACACACACACATACATATACATACATACATATATATAAGTAAATATAACTTTTGAGAAAACACACTGTATGAAGGAGAAAATCATACCTAAATTTAAACATACAGCATAAGAACCAAATACAAAGGGAAAATTCTACAAGCTCCATTTGGATGTGAAGTGTTAGACTGATACATGCTGATTGTGTTGGTACTTTATTACCATGAAAACAAAGAATAGCCAAGGATTCACACTCTGCAAGGTAGCAAGGTAGCTGAGTACCTGTTTCAGTTGTGTCTCAGAGTTTACGTGCACATCGCATATTTCACAGTGAAATGTTTTGTTCTGAAGGCCTGTGTTTCCTTTATTCACAGGTCCTTTCCCTTTTACGCCTGCCCGGGGAAAGGCTTTTATGGTTCCACTTCCATTCCGAGCTTCCAGCATAGTTTTGTGCTTAGTCCCTGGAGATATTAGAAATGGGAAACAGAAACAACTTTGGCAATTTGGTTGCATTCATTGTTTTGTTTTCTTTCTAAAAGAAAATCATATGAACCTCAGCTTGGTGCTACATGCTATCCTTGGAATATGCCTGTGTTTGTCAGTATCAGATTAATACTTATGTAATGGTATTTCACATCTGATATTTAATTATTAGATTACAGTTCTGTAGGTAGAACAAAGCAGCCACACCAATAAGTACTGGCACAATCAGGTGTCCTGATGTGAAGTTAAATGGGTGTGACTTTTCTCATTAACTCCTGCTGCTAATGAGACCTGAACTGTAGTTGCAAAGGAAGAATAATTTAGCTATTAAAGGTGCAGTTGCCTTTGATTTGTAGTCCTGAATGGATTGATGAAGAGTATGCATTAGGTAGCTCCACTTAAATCTGTAATTAAATAATTAGTTGTCAAACCACAAAGGGGCTGAGGTTCCTGGCAAAAACCTGGATCTGAACAAAAACATGTGAGAAACATGGATGTGAGAAAAATGCACTTGCATTTTTTTATTAAAATAAAGGTTGGACAGAAAACATTTGTGTCTATTGCTGTATCTTTATTCAAACCAAGCAGTTTCTTACACTGTTGACTTCTATGCAGTTTGTCTGTGATAATGGACTACTACAAAGTGCAGGTTTAGTCTTCCAGTGGTAATCACTATATGCATCACCTTGTACCCTTTTCCAAGCATGCATGTGTGCGACCACACACAGTTTATCAGCATAGAAATAAAAGCTTGGAGGTTTGTAGCTGTTCACAATAAGGTTTCGGTTCTCAAGTGAATTAGAAAAACGTTTAGGGTCTAACCTTAATCGGAAGGAAGACATACAGTTAAAATAAATACACTTTATGAGCTTTTATTTTCATTTGTTGAAGATCTAGTATACAGCAAACACAGCATTCAAAACTGACTAGGCTTTGTTTCTCATGAATACCAACAAATTATCATTTCCTTTTTAATTCAAATGTGTTCTATAGGCATGTAAACTTCTTTCTTTTTTGATTAAAATTATTTTTATTACATCATAAGACCATTTATCATTTTTATGCAGGTATATTAGCATTGTCTCCAAATTTCAAACCTGACACCTTTTATCTCTTAAGTCTGTTCATCCTGCTGTCAGGCAAGTACTGACATCCAAAATCTGGACTTTTTCCATAGAATTGTTATAAATGCTCACTGCCACCATATTAAATTACAAGATATTTTAACTCTGTCTACCACAAAGTCAATCAATAAAATGCTTAAAATAGTGACTATGGATCACAGCTGACTACTGCTGGAACTTACTGATGCTACTAGCTTTAACAAGAAAAGGTTTAAAAATAAAGGCAGAAGTAAGCAACTACCCATTCAACTCCCATGCACCAGCCACTACCAGTTTATGAAGACAGAGGAAAAATATACTGCCATGTGGTTGACAGACAATATGGGGCCAAGAATTCTAACTATCATTGAACTCTGACTGACTCTGCCTCTTTCAGCCTTAATTTGTTAGATTTCAAACAAAACTGATGGCATTCATACTCAGTTTGCTAGCTGGCACAAACAAAAGTATGCAAACTCTGAACATCAAATGTAATGAAGCATGAGCTGTCATTTAGCTCTATAAGGCTTGGAATCTGCAAAAGCTAAAATGTAAGAAAATGGGTAGATTGCATGCAAAAAAAAAAAAAAAAAAAAAAAAGCCCTTCTTCCCCCTTTAGGAATGCCTATTTGCCTGTCATTTTTATTCTTTAATAGTTAATGAATTCCATGTAATTGCCAGCTTTCTGCCACTTCTTTGTCCCCTGCTGCAAGAGATCTAAACTATTCAGGGAAAGATAATTGCAGAGCTCTTGAGACAGAAGGGAAAAAAAAGGAAGAAAGCAAGCATTGCTCCATCTCACCACTGTTGTGCGCCTCCAGCTGCGAGGCAGAGTTGACAGCGACTTTGCATAGTGAACAGTACAGCAGTCTTTTTGCTTTTTCTTCCTCAGTCTCAACGGAAGGGCATGTCGTGCTGCTAGTGGCTGTCGTGGGGATTTTCTCCACTTTAGAGGTGATCTCCGTTGTCATAACACTGCTCTTCCGGATTTCCACGGTTGTTGTCGTTGATATTGCTGGTGTCCCTGTGGTAACATCTTTGGGCAGAGGGAAAAGATGGAAGGAAACAAAATAAGAGGTTGTGACCTCTGATGTTTGCTTACTTGCATCATAACACTGTAACTGCACAGAAAGCCAGATGCTGGTGATAGCGTACCTATAAGTAATGAACTAAATCTGACTTTATTCTTTCATTTTATGTGATTACTCCCATGTATCCACATGACACACACTGTCTCCTCCATCCTGCTAAGACACAGTAAATACAGAATTCATAAACTGAAAAGATAGGTCGTTCAGACTGCACTGTACAACTGAGAGATAATTCACCAAAAGTGGCTGTATAAATTACCAGCATAATAGGTAGTAAACATTTAAATGCAGCACTTCAGACACATAAACTGCCACAATACTGTATAATACTTACACTGATTGATAGGCCAAGCTAAATTTTTAATATTCTGTACTAATAAAACTGGAATTAAAATAACTGTGTTCTTGTTATCTGATAAAATTAAAAAAAAAATTGATACTTCACTTAGTATCAGCCAAAACTATTATCAAATGAACTAAAGTAATTATTAATACACAGTATACATTTATCCACGCATTCCTATCTATTATTACATACCAGTAATATATAATAATTATAGTAATAAAAAAATAAATCTGTATCTAATACCTCCAGGAACACTGGAAAGAATTTTGCTTTGTGAGATATCTAAATCTTTTCAGAAATCTAGTGCCTGCACCTGAGAACACATGGTTTTTCTGTAGCTTTCTATTCTAGAAGAGAGAAAACATACAATATTGTGGTTTGAATAACATATAAATGACATTTTGTGTGAGTCCTAAGTATCCATACTCAATATTATCAGTTATCCCAGCAAGCTCTTCAAGCCTTCAGATGAGTTTGGTTTCCACTAAATAAGTTGTACAAGGGGCTCCATCCTTGCCAAGGATACAAAAACAGCTATACAAATCCTGAATTCACCAAGAAGCTGATAGCCTAAACTCTTACAAGATTCTCACAAAACTCTTTCCATCCCATTTTAGAGCCTGAGTACCTGGGACACAGATCTCTCTCACTGAAAAACAGAATCACAAAATCACAGAATTACAGAATCACAGGAACTGGAACGAACTCCTGGAGATCATCTAGTGCAACCTCCCCGCTAAACAAGTTCCCTACAATAGGCTACACAGGATAGTGTCCAGATGGGTCCTGAATATCTCTAGAGAAAGAGACTCTACAAATCCGGGCAGCCTGTTCCAAAGTTTCACAAAGGGAGAGAGAAGAAAAGGCAGGGTAATATAATTTGGTAGCTAGGTACTTAGCAGGGTATAGGACAGCAAGACTCATCACTGAACCAGTGCAGAAGATAGCAAGTTAGTTAGAAGAGGAGAGAAGTGACAGAGCCATTCTGCCCTTTAAGAACAACCAAGATTTGCAGTGCTCTGTTTTGTTATACTAAGCCTACTGAGTAGCAGCTTACCTCATAAGAAATCTTATTTACTTTACTGAGACACTCCTGTGGTTGGGTACTTTCCAAAATAGACAGCTCACACATCCTTTGCTGTTAGTGGTGCTCTGTCTGTAATATGTTTTATTTATTGCCATCTATTACAATAAACAAAATAACTATTCTTTGGATTATAGATCTCAGTATGCTTTGTGATGCAGGAGGGACACATTTACTGATGCCTGCAGAGGTATGTTTCAGATTAATACTGTTCAACAATTTCATTAATGAAGAGCATGTCTATTAATTTACCAGACAATAGCAAACTGGGAGGAAAAGCAAACACAATAGGAGACAAAATTCAAAACAATTTTAACACATTGGAAAAACAGTCCAGAAAATTAGATACTTTTCAGTAAAGACAATTGCAGGAATCCACACTCAGCCACCTATTAAAACAGGATGAAGATCAACAGCCTTGGTATTTGGTGGTTTTTTTTTTTTTTTTTTTTTTTCTCTTCCTGTTCATTTTGTTTGTTTTTTAAGATAAATCTTTCAGTAGGGGATAACAAGACAAACACATACCACATGTACCATGGCATCATGAATAAGGTACCTGTCATGCTGAAAGTGCAAAGTGAGAGATGTGTGAAGGTTTTTTTTTTTCCTCCTTTAATCAGAACTGGAGGCCCTGCATCCAATCTGGGACTGCAAATGTCACATTAACAATGACTTGCTCTGTTTTTAATTCAGCAGCAATACAAATGTAAACCAACACAAGGAGGGTTGTAAGAGAGGAAGCCAAAGCAAACTAGAAGCTTAGAAAACATGGCCTATTAATATAGAACATGAAGGGTAAACAATGACAACATTTTTTCAGATCTGCAGAAGGTAACTAAAAATAAGAAAATAAACTCTTTGCCCTGATCCCTCCTAATAGGACATGGACTATTGGATTACAGAAAGGGAGACTTAGATTAGACATCAGGAAATTCTTTCTAATATTAAAGCCTGTAAAGCCTTAGAATATCCTATCTACAGAGATACTGAAATATCGCCTGTTGGAGGATTTGGAAATGGTTGAGCAAATGTCTGCAGAAATAACCCAGTTAGCAGGAATAATTTACCTCTGAGGAAACTTCTAGTCCTGTCAGTTTCTATAATCTGTGTATTTTGTGATGTTTCTATGTATTATCCCAAAATGTTTTAGAAATTATTATTTATCAAACCCAAAGGCTGCATCTGTGATGTGAATAGTCTGCCAGGCATTAAAGCATAGAGCAAAAGTTCCTTGTCAAGGTCTAATGAGAGTGTTTTTTTTCCCTGAGACAGTTTAGTTGTGGTTCTATTCTGACTGTACTGAGAGTAACAAATACTGTTGCAGAGCATTCTGTTCTTATTTTTTAATAAGTTTTTAAAACTTCTGTTTCTCTGTCCTAGGACTATCTAGTACAGTACAGTACAGTACTGTAGCAAGTCTAGCTATGTGCTTTCCTTTGAAAAGGAAGGCAGAAGGCAGGTAGCAGTAGAGAGAAGAAAGGAAGAGTGAAGGAAGGCATTAGCATCCTCTAAAAATTGATGGCAAGGTTGGTGCTCATCCTAATCTTGCAGGAAATTAGATACATACATCAATCATCATTATCAGCTTTGCAGTGCAAAGGTTAGCATGCCTTAAGCAAGATATAAATCATCATTTCTTTATTTCACTTAGGAAAACCTGAGGCAACAGACAAAAACAAACAAAAAAAAGAAGCCTAAATAGTTGCAGTTTTTGTTCTGCTTCAAATATATGTCCTTCTGTATGTATGCTGATTGTATACTTCACCATTAAAATGGAAAGAAAATACAATCATTACTTTCATATGTGTAAAAGCATTATTTTATACAAAAATTAAACTACAAGTGGTAATTGTCATCAGCATATTCTCCAAATATCAAAACCATCATTATTCAGAGCATATATCCTGCTCATATGCCTTCCAAAATACACCCTTTATAAATACATCATATATGTCAGTAATGCAAACATATTAATGACATCAAAACATAAAGGAAAACCATCCATGTTTGCCTTAAAAGCTATGACACATTTAAAGATGAAAAGCTCCACTTTCTCATATAAACTACAGAAATTACAGGGAACATTCTAAAAACTGTCAAGTAAGCTTGAAAAGAGGAAATTCTTCTAAACTAACCAGTGTGTATATTTTTGTATATGTTATTCTATTACTGCCTATACATAGTTTAGCATCCTAATTACAGTGTGCAGCATTAAAGGTATAAGGGATTAAGCGGGGAAAAAAAAAAAAAAGTAGGAAGGCATTGGAACTGATGCTCTGAAGACTGAATCAGCATTTTTTTAGCATTGCATTATGACAGTGCTTTCATTATGACAGTGCTTTAAGTGCTACTTCAGTAATAAATTATCTGAAACCATGCTGAAAATTCAATCATAATCAAAGAGAAAATTTGTTTCTGGTGATGCAAGCTTACAGGACTGTGCTATTTTCATAACAGCAGCCTCCAGCAAATATTCACTATTGCAACTGTCACTGTATGACTTTGGCATAGAAGCAGATTGCTAATATTGCATGGAACTGAATTCCAACAGTAAACAGGAAAAAAAAAAAAAAAAAAAAAGATGATTTCAGGATGCACAAGAATCCATTTATGCACCAGTTCTTAATATAATAAGAGACTATACATTAAAAATAATTTTAAAAAAATCATTAAAAACTAATCTAGCTCACTAAAAAAAAATCAAATATTTATTTTGACAAGAAGATAAAACCAGAAGTAAAACATTTAGTGAGAATTGTCTCCTTTGGGTTATACAGATACCATAGTTCCAGAGGAAAACTGCAAGTATGTGATTAAGGTCCTTTTAAGTAAGCAAGATTAATTTTATATCCATCTACAAAACTCATGACATTTCTTTAGGTTGGAGAAACACAAAATTACACCAACTCGTGTTTTTCTTCTGAGTATGTGAAAATCTCATTCATCAGTTCCTGCTACTAAGAATTTCTTCTCCTACGACTATAAATAGACCTACAGAGAGAAAAGTGCTTTGACTTCAAACAAATCACAACTATTTATGAGCTTATTTTTGCTTCCACAATCTCAAGAGGCATGCATTTAAAAATATCTGACTTAGCACTTAACTCATGCATTCTGGTCTCATTTAAATCAATGTTGCCCCTAACATAAAAGGATGGACAATTTGGCCCATAATGCTGTTCATGACGCAAACGAAAACAAAACAAAATTAAATTAAAAAAAAAAAAAAGCCATGAAGTATGCTGTTTCTTATGCCAAAGAGAACTTGATATGAAGTATTTCATTGTACTATAAGACCTCTTATGATCGCTAAAGCATTGCCATCTGGCTTGCTTGTTGGAAACGTTCATCAAGTAAAAGACCACTCAAGTATGAGTGCTTGACGCTGACATGTTCAAAAGAGTCTCAACATTTTATTTTCCTGCTTGCTAAGGACCAAGTCTCTAGCTTCTTGGACTTTGTTGAAAATCCCATGTTTCATGTCCTCTCTGTTAATTACATTTGGAGATAGGATATTATTTCTTTTGAAACTATAAATATAACAGCGGACTATATTATAAACAGAGTATCAACTCAAAAATAACTATGCAATCAAACTTCTTTGTGCTTGGCTGACTTTCTGAATTCCTGTTCTTAAACATAAGCATGTGTGCTAGCACACTGGTTGGATCTGGCATTTAATCAAAACACTTTAGGAAACATTGACTCAAATGTATCAGCTCCTCCTCTTATATATGTAAAGAACACAAATTGCATATTTTGTGGTTTATTGATATTTGGCTTATTACAATACATCAATACATTGTACAGAAAATTCTTTCAGTATCATACTAAGAAGATTCCATTCATTATACTTAGTTTTACATTCAAAATCGTGATTCAATTTATTTTTAAAGATCTATTCTGCCCCAAATGGTTATCTTTTACTGAGAGAGTTAGAACTGTTTTTTTTTTTTTTTTTAATTCAGAAAATCCACATAATTTCTTCTTAAATACTCTACATTGTGTTTTTTTTTTTTTTTTATACATATAAGTTCTAATATCTGAACAACAGCTGTTTACTTCAATACTTCATGGCAACATCTCCATCAGTGAAACAACATTAAATATTGGAATTCATGATATTTGCCTGATATTTTACTATTTAATGGACCACAATGGAAGGGGTGAAAACTCTGAAATAATGAACAAAGCAGTGCATGACTAAGCAGGAATATAATACAAATATTTTTGATAAGAGGCCTCTTGTTTCTTAAACATCAGATATTCATCTGTTTTCTCTTCCTTCCCCTTTCACTGCCCTAGCTTAGTTAGACAGTATCTTGCTAAAGTTCCTTGTTACTTTGATTAGTCTAGGTCTTTATCATGACTGCTCTTGATACTCAAAAATGAAAGGCCTAGTGTTCCTAATGTAGTGCCCAAGCATTTCTTCAAACAAACAGAACAAGGACTGTAAAACTTTCCCAGGATCAGCACGAAAGCCAAATACCCAGAATTTTCTTGGTTTGTAACTGAAGAAGAAATGACCTCACTGTTTTGACCATTTCATGTTTTCTAACACTTAAATAAATCATGTTATACACAGTATTCATTGCTTGGAAATAAAGGATGAGAAAACAAGCTGCCCTAAAACAAGCAGTTTCATTTTACTGAGACCTCTACTCCATGCTTCCCCATGACATGCTTTGGTGCAGATCTGATGGGAGTGAGACAGAAAATTGCATGTTTTGTGACAAAAGATGTCCTCAGAGAGAGCAAGAGTGAATAGAAAGTAGCAAACTTCATATAATTACTCTTTGGATTTTTTTTTTCTCCAGCTAAGCTTGAGTCAGCTGAGTCCTAAAATGACCCTTCTTCATTAATTAGCAGTACACAATCTTCTAACAAAATTATACCTCATTTTTCCTAGCTGCTCCCTTGGTTTAAAGCACAGTTCATTAATCCTGAACAGGATTAACCGCAGAGGACAACTGCATTCCTAGTCAGGTTAATTGCACAGAGCTGGCAGCAGCAATAACAGCTGGGGGTAAAAGGCCTATGGAAAAGGAAGGAAAAAGGTAGAGAAATGTCACGCTGTGCCTGGGTTTTGGACTTTGGGTAAATGTAGCTGACAAAAATGTGTCTGGAAGGAAAGGAGACAATGAGCAGAAACTATTTTCAGGCTATTTTAAGCAACTATTGGTTACGTCTGGATTTGGGAGCTGAGCTGTCCTTTCAGGTCTATTGCATTGATTTTCCCCTCAGTGAGGCAGAAGAATAATGGCCTTCACCAGTATGAGTAAAAGGGTCCTTGCACAAGGAGCTTTAGGGGGGAAATCATGTTGCTCACTGAAGCTATTGTTGTCATTTAATTAATGAGACTCATGTAGTGAAAAATTCAATTTTAAATCAGGACAAGATGTTTTCTTAAAGGGTGGAGCTTACAGCCAAATTCAGAAGATTGTATGGATTGGTGTCTCAGCAACCCAGCTAAAATAACACATTTTCTGTTTAGACACTGACTTGAAGGTTATACATAAAGTGCAGTGAAGGGTTTCATTTTGATAGCTAAGATTTTATATTGGAGACTGCAATGTAAAACACTATTTTTAAGACAACAAATAAAACATGCACATGGTCGTTTGATCACATATTAAAGGAAAGCTGCATTATCCTACACATAGGTCCCCCTGTTAGGCAACATCAAAGGCAATACTGGCAAACTGCCATCAATTTTATATCTGCACGTGCTTCAGTAAGCATTTCCCAGCTTTTAAGTAAGAGCAAAACAAATAATAATAATAAAAAAAGTATCTATAGCAAATCTTAAACCATAAGCAAAAATTGTGCAGTGATTGTGTATTACACCACTAAAAAACAAGAACTTGAAAAACATTTTTTATAAGCTAAAAACTCACTGAAGAAAAAGGTCTGTAATACATACTGGTCAGATGAATTTGCCTTGAACGTACCTTTTTGCAACATAGAGACTAACATTAGCACAGCCATTCCCATCCATATTGTTAAAATCTCTTATCTTCCCAAATCAGATGGTTGCATACAAGCTGCCTGTTGTTCTTTGGCAGATACTGAACTCCAGGGATATCTGAGGGATTTAGCTTTGGCCAGAAGTCATCTAGAGACAGCTATACCAGTGGAATTAACGGACGGTTGTGTTACTGTGTCCAGGAACATCACTGGCACCAGTGGGAAGCATTAGTGCAGACAATAGTCCAAAACACGTTTTAAAATAGACTCTTTTTAAAAAATAGACTCCAGAAGCAGTGTTTCCCCAGTGAGAATCCAGGGAGGAACTTTTGTCTGCATGAATAACTTCCAATGGCTATTATCTCTCTGCCCAAAGACCTCTTAGGGCTTTACCTCAAGCCATGTACTTGGAAGAACATGCTGTGGTTATCAAGATCAGTATGCAATCATGACCTAGACTCATGCCTACTACTCCTTCTGCCCTCACATGTCTATGTGGCAGACCTAGAAAAGGAAGAAGCAACATGATGTTCTTTTTCACCTGGCACTATGAGCTACAGTGAGGGAAGTGACTTTTGAAGGGGACATCTGCTAAATTCTCAATTTCTGCAACAGATACAAAAATCAGACACAGTCCTGGCTATGCATTACTGGAGATTAAGAAGAATTTTTCACATAACAAGCAGACTGGCAAAGTCTATTTAAAATTTGATATCAGAAACAATTTACTGTGGAATGATTCTCTCAACATTCTGTCACCAGAAACAAAGAAGCATAGAAAAGTATTAAGAAGTTATTAAGAAGGAGAGAAAATATATTGCTTTCATTAATGAAATGGAACAAGGAAAGAATGAGTGAACTGCACAGCAGATTGCATACAATTGCTCTCCATTTTAAACAAAATTTTTTTCTTTTTTTTCTTTTTTTTTTTTTTTGGTGGCATTGTTTTTTTTTTGGGCTTTTATTTTATTATTATTTGAAGCAATTTAAAGCCTCCATCTAAACTTTAAATTTCAAATCAGATTTATATTCCTAGTACCTAAAAGTAAATTTAAATAACTGGAATCTAATGTAGAATTTCTGAGAACTCTGACTTCTGACTGCCCTCATAAGTATAATACCTCATGGCTTTCTCCTGACTCAAATCCAGGAATAATTAAAGCTATTCCCTTTACAGCAGCTTACTTCCTTTACTGGAGAGCACTGAGCTAGTAAATCTGTTCTTGGCAATAAACTAATGTTGTATCTAAAGCAGGGATTGTCAGAAGCATCTGTTGTAACTGTAATTTCTTTCAGTAGAGGGAAGGCAGGGAAAGCAGTGAGAAGATACATTCTTTCAGACATCTATCTTGGGGTGTGCCTCAAGTAAAGCTTGCAGCAGACGTTCTGATCAGCAATGGCTTTCTTAGAACCATATGCTCTTCTACACATATTTGAGACCACAAATGCCTAAATTTTGGAGGAACAAATTTCAAAAGGGAATGATGAGAGAACACAATGGCAAATATTAGTTTTCTTTTCCTTATTTTTAGAGTAAATGAGTGTTCTGACTCCTTTGCTATCCCATTTAGATTCTTAGCAGACATCTTTGGTTTGATGCTTTTACAAGGAATGTCCCTTTGGCTGGCCACATAATTGTTTCTAACATATTTCATTAATTGACAGGTGCATCTCAAGTCTAGTAGTATCAGAGTGCCAGAGAAAGGAAATGTCTTCCAATTTCGAGACAGTCTGTGAAAGGATCTTTTACTGCGTACACCTGCAATTAGTATGACCATTTATTTAACTTGCCCTTGTGTCTCCATCAGTTTTCATTGCCTAAAATAAATGTTCTCTATATTATCTTCACCTGCTCTACATATTCCTGTCTCCAAACCTTCACAGATCACTCCTGGGCTCATGGATACATCTGAGCCATCAACGCAGCAACATCATTTAGAGAGAGTTGCACAAATTCAGACCAGCCATTTATAAATAAGCTACTGTCACCGTAGTTCTTGACACGAATTATGAGTTTTGTTTTGCTTTTTTCTGAAGAATAAAAGCTTTTTTTTTTTCTTTTTTTTTTCTTCTTTTTATTCTAAAACAAACAAATAACTATTCTTTTATGCAACACTACCAGCCTTTGTTGGCTGTCATGGATCAGTCTTTACCTTCTAGCAGCCTGCTACCAACTGAACTACTAGCTTAATTGCATTAGTTGGCAGAAGCAATATATTAAATAAACCACAGTGAGGTTGGATACCCAATTCTTGGACTAAGCAAAGAGCGAGAGAAACCTGCCCCCCCTCAGTTCTCTGGTGAGTTACCATGTAAATTTTGTTGTTTGTAAGAAGAATCTGAAACAATTTCCAGCAGAAGGTTATTGGTGCTCTGCTATCTAGGATGTACCATAACTTTAGCAGGCAAACTCTACACAGAAGCAAAAATAGAAGGTGGCTTTACTAGCACAAAGGTGTTTTGTTTTTCTTTTCTGGTGAATTACATAAATTATTTTGCAAATAAAGAGAAACAACAAAAATCACAAATATAATGGCACTGATCATAGATACCATTCCTAGTTTTAAATCTTACCACATCACATATATTATTTGATTTTACACATAGATATAAAGTAACTATAGGTTTCTTTGAGATAACAAGGTAGCAAAGTAGTCCTTAAGAAAAGTGACAAGAGGAAGATAGCAGCTTCATATTAATGAAAATTAGCATCAAATGGCTGCTCAAGATTAGCTTAAGCAAACATTTGCAGAATCTCAGTTTAAGCATTTAATTCTTGCTGTGTTTGGGCCTTCCTTTATTCAGGCTCTTGTAATATTCATACCAAATACGCATTTAAAATAAGCAAGAGTGACATAAATCAATATTAGTAGTGACATAGTTAATTTTGTTGGACAGTGTTGCCCAAGGCTTGCACAGGACAAAGTTTCTGTTGTATTGAGTGACAGTAGCTATGTTCTAAGTGGTGTAATTCTTTGGTGATTGGTCGTAAGTGAAGTGAGAACTGCAATTTGTTCAGAAGAAATGCCAAAGAAGGCCATTTGAATAAAATAGCCTTATGGAACAGGAACAGGGCTGCTAGTAATTTCAAATGGCTCTAATTGTAATGGTCAGTCTTTTCACATTTTTTTGTTCAGTAGGGGAGAATATTATTAATAATAATACAGCTTTTTAAATTAATTTCCTTTGTAAACACATTTTCATTTTCTACATGTGATATATCTTGCTTTATATGCTGGGCTTTTTGTTTTGTTTTTCTTCTTAAAGTATCAGTAAACACAGTAGCAACAAAGGTGGTTTCATCTTCCTTTCTAGAAGTGGCTACAAATATTACACCACTTACAAGATCATACCCTAACTCCGTCGCTTTTTTCTCTTTCTTGCATAGGACAGTTATTCAGTCATCATTCAGTCTAACATCATTCAGACCCAACATTCTCTCTTTGAAAAGAAAGAAAATAAACTTCTCTGTATAGGAGCTTAATATCCTATAATGCTGGATCTTTAGTTTTCATTCAGTTATAGCCTTCTCCTATGTGCAATATAACATAGAAAAAATATATGATTGAGTCCCAGGAAGCCCCAATAATGAAATCAGAAAATTACCCTCATTTCAGAATGTGGAATAGCAACCTGTTTATGAATGACTGTATTTTTCACATTCATTTTATGCAGCATCTAGAAGGGGGTGGCTTTTTTTGAGCAAGGGGATGGGGAAAGTAGGGGAGAGGGAAGGAGTGTATTTTACCTTCTGTGACTTACTACTTTCAAATATCTAGCAGATAGTGAAAAACATTATAATAAATAGTTTTAAAATTTTCAAGGAAAATCTGCTGTACGTAAAGAAATACATCAGTTATTTGCCTGAAAAATATAGCATTATGAGCCTAATTCCATGTATTAGTTTTCAAAAATCTTGGAAAGAAGTTGTACTATGACTGCATTAGTAGAATAACAGCAGCTGCGAAAACAAATTTTGGAATTCCCCTCAGCTTCTGAAGTGTCCAGTACAAGAATATCTAAGAATCTCTTTAGCACTGGAATGCCACATTAGACATGTTCTCAGAATTGTTAAGTTGATCCCTTAAGTATATTAAAAAAATAAATAAATTACAATGGCTTTACCTAGGATCACTTTATATCATGACATTTTAGAAAAGTCAAAACAGGATGTAAAAAAATGAGAGCACCATTCTTCTGAAGCAAAACTTCCTCTATGACAGTCCCTGAAATTGCCATATATACTATGAGGTATAGATTTGGGCCTTTTGGACAATTGCGGTGGTTTCATTTTTGAGAACCTGAAATAATTTGCGCAAAATGTAAAGATTTTGGTGAACGCATGCTCAAATTGATTGTTTTCATACTATGAGCATTAGCCACTTGGCCAGCAGATAGAGAGTTTGCTTAGCTCTCCTTCAGAAAAATCTTCATCACCTATGACCTTGTAAGCCAACTGATTACAGGAGTACTTGAGCTAATATATATATACACACACTTTTTTTTTTTTTTGAGTGGGAAAGACCATAAATTGACAAGAAAACAGAATACCGGTTCCTCTTTCTCAAAGCCTTTGGATTACAGATTAAATGATAGAATCAGTGCCAAAAGTCTTGATCTATGACCATGAAAAAAACACATAAATCTTTCAGTAGTAAGAGTGTTTTTGATGAAATGAAAGACAAGGTTGGAAAAAAATGAAGCAATAAATGTAGACTTCAGTTACTGTAAATCCATTAGCAAATATGTTGCTATCTTGTCTTCAAAGGACTACATATTATATATATCTGCCCTTCTTCAGACATTAAGAAATGCAAAATTAGTGTGAAAATACACAAGTGGAACATGATACATGTTCCAAAAATACATGAGTAAGTCAGATTTATGATGTACAACATTAGAATGTTTTAATACTTATCTGGAAAATGGAAGTACTTTGCTTCAAAAATAAGCCATCCACCAATTTTCCCAGGCAGCTACTGTACTACACTTCAAGTCTATTTATTATACATATAGCACACGCATATCTGATCTCTTTCATGTCCTGTTAATAGTGAAGACAAGATCTGTAATTGTTTATGCATACAAAGGACAGAATACACTTCTATCTTTCATTGCCATAGCAGGAAAATACTCTCAATAAACACTTAAATACCCACTTCTCCTAAAAGGGACTGTAGCATCAAAAAGTATCTGAAGGTGAGCGCAGACAAGACCATAGTGGTAAAATCTAAAAAGTGCACCATACCACCAGCAAAATTCTGCAGGAGTGGGGAGCATGTAAGTCAATCATAACAAACACAACTCAGAGATGGTAAACAGTCCTCCAATGCTATGCTTTTGTAACTTGTTCTTAAAGCTTTCAGATAGCTTTAACAAGAAATTAAGGTAAAATTCCAGTAGTTAAACCATGTAATAAACAAAAACCTTTTGCTTCTCCTATCCTCTTTTACATTTGCCAATAAAATATAGTAGAGAAGATATTCCAGACTTTCAAATGCAGTAGAAAATTAAGATTTTAGAAAATAAAACAACTACTAGAAATAGAGTACAATGGAAAACACACTTCTCAATTTTCATAGAAAGGCTAAAAAATTCACTGAGGCACAGTGAAGCTACAGTTAGCTGTGACAGGAAAACAATTGAGGTAGTCTTAATACAAGCATATCTCAAGGAGATAAATGCTTCTTAAGCCCAGACCCTACTAGCACTATATTTTAAATATTAAGTTGCTAACTGCCCATAGCAAACACTTAAGATTAACTTATTATCTATTTTGACACCTCATCATCATCATTTTCATCAGACTGTAACCTCTCATACTTCACTGACAACTGGGCTTGGCTGAGCCAGGAAAGATGATGTGGGTTAAACTGCCTTCTACTCCTTACTCTTGTATCTAAACACATCACCCACAAAAACTGACATTCCAGCCCCATATTAGGTAAGACTGTGGCTATGTACAGGATTTCTTCTAGCATGTTGTCTTATGCAGAATCTCAAATGTCTTGTCTGTTTTTTGAAAAAACTGTGTATAGTGATTTCTGCTCTCCAGCCTCTTATGTTGTATAGTTTGTACTACATTTTTTATTTCTAGGTTCACACTAAGCGTGTAAGCCAAGGCTTGTGAATGTATCTTTTTGCTCTGGAAAAAAAAAAAGGAAAAAAAAAAAAAAAGCCATATCATTTAATCATTCAGTACATGAACCTGAGTCCTAGCAAGTAAATTCTCCTAACACTTTAATCACAGCTTAGTCAAATGATCAATGCATCTCTTCACAGGCTGTTTTTAGTTAATTCTTTAAAAATAAATCGGATTGGACTGGAAAGCATCCATATTTGGTAACATCTTTCTTATTGTGACTTCAGGCTGTAACAGCTGTTTCAAATGTCAGCAGATAGGGCAGAATTAAAAGGGATAGACAATTGACACGGGAAATGCAGATATAACCTATATGTGCCTACTACCAAGAAATCTGCAGATGGATAGTTGGTTATCAATTCTTTTATCAAAATTTATTAATACTTTTAATCACTCCAAATGTGCAGCTGCTACCATGCCAAATGAGATGAATCTGATAAAGATCTCTGCTTTGTTTTGCTGAGACACTGAAAAAATGCCACATGACAACTGACATTTGAGAAAAAGTCTTAGAAAAATACTAAATATGATCAGTGTTCACAGAATGGCCAGGGTTGGAAGGCACCTCAAGGATCACGAAACTCCAACCTCCCTGCCACGTGCAGGGCCACCAACCTCCTCATTTAATACTAGACCAGGCTGCCCAGGGCCCCATCCAATCTGGCCTTGAACACCTCCAGGGATGGGGCATCCACAACCTCTCTGGGCAGCCTGTTCCAGCACCTCACCACTCTCTCTCAAAGTTCCTTAAGTTCTTTAAGTTCTTTAAAAGTGTATTTGAAATGAATCCTCCTAGAGCACATCCATGCTTCCCTCAAGTATATAGTTTATAAATAAAAAAACAGGACACTCATTCCATTGTAGATGAATGAAAGTCTATAGTGAGCTGATTATATCACTAGAATGCATCATATGACCTAAAAAAATCACTATTGCATAACAATAGTAATCATTAAAACTACCAAAGCACTTTGTACAATGTCTTTTTGAGGCATTTAGTATGGTGGGCAACTTCAGTGATTCTGATAAGTTTGCCAATGGCAGTACTGGTCTAAGACATAAAAAAAATCAAGCCCTCCTTGAGGCAATCACTAGCAGTGATTGCACTCCCCAGTTAAAATGGGTCAAACTTGCAGGACCAGATTCCTGTTCTACTTGTTTGTTTAAGCGCAGGTTGAGACATCAATTCAGATTATTTTTTTTTTTATTTTTTTATTTTTTTTACACACGTAGAACTGAAAAATGGAGCAAAGTAGATTGTCCTTGCAACAGCGAAGTCTATGAAAATGTCTTTAAATGGGATTTTGCAAAAGAGCTCTTCCAAAAAAAGTAATTTTTTCCCCCTCTCCATATTTTCTTGTATGTCAGACTATAATTACTGGAACTAGCCAATTGAGTTTTAGGGAAAATGACAATACCTTTAGGCCTAAATTGCGACCTACTTTTTCTTAAATATAATTTCTCATACCTGTTAGCAAAGTCCATGTACTTCTTTATATGTGTTTTTTTTCCCCCAAAACAAATGCTTCAATGATGTTTTTTTTTCTAAAAAAAGAAAATAAATAATGCCAGCATCCATACAATAACAAACCAATCTGCATGCATAATGAAAGGGAACAAATGGCAAATATTGCAAATATTTTTTTTTCTTTTTCAGAGTTCCAAGAGGTGATGGTAGCATCAGCAACAGTAAATCAAATATACTCAAAAATTATGAAAAGTATCTCAGCAATGTTCTTACAACTAGAAATATATACTCTCAGACTTAAAAAAAAAAAAAAAATCCAATAATCTTGTGTATATATATATATACATATACATACACATATACATACATGCACACACACACACACACACACATACACACACACTCTTTTGTCCTTTGAACTTTAAAGTTTTTATGTTTTGTTCTTTCAGATTCTCCTCTTTTCCCCTTGTCTAGCAGCTCAGCAATTCACAGGCTCTGCTTTATGACCAAAGCAGTGCACTGTACTGGCTTGTACCACCAGAATCAGCAGCTGCTGTTAAATCACCTGTCAAATTTGCAAAATTCTCACTCAATTTACCCTTAATGTCAGACTTGCACTTTTTTTGTCCATGTTTCTGTTCATGTTGTTTACACAAAGGTTCTGCTGAGACCAATGAATGAGCAGCTTGATTTCCATGCACAGATGATTCTTTATACCAGCTGCCTCTCCACTAGGAAATGGAGAACAGAACAAAACTCAAATGCATGTTGATGTTTTATGTATTGGGTTGCATGAGTCATTGATTCATGTATGTAGTAGACAGCTTTGGATCTGGTTTCTAATATCTATTAGATATCTAATATCTAAATGAAAAGCTAGCAGTCCTGACAATTGTGCAGATATATTTCAAGTTAATTAATGCACAGTATCCTTATCTGTTTTAGAAATAAATTTATCACTATACATACACAGAACATACATTTGCTTGTATGTGCAATGTGCCAACTTCTATGAAAATATATTCATCAGTGTAGATCAGTTAATGATATCAAAATACTGTTAATCATATACTTACAGAATTTAACCAAAATGATTATTTTCAGTGCAACATGTTCTAATCCTGACTAAAAAAAAAAAAAAAAGAGTTTATGAGGTCTTACAAGAACAACTATTTGTCACCATTATCAAAGTTAGGTTAAGTTTCTGTAAGAGATTTCAGAACAGACCATGACAATAATTGAGGCACAGAGATAAAGGGAATGCTTCAGACTTGATACTCTTACATCCAAATGGTAAAAGAATTGCATAGTCACTCCTACATCAGATAACATAAATTGTTCCTTTTGGATGCCATAGCACTAGTGGAAGACTGAAAAACCCATAGTATTTCCTCAGCTCTTTCTTTCTTATGCTATAAATATGTCTGGATTGAAATTCAGATCTGCCAGACAATATCAATTCAAAAAAATTCAAGGTGAAAAGCCCCTGATTTGGGTGGTAAATACCACTATGAGTTCCAAACACAATTTTTACAGAGAACATCACAGGAAATTTTATAGCCTACAATTTCACTATTGTAAACTGCTATCACCAAGAGCACGAAGTCCTCAGCACAAAGCCACTTTTCATAAGAATACCCACTTCAGCTACACAGTTTAGGATGCTGCAGTTAGCCACATATTCACGCACACATAACATGATCCTTGTAACATTACAAAAGTTATTTTACTTTCTGTCCAGTACAGTTTGGCGTGCAAAGAAAGAACTTTTCAGACACTTACAACGACCACCTGATAAAAGACTATTTTTAATATTTAGAACATTTACTGTGTTGGTGCTATAAACTTTATAAGAAAGCATGACACTGTAGCATACAATAGCTCCCTTTGTGAATCAAAGGACACATCTCACTGCTTAGTTTGTCAAATATTAAACTGTTTAATATTAAACATTTTAAAGATGAGTGTTCTCCATCAAAACTTACACCAAAATAGTCTGAATAAACACTTCTAAAGCTAGGGAAATAGAGCTTTTTTTTTTTTTTTTAATTTTATTTTTACTCTTACTTTCTTAGCACGTATACACAATTAGACTGGCTAAAATACTTATGTTTTATGTAGTTATAGATGCTTGCAGCATCATGGAAAAATAAAAGAAAACATTGTTCTAAAAGGTTTAGCCATTAATTTATTGGGAATAATAAGCAAATATGGAAGTAGGTATGCTGTTGGAGAAGAGTGAAAGATCTGGAAGGCTTTTTAAGAGAAAAAGGTTTTATAAAGAGATTTTGAGAAACAAGGGATACAGGGGTTATCTAACACATGTGAAGAGACAGATGTTCCAAGAATAGAAGTGAAACAAAAAAGCAGACAGACATCAAAACAGCATGGAAGTAGACAAAAGAATCACCTAGAAAGCAATCTGCACAGAAGCTTAGGTCTGTCAGTGTCCCACAGGCAAGGAAACAAAGACAAAAATAATGATTTTCCATTTCTGATGGAAAACTTTTGATCACAGAATTAAAATATACACACATTTGTATTGACAAAAGATTTCTGCATCACATATCTATCTTCACTGTTCAGGAAATGAATATTGCACAGTGGCAGAGCCCAAAATGCTGCTCAATACTGTGTCCACTGATAAATTTAAAATAAATACTTTCAAAATTGAGTCATTCTATATTTTCATAAACTTTAGACTGACTATTTTCTTAGATTATTCTATAATGGGCACATACTTCCCAAGGCACCAGAATAATTCATCTGACTGAGAAGATATCGGTATTATTAGTGATCTTCATCCATGAAGTATTTTCATGGCCAAAAATCAAAATATAACATTGAGCATGAAGTACAGCATGATAATTTAGTCTCAAAGCTCAAACAGAAAGCACGACATTCCTTTCAAATTCACACAGAAATTTGCCCATCGTTTTGAAATATCTATTATAATTTTTCAAATTAAACTCTCAGATAATTTTAATGACATTAAGATAAAATAGCACGTGTCTCAAACAACAATTTAGTAAAACGCTTTCTGCAAGCAACAAATACAGTAACATGAATTAGGAATTAGTCTATTTAGAAACTCCTGTTCTGTATCATTATCGAAACAAAAACAACAACGTAAACACACACCCCAAACCAGATCAAACCAGAATGCTCAATAGAAAGTATACAGAAATATCTACATAAAATAACATACAAGCTAATTTGTTTGCATCTCAGATATCAAAATATGTAAATTTAAGTCTGTAAATATACAGAATATGAAGCAGACAGAAAAACAAAAAGTAATACCAAAAAAAGGAAAAGAAAAATAAAAAGTTAAAGAAAAATTTGAAGTACAACAGAAAAACACAATAGATCTTCTAATATCTTGAACTGTAGTGTATGACTGGGTTTCCAAATATCTTTCCTAGAACTCAGAAGCTGAGAAACTTGGCTGTTCCATATCTTCTCAATTAGATTAATATTGAAATTAAAAATACCACAACTGTTTCCTCTTCCTCTTAACCTAATATAAAAATGCTCAAACTGAAATAAACAGGAAATGTGCTATGAAAAAACTTCTAAGCTTATACTAATAAAGTTAACAGACAAAATATAGTTCTGTAGTTTTAGCAGATTTTTCAGGCAAGATTAAGACCACTACATGATTGGTGTGCAAGTGATAAATTTAAAAAGTAAGCTTTTATCTTCCATTTTTGATCATCTCATCCCTTTCCCTGTCTGCTTATCTCTCTCACCCGGATCTGTGTACACCGTTCAAAGCTCTGCAGATTCTGTAGAGCAATGATTTGTCAAAAAAAGAAAATCCCCAAAGAACCACAGCCAAAGATATCTACATCCATTCTAACAAATGTGGAATAATGAAATTTCAGTTTTTTTTTTTTTTTTTTTTTGAGAAATGCAAGGCAAGAAACAATGCATTCAAGATCCTTGTACCACTGTGCTTCTATACAAAAAGAAATTTTACATCACTTGAAAAGAATCAGTGGTGAATCCAATTCAATATTCTGTCTCCAGTAGTAGTTGAGACTAACAACTTGAAAGGAAAACCAAGTTAAATGTAAACAAAACAACACAACACCACCACTCTTTCAGTAGGCTGCATCCCTAAAGAATATTATGACATTGTGCTTGGAATCTGAATATGCCTGAAGCTGAGCAAAACAAACACAGTTTATTCCTTGAATCTAGCAAAATTCTTAGAGAAACATTTTAAAAGATCTTTTGATCTTTTTAAGGCTCTTTCAATCAAGTCTTCGGTCTAACAGAAAAATTACTTATTCTCCAAACTCTCTTGAGGTACACTCAGTTCTAAAAACAAAAAGATTTGTCTGCGTAAGTGTTTTAAAATGTTATTCAAATGGAAAAAGAGACAAACTCAAAGCTATAGCTTCTAACTAATCAGCACTGAGCAGAAACTTTTTAAATTGCCCTTAATGCAGGATTTCCAGTTAGAACTGCAGACTGAAAATGAACCAAATAATCTTATCTTGACATCACTAGCAAGACCAATAAAAGATCATTAAACAGGGCAGCCCCAGAAGAAATACACTTTTTAAACTTATCTGATACCAATCATAATGTTATCATTTCAGAATACATAGGGAGAGATGGAGAAGGAGAAAGAAGGAATGAGTACTGGAAACACACAGAAACAAGAATGACCCTGTCTGAATTAAAAATACATATTTTTACATTAAAATACTAACCAAACAAATGAAGAATTATTCCTGATATTTAATGACTTATGACTTATTTCAGCTATTGCTGTTGTGATCTATTACATCACAATGTGAGGCTATTTTCCATCAACTTAATAAAAACTGATAAACTGTGAGGAGAGAACAGCATAACTGAAAGTCCTGCTCTTCTAATCCCAAAGCAGATAAGCTCCTAGCTCTACATGTATCCACTGATTTTACATTTGAAGATGGTCATTTTTACAAGAATTGCACTGTAAGATTTAATGTGCTTTAGCCCTTACAATCTACTGCATCTCGGAAAAACAAATATATCTTTGCTTAAAGAGCTTTCTTAGTTTTGTTTCAGTTATGCTGGTCTTTTGGCATGTGTTTGTTCTCTGAACATGACTCATTCTAGTTTGCCTTTTTGTGAACCTTTAATTTTTTTTTTTTAACATTACAGATAATATATGTGCTTAAAATTGCATACAGCTGTCCAAACACAATCTTAAAATCCCCTCAGAGCATTAAAATAATTCTCATAGCATTGCACTCTATCCCACTCTTAAAATATTCTTAGTCTTCTGTTTGCTTTTTTATCTTCACTTATGTACAATACTGAATTTGATTCCTTGATTGTCTACTGTCACATGCAGATATTACTCCTCATTTATGTCTGACAGGATATGCCTGTTTAATATATATTCTGGCTATTCAAAATCTGCTCATTCACTGTTTCACTCTATGTGCCTGCCTGAAGATACAAATTACATTTTCCCCACTATAGTTTCATAATCAAATGAGTCTTCCAAATTAATTTTCTTTTATATTAAAGAGATAACAAATTCTTTTTAATAAAAGGAGGTCATTCTTTAATGTTATATGCTTCTCCATAACTATCCCTTTTGTTTCATTTGCATGTTAAGTGATGTTACAAATCAAAGAACTATTATTTTGGTGCACAATTAATCTAACAACTACCTTCCTAGAGCCGGTAACAAATTCATTCTTTCATGCTGACAATTATTATTTTTGGCTATGCTACTGACATAAGATTTTGGCAAAGAGAGGTACAATGAACTCAATCAATAAAATGATGGCGCAAATAATTTTTTATTCCTTCCAAGTATAATTAATAAGGTAATTTTTGCATTTAAAATGGCAAAGAAGTGTTACAGAAATTAGTGAAGATTAGTTTTCAAAGCTGGTATGCAGTTTAATTTTGGAACAATGTCACAAAATCTAAATTGGACTATTTTGTTTGAAGACTGAAAACTCTATTACTTAAACAGATATTGCGAAAAATATTAGCAATGCTCTTGTGAATAAATGAACTAGGTGATACAAAGCTTAATCTAAATGATCTGTTTAATTTAAATGTAGGAGTTGAAAAAAATTAGGACTAATAATTACTGCCTCATGTCAGACTGAAGAGATTACCTGTTTTTTTTTTTCTTCATGAAAACCAAGTAAATCAATAAATTACAAAATTATTCATTGAAACTTATATCAAGGAATAAATTCCTGTTGTCTGGTAAAATTAATTTCTATTTCATAAATGGAAATGTGGAAAATTTCATTTTATTTTAATTTCCTGTGGAACTAGAAGAAGCCAAACACATGTATATGCATAAAATAAAAGACAGCATGTGAAAAGATATATCTGTAAATTTTCTATCTGGATAAAGGTTTCTAGAAGCTTATAGCAGTGGATTTTAATTTTAAAATAATAAAGAAGTTTTCATAGTTTTCGTACTTTTTAAAAGTTCATTTGTAGCTATCCAGATTTAATAGTGTTGCAGTCCAAGGAGATCTGTTTTTGACTGACAGATTGAGGACAAGAAGAATAAGGGATAATGGCAGTGGGAAAACATAGAGCTGCAGTAGAGAATACAAAAGGAAGATAGGATATAACACACATACACGAGAAAATAGAAGAGCAGAGCACAGTTAACATAAGCTTTGATACATATTTTTTAGCCTTTCTTTGACACTTCGGTCCAGGAATACCTTTAAAAGGAGGAGAATCGTGGTTCACTGCCCATTGGTTTGTGATAGCTGAAAGGGAAGCTTCCAGTCATAACATCCTTTTCTAGAAAGGATTTTCAATAGTCCAGGATAGACAATGAAGCTACTTCGATGTAAATGAGACAATAAATAATATCAGATCAAGATAAAAGAGGGAAGAGAAAGTAAAAAAGAAAGATCTAAGCACCCTAAAACTTCTATCTGTGTCCTAGAACCACAGCTGACTAGATGAGTGGCTGAAATATGTTTTCTATTTTATTGTTGCATTACCTTCTTTCAGTTACAGTTAAACTACAGAAGTTCTTCAAATGCCTTGCCAGAAGTTTAAGAGATAGTATACTGTTAATGACATCTACGTTTGCAGCTTTCAATAAAGAAAGAAAACAATGAACAAATAAAAATGATTGAAAGGGACTGCTACCCTCGTGCCTCAATTAAATAAACAATTATTCGGATTAAAACCAAATATCTTAGGAGATAAAAAATGAATATAGCATAAATAAGTACAATGTAAAACACGCTCAAGAATTCTGACTTGCTATCAAAAGAATACATTTCCTTCAACTAAAGAGGTGAAATCTAGACTTCAGTTTACTAGTTGAATCTCTGTTGAAGACTCTTTCTTTTTTTGTCCGTGTCCCAATTCAACTTCAAACAAAATGATTGTGTGCAGTTCTTAAGACAAAAATCAGGAGTTATAGGTCCCTTTATAAATATTTAGTTAAAAACAAAATTGACTTTTTGTAAAGTCACCTTGAATAGAGAGTTTACAAGTGATATACCTGAAACGTACAATACAGTAAATTACAATTAGAAGTTAAACATTTATTATTACATCTCTATATCTATCTTTTGACAGGCATAAAGCCAAGGGACTACATATATAACTTATTCCTAACTTGGAATTTCTTTGATTTCATTTTTTCTCACTCCCGATGGTGGGTCATTATCACTTTCCTGAATAACCTCCATTGACAATATTTACATTGATTTGTAATGGATAAAATTGACTAGAGACCTCTCAAACAATATTGTTAGTTTTTCTTTTGGTTTTGTTGTTTTTTTTTTTTTCCCCACCATACAAGTTCAAACATCAAGGGCTTTAATTAACATTAGGAGAATTTTCCTCTTGTGACCTAAAATCTACATGGCTACGTTTCTCTCAGGCTAGTAGTAGTGATTAAATTAGTGAAATAACTTGTCTCAGCAATATTTATATGGCCTGCTAGAAAACTTACAGCATGAAAATAATAGAGATAGAAGAGTAGTCAATTAGTACTTGCTAGGAATGCTCTCTCCCCCTTGGCTAAGCGATCAAAGATGAGTCATTATCTGACCATATTCTAAATGCTTTATTTATCAAACACAAATGCACAGGGAAAACAATTTCAATTTATCAAGTCATTTTTGATCCATTTTAGGAAAAAAAAAAATGTTATGAATGTCAAAACTATCCATTATGGATGACATTTTGAGTTGTACTGTTTGCTAAATGAGCGCTAATAGTTTAGAATGATACAGACAATATGCAAAGCTATTTGAAATAAATTCCAAATAGAATAGAAAAGATATCTTATTAATATATCTTGACAAGAAAAACAAGCCAAAAAAAGCTTCAGGTCAGTTGTACGTACAGCCTTTCACTTATAAAGGTTCTGCAACAAGGATATTTAGTACAAGATATAACTGTTTAGATGTCAATACTTGAGATTTGATAAAATTCATATTTCGATCTTTATTCTTTTTCTTCATTCTTTTACATTGACTATGTACATAAATTATACACCCACATGAGTATTTATGACAGCCTCCATGAGGAACTTAAGTGAATTTAAGTGAAGACATTTTCAGCTGATGAAATCCTAGACAAAACACTCTTCAGCAAAAGGACCACAGAAAGAAAAGTGGCAGAGAGTAGTTAATTTCACAAGTACATTAATGAAAAATGCCTTATTTTTCTCAGTCTCTAAAACTTTGGTCTGTTAAATATCTTAAATAAAACTCTGATCAGTTGTGGTAGTGACTTTTAGAAAAGTTGATATTTGACGGAAGCTGACATGGGAGTGTGAGAGACACTGAAGTTTCACTCTTCTCTTAGGATAAAACATAAATCGGAAATTCCAGTTATAATCACATAGAAAACAGCTTTGGTATTGTTTTAGTGACAATAAAACACTGCCTCAAAATTTTCGTTTTCAAGAAACTATCATAATTTCAAAATTATTATTGCATTTTTTTAATATATGCATATGTATATATATATATTCTAAAATAGATTTCCTTGCTGCACTGGATTACAGAAGAATACTGAAATGGAACACCTGGCTTTCTGGAATTACTTTGCTGAAATGTGGAACAAATTATGTTTATGAAATATTATACATGGAAAAATTGAAATATTTCCTTACAATACACTGATAATACTCAGAAAGAATAGTACGCTGATATAATTAATGATATTTCAACCCTATAAGACGTAATTAGGATAGCACTGATGAATGTATTTGTAACAGCAGAAGTCCCAAATCTTGGACCCGAGTGGACTAACTTCCCTTACAAAAAGAGAAAGACAGAAGCCACTATTTTTAAAGGTTTCTAATTTCACTGAATTAAGGAAGAAACACTTGTCAGAATGATATTTACTTCTATTCCTAAGAGCATTTTGTTAAAAATAGTTTCTTTTCACTGAAGTAAACTCATCATTTCCTGATGATGAAAAGATGTAAGCTCTATTTGTCAGATGGATCATTTGCATTCTCTCTTCCCCCCTCACCCCCTTTCTAAAAAAATGCAAGAAACATAAGAATATGAAATTAATTGTATAAAAATATTAAAAAGAAAATAAAAGCCACAATAAGAAATAACTTTATATATAACCATTCATGAACAAATGGACATGCTTAATATTGAACTGTTAAAACAATCACAGAACATATGGAACTACTCCAAGAGATGGGAGAAAAAAAAAAAAAAAAAAGAGAAAGGAAAGGCATTTTAGGATTCATTATTTACATATCTCAGTTAAAAAAAAAAAAAAAAGACTTTCTATTGGTGAACAATATATTAAAGCAATCTAATTTTTTCATGGAATCAACAAAATTAGGCTGTGAGGAATGACAGCAATCATAATCATTTTCCTTGTAAATAACACACGGTTAAGTCCAACTGCTGCACAGATACCACTTCAGTAAGACAAAAACATTAATATACGTTCTCAAGGAACTGCCACCTCCACTTGTGTATGTGTTGCAGCTGGAAAGATTATTGCGCTGACAATGAGAAAAGAAACAAACAGGGAAGGAATGCTCACCTATACCCAAAGATCTAGGTTCACAGGAAAAACTCCACAGAGAAGGGATCTCCAGAAAGAGGCCCTTCCTCAGTGGCAGTCAACCCTTAAATGGGGTCTAGGAGAGGTGCAGCCAGGTCTTCACCTGTGCTCCCATGGCTGACTCAGTCCTTGCCTCAGGAGATCAATCTGTGGTTCAGGTCGTGATTCAACAGTTCCCATACACTATGTCAACACTCAAACATACACATTGGATACAGAGTCTAGTAACAAGGTTGTACCTTCTGCCTATGCATTTCTTCAATTCTTCAATGATCTTTTTTTTCACGTAGGAACATGTATAGTCAAAATAATAAACATATTGGCCCTAAACATCTTCCTCAAAGCTCACACCAAAGGTGAAAATCTTCGCTGTTTTCTAGAATGGTTGCTTCAAAAGTAATCTCTCATTTTTTACTATGTTGACCCATGAAATCAGATGTCGATGTCAGTGGTATGGTAGTAGAGGCTGAACCTTCCTGCCAATATTATGTTAAACTTTGTTGCTGTGTGATAGATGGCAGCAGAGAGGCAGTCTGATAAAATGGTATGTGACATGCAAGTATGGATGAAGGAAAGGAGTGAACTGAATTCCTTCATGTGGAAAAAATGGCACCCATTGGCATTCATTGACTCTTGCTGAATGTTTATAGAAACCAAACAGTGGATGTGAGCACAGTGAGGCAATGGGTGGCGCATTTCAGCATTCGTGACAGTGACATGAAGACAAGCCATGTTCCAGATGGCCATGCACAACTGTCACATTACAAAATGAAGAGCACCTTGATCAGCTCGTTTACATAAATCGGCAGATTATGAGAACTGTGCATGGAGCTGAATATTAGCTTCAATGTTTTGGAAACAATGGTGGCCACCTTGGAATATCACAAAGTTTGCACCATTTGGTTCCTACAAATGCTCACACAAGAACAGAAAGATCAGCACAAGCAAGTTTGTCAGGACCTGTTGAACCACTGCGAGTCTGAAGATGACAAGTTTCCTGGATCCATAACATTACCAGTGACAACAAACTGCATTACCACTGCAAGCCAGAATAAAAATAGTAGTCCATGTGATTTCCTCATCAAAGAAAAAGTTCAATATGCATCCTTCAGTAGATAAAGTGGCATGCATTGTCTTTTGGGATAGGGAAGAGGTGATCCATACAGATTTCCTGGAACCTGGACAAACCATCAATTCTGACCACCACATCTCGACATTGATTAAACTGAAGGCTCAAACTTCCAGAGTTAGGCCAGAGAAGAAGATAACCTTTCCCTTACAACATGATAATGCCAAGCCCCATCCCAGTTTGAAGATCATGAAACTCATTGCCAATCGGATGGACTGTTCTACTACATCCACTGCATAGTCCAGAATTGGCACCTTCTGACTTCAATATGTTTGGGCCAATAAAAGATGAATTGCATGGGCAACATTTTCCTAACAATGATGCCATCATAGCTACTGTGAAACAATGAATCACTTCTGCTGCTGCAGATTTGTATAAATGCTGCATGTAGGCTCTTGCTCATCATTGGTAAAAATGCATAGCTAATCATGGTGATTATGCTGAAAAATCGTGTTTTGTTGCTGAGCATTTGCTCTCTATAAAATAATGTTATTGTGTTATTTGTATCTGCTGTAGTTTCTGTGGAAATAAATAGGAGGCATTACTTTTGGAGCAGCCCACCTACTTTTAATTTTACAAGCCACCAAAAGCTAAACCATAAACAGTGCATATATGATTAAGAGTCTGAAAGTTCCCACAGCTATTCAAAGATTACTCTTATACAGTGAAGAGAGACCGTCTGCAAGAAAAACTGTTGCTTTTGGCTTAGCTAAGAGTTCCCAGTGCTTTTTATGTCAAGCTAAAGATAGATGAAAATGCTGCATATGTATATGAGTAGCTTGGGAGGGAAACAGATGTTTTAAATTGGCCTCTGTGAAGCACTGAGCGCGCAGATGGGGAATATGCTATTAAAACATAGTCATTATATTACTTTTACTATCCCTAGTTTGAAGGAAACAGAGACCTGTTAAGGAATATCTTGTTTGGAGATTCATTTAGGGCAAAGATTTGCAGATCCTTTGTTAATAAAACATGTCTAGAAAGCATCCCACAGTAATGCACTATATAGCAAGCTAGAAATAGCCTATCACAGCTGTGAAACATATGAGGCATAGCAGAGCCAGAACTTGACTGGCACTTTTAGTCTCAGAAGCATGTTCTTTTTACAAAAGGCTAAAAGGTGTAGATGTATGAAATTAATTATGTATTTCAGGAATCAGAATTCTATCATACTGATAGAAGCTCAAGTTTAGTTCTTACTGGTACCTCAACCTAAAGAAATAGTTACTAATGTCAGAAATAACGTAGGATATTGTGGTTTAACACGGAGGGCAGCTAAGTACAACACAGATATTCACACAATTTGCCTCCCTTCCACTGGGATGGGAGAGAGAATTGGGGGAAAAAAGAAATCACAGGTCAAGATTAAAAAAAAAAAAAAAGATAGAAAGATAGAAAAAATAGTAATGATTCAAAACAAACGATGTCCACCAACCATGAAATGACGCCCAGCCAATCCCTGAGCAGTAGGCAGCCTGCCCTGGCCAACTTCCCCCAGTTTTATAGTTACTACATGATGTCACACAGCAGGGAATATCCCTTCAGCAGTTTAGGTCAGCTGTCCTCATTTTGTCTCTTCCCAGCTTCTTGTGCCCCCAGCTCCTTCACTGGCTGGGCAGTATCAGAAGTTGAAATGTCCTTGGCTCTGTGCAGCACTGCTCAGCAACAACTAAAACATTAGTGCATTATCAATATTATTCTTCTTCTAAAGCCAAAACAGAACATTTTAACAGACACTACAACGAAAGTCAATTCTGTTCCAGCTAAAATCAGGATGGATAGATTAAAGTATGGAAGAATGCTACAAAACCATAAATGTTCCTTGAAATTATATATATATAAATATACATATAATGTATATTAACTGGGAGATAAGACTAGTCCTGCTTCAGATGTCTAACATCTGAGCAATTCACCCTAAGCTCTGAAAAACAGAAGACTAATAATGAGATCAAATGTCCTCTAGAAAAGCTGACTTCATTCCATCCACTATAAATGATATATTTCCATAAAATTAACTCAAATTACCTAATCTTGAGTGATATAAATTCAAACTGAAGTATATGACTCAATTTATTTGTGTTTCCAGTTATACATCCCCCTCTTAGTCTCTGAAAAGTAGATCATTGAATCACACTACACAGGACTTAGAAGAGCATTAAATGTTTAAGTTTCAACTTAGATGGACTTCAGCTGACCAGGATATCAAACGACCATTTGACCAATATTTGCCTTTCACTCCTCCTACTTCCATCCATAAAGTACAATTCAATTTTAACAATGTAGGAAACTTATACATATTTCTCCAAAAAAAAACTGGTCAGATGCAATCAACATTATCAACTTTTTTGATTTAAACAATTACTAAATTCACTTTCAGTGAAAATTCATGGTGTACTTGATGAAACACTGGCCAAAGAGCAGTTTAATATAAATTATTTCATTCACAGAATAAATATTTTCCATTTTTCCATGCAACCCACTATGGTCCAAAATGCCTCAAAGAAGAGACTATGATTTCTTATGTTACCAGTAGATATGCTCTTAATAGGCAGTAGGCTTACTCTTATGTAGTTAGTTATTTAAAAGCTGAGAGAATTAAATCTTACCTAGGAAATTCTGAACTATTTTTTTTACGATTTTTTGCTTAGCATTCCTCAGACCAAAACAAAAATCTGTAGACTCACACCTACAATTTTAAAATCTTGACATTCATTCTCACTCTTTTACATTTATGGTATAAAATCTTTGACAGTTATTCAAAAGCAGCATTTTCAACAACCATACTTACCTATTTGTAGGGTTGAATTGTCATCCTTTTATTAACTTCCCTTTAAAACTGAAAAATCTTAAAACTTGATGAAAACAGTAAAAAACGTTAAATCCTGACTTCATTTAAATCAGTATTTCCACAGGAACAAGAATATTTTTTTTCTGATTTTTTTTTTTTTCATATTTCATAGTATGGAAATTATTAAATAACCATGGTGTTTTGATAAATAACGTGAAGTACAGCTACTTGCATATGGAACATGACTTTCTGTTTGTAAAACATATCTCTTGTTCATTGTCTTTTTATCTCATTTACAGCTATTACCTTAATAGCTCCCAGCTTTATGTCCACGGTTACATTAAGAATTATTAAGAATCTGAATCAACATTTTCAGCAATAGGGAAAGAAGTTCCAAGCAACAACCATAGATAACAATCACAACTTCACTGTAAAATAATTTTTAATAGTAAAATTATGAAGCCTATTTCATGCACAAAATTCTCAACATGGCAAAGCCCTGACTTCACTTCCTAATCAAAAATAGTACATATAAAAATTGAGATCAAAGCAAAAATTCCCTCCTGCAAAATCCAGATGCATATTTTCACAATAAAAATCAAAATCAAAGAAGCCTAATTAAGCAATAACAAACAGAACACCAGCATAATCCAAGAGCTGGATCAAAAGAGACAGTCAAAATTTGAACTCATGCAGCAAAATTCTTGTACTTGTGCTTTGCCTTGCCTAAATTATCATACATGGCTGGATGGAAGATAGGTATTCTGATGTGTGAAAAAGAATTTGAGAACTGTGTAAAAAATATAGCACATTTAAAAAGTTGAGTGCACAGGCTGTAAACCCATTTTCATGAATATGACTTTTAATTTAGAAATAGACACATGAGCAAAGTACCTGAAAACTCATATCAATGCTCAGCAGCTTGCAGACAAGTACCAAGTGACCTAATTTTTTAGTTACATTATAGGGAGAAATTGATTTACAGTGGTAGAGTACTTTGCAGTAGCAGCTAATACCACATTTACATGCCTCTATAATTTACTTCACTTATGGCTGTCTCTTATATTAATATTCATTATAAAAGTCCTCTTCTAATATTGCTTGATTTGACAGGAATGCATTAGCTATGACAAATGCTTTATAATGTGCTCAGACAATATTAATACAAGCAGAACCTCTGATAATTGCTTACTTAAATACAAAGATTTTCCTTTTTATTTGAATTTACCCTTTCCTTTCTTGTTCCAGCCCCTCAGTAATACAAGTTTGATAACAACTATAAACCAGTTAGAATCTCTCTTAAGCTGAGTTTGTGTTACTAGACCACATGAAAAACTGATCTGGATTAATTCCTTTCAGAAACCTTTAGATACAGATATTGCTATGAGCTTTTCAATTTAAAATATATGTTTTAAGTGGAAGTAAATCACTTTCCTTATCTGTGATATTATTTTATGATAAACAAATTCCTTCTTTCTCCTTAGGAGATGACTTGCAGATGAATGTTCTTTATCCATGTGTAATCTGAGATCACAGTCAGAATTTTTACAAGCATAAAGCAGACCTGGCAGTCAGGTTTACAACACCTCTACTCAATTGTAGTGAGATGTGAGTGGAGAAATAGGCTTTTAGATTTCAGAGTATACATAAAAGCAAGATACTTTCATAAAATACATTTAAATTTTGCAACAACAAAATGGATCTGTATTGCCATAGGTAGATGGGAAAGAGCTTCTATAACCAAAAATTTGCAGAACCCTAATGCAAACAGGGTAAAATCCACGACTCAGCAACTACACCACAATCATAGATCACCTTCATAAATATGTCAGTTAATTCATTTGTGGTAAAGTATTGAAAAAACGAGTTGATCTAAAATAGTTGCTGTCAAGTTTGTTTGTTTGTTTTGCTATAATAGTCTATTTTGTCCTCAAGCAAAGAGCTAAATAAAATTTAATATCAACCATACTTTCTCCATTTCTTGTGTTTCTCGGATGTTGATACAATTTATTTTCATAGTCCAAATGAGATGTCAGTGTTTTCCAGAGATATGTCGTGCTCATGCTTAAAAAATAGGTAAAGTCTAGTTTCTACTCTTTTGGAAGATAATCCCCAAGACATCTTGGCAACAAACACTCAGGGAAAACACTCCTCATTCTTGATATTAATGGGAAAAAGATATTTAACTCAAATAATACATTTTTAACTACCCGTAGTCCAGTGTTTGAAATGCAGGAGGTATAACTACTGTAGAAATAACAACTTCTCAGTTTTCAGGGAAGAACATTCAAAGATTTATGCAAAATTTCTCATATAGGTTGAGTAGAAGAAAACAACTATGTTTTGTTAGACTTACTTAAAGCAAATAATTCCGTTTGCTATATTGCATCATACCACTTTTGTTTTCTTTATATAGCAGTTTCTATGGTTGGGATCTGTTAGGTCTGGTACATCATCTCTTCTCCCCAGAGAGGAAAGAGTCTCTTCCCCTTTGGAGTGAAAGATGCCCATTGCTATGCTTGGCAGAGGGAAGAATGTGAAGATTTATTCCATCTTGGAATAAATGTCATTGAGGAATATGCAACATAGAGAATAGAACATAGGAATATCTTGCAGGTAGATACAGTACTTGAGCTAAAACCTGAAGTATCTCCCTTTTTTTGCTAAGAGTCTTATGGGGCACAGGGTATTATAGCTACCAGACAGACAATGCTGTCTCTAGAATGGACACCTAACACATAGCTGGACCTTGAGGAATTCCTCACTCACTTCCACTGAACTTTAATGCCATTCTTCTATTTTTTGCTTTTTTTTTTTTTTTTTTTTTTTTTTACTTTTGATAATTCCAGTGACAGTCAATATAATAGCAACATGATTAACCTGAATTTAAATTGGATAACCCATCTTTTGAGACTTTATTTATTCACTATATAAAACTATGTTAACTAATACTATACGGTAAATATGAATATGTAAAATAGGCAGTGAGGAAACATTTCTTTAAATTTCTCACTGGTTCTTTGCAAAATTATACTAATATTAATCCAAACCTTTCCATGTACTTAAACATATATTACTAGTTCAGAATCTCTAGCTGAAATAAATTTCACTACTAAGTCTTTAAAGATTCTCCTTCAAGATGTATGTTCTCTACATTTATACAACTTTACAAATAGTGATAGAAATCATGCTATTATGACATAATGAGTTTTAGCACTTCTTTTATGGCTGGAAACTGTGTGCCTGATACACATAAGTATGTCTTATCTGGAAAAGATGCAAGTTTTTGCAGTAATTACAGTGGAAAAAAAACAATAAAAGAAGCTGCACATAACTGTATTGCTAATAAAATCCATCTCAATTATAACAATTCATTTCTTTAGAGACTCAAAAGAGGAATCTTTAGATATTGCACTTTTGCTTCACTATCTTGTAGCCAAGGTAAGTTAAAGAAATATTGCAAATTATTAATTTTGAAATAAATTTGAAAGATATATTTCATATGAAATATTTTATTTTGGAGAGAATACCATAACTTGCCAAAATACAACATTTTGGGGGGTTGGGGGGTGGGAAGGGGCTATCAGTTTCATTTTCCTGTCAACTGTAAAGTACCATGCAAATACATCTTCTCACAACTACTCTGTGCAACTGCAAACCAGTTTCAATTTCTGGATGCATGGTCTCTTGCATGATAATCATAACTGAATTTAAATTAAATAAAGAAATGTCTTAAACTGGATGCTAAATGATCAAACATTTAAGTTTCCTAGGACGTATCTCTGGTCAAAATATAAACACAACTGCCAATACAGTTTTTTAGATATTCACGTCAGAATCTGGAAGAAAAAAAAACCCTTTAAAATAAATTATAATTAATGCTTTAAACAAAGACTTGAAGCGATTAGTAATACATTAGTTTAGCTATTAGTACTGAAAATAAATATGTCTTTTCTCAGATACTTAATAGGGTATAAATTTATAAATAAATAACAGCATCAAATGCATCACAGAGCCTTCTCCTTTGACAAAATATCAAATCTTGTCTCTCTATTCAGAGACTGCCCAAGTGTGTAGTAATGACCTTGAAAAAAATGAAAAGTTCTTCAAATTGTCAGTAAAAGAGTCAGTAGGTAAGAAGATTGGGCTCAGCCACTGGAAAACATTCTTTGTCAAACATAAAGCAAGCAAGCATATGATAGGTGTTGCTTGGAGAATGATGACACACTACCGAAAGAAGATAAATGCACTCCCAAATATTTAAGGCTGGAAATGGCAGCAATATATCTCATGAGTTAAGTAATGACAGCCATCTTGATTAGATACAGTGTCCACAGTATTTGAGGAAGGTAAAAGCACTAAGTTTAGTGTAATATAGCTTCGTGAAAGATCAGAAAAGTGAGAAATATTTTTTTCTCTAACATTCTGTCTATTCATGTGTAAACAGCATCAGGTAGCAAACTGAATAAAACAGTACAGGTACATACAAGTTATTACAAAATATAATGATCTGTTCTAGATGAATAAGCACAGTATCCACAATACTTAGACTTTTTTCTTTATTCCTTTGCAGTTTCCCCTCAGTTTTCTCATTTCAAAGGCTGATTTTGAAGCCTTCCAGAAAGCAAAATTGGGAGTACTTGAAAATCTTCTAAAAATACTAGAAAGATCATTACCAGAAGGAACATGAGGAGACAGAGATCTCATCACAGGTTGTTCTTCTAGACTTACTGATCAACCAAAAGGTTGCACAGAATATATGTTTACAGCAGCACTGTTATTAGAATGTTAGAGTGGGCTAATTCACAATTCTATTTATTTTCTTCTCTGGTTTAATTTTAGCCAGGATTTGTTAAAACTTTCAATTAAAATAACAGTGGGAGACAGTCATGAAGCTGGCTTCACAGTTGTGGTAGAAGATAAGAAGGATCTTGACTTGGAGCCGGACAAACTTTTTTGACATTGAAAGGCAGAGCAAAAAAAATCCATCATTTCTCAATAGCTATTACAATGGACAACTTGAAGAATATTCTAACCTAAGAAAAACAGAACTATTAAGGTTAATTTCACATTTCTGTACACTCAGAGAACACTTGAATCATTGTCTATGACAAAAAAAGTGATGATTAACAGTTAAAATTTTCTGTTGCAGGCAGGGTGACTTTCCTTCAGACTTACCCAAACACACCAGTTAAGTGCAATTGTGTGAATTGCTCCTTGCCTTTTAAAAAGTTAGGTGAGCTCAAATATCTCCCCTAATTTCATCTCGAGAAGAATTTGGGTATCTGATGAAAACATGATAAGGAGATGCTGTCTCTGTGAAAGTGGGTGTTGGCCCTCCAAAAACAGCAAGGCCTCTGGTTCAGAGGTTTTCTCAGTGCAAACTGCACACCTACTCTATTAGGTTTCCGCATGGACTTCCACTCACTCATCACAGGTGTAATTCACCTTCTCTGCTTGGTAGTGAAATTCTCATGTTCACTGTTGATACCTTGAGAGGGAAGCTGCAGAATCCATGGCATAGTATGCACTTCAGGCTGGAAAACTAGTGAGCAAACAGCAAGGGAAAGGAAAAGCTTCTTAGTTTCCCTCTTCATCTCGGTAAATTAGTTTCTGACTATGCAGGTGTTGTGTATGAAGTTGTTTCAATTTAAACAAAAACATGACCATTGCGTTTACAGAAAATATAAATAAATAAATAAATGCATAAATAAATTCATAAATAAATAAAAATATATAAAATAAAAGCTATAGATGAATTAGCGTGTGTGAATTTTCATGAGTTTCAGTCACAAGCTCACTGCCATAGTAAGAAATTTTATTGGGTTTAAAATTCAGAAATAAAAAAGTTCATTCACATTGTGAAAAATACTGTGAGCATAAAGGCTTTCCCCTAATAGCATGCTTACAGCTGCTGTGAGCACTGTCACTTCTGTGTGTGCACATGAGATGCCCCTCCAGTGATCAATCCAATTTTACTGTTGAAGCTCACTTACACATGTATTCTATAGGAGATAGAATGCACTAACTTCTCCAAACCATTCTCCCACTCTGGTGGACTAACAAGGAAATAGGAATCACATACAGGATAAATGTGAGAAGATTCATCACTTATTTGAAGCACTTTTTGTATCACCATCGATAGCTTCTGATGTTTTGTTACAATTAAACGCAGGAGAAAACTAGGTATCATTCCCTATTGAAAATATCAGTAATTGCAGGGTAACTACTACAAGTGAATTCCTTATTATTGGCTTAAGTAGGTAATATGTTGATACACCTTGCAGATGGATCTGCTAAGACAAAACTTCAGCTATTAAGCCACCAGAGCAGAAACTGAAGCAGAAATAGTGAAAAACAAAATGTAACAACAGAAGGGATTAAAACTGCATGATAGCTATCTCAGGACTCCCTTGATAAGGTGAGTGAACTAAAGAGCTCATTTGAGGACTCTGTTATAAGAAAATGGCTATTTACAAGCAGAAATAAGATAATTTGAAAAGCGTGGTGAAAAAAATCTGATTTTAACTTAGGATACTGCCTATATTTTAATAAGTGAAGATCTACTGGATTAAACTAGGAAATCCTTCTGAGTCTGTTAAAATGCTTATTTTATTTATAGCTTAAAACTAATCAGAGTTGAAACAAGGAAAAGAAGACAATAGCAAGTTCTGATTGGAAGACAGGAGAAGGATGCTAAGAAGTATACAATTTGGGAATTAAAACATGAATTTCAATTGTCTCAATTAATTCAAATTCTAATAATGACAGAAAAAATACTAAACCAAGTGTAAGAGTAGAAAAAATATTAGACTTCCAGTGACATAAAGCATGTTTAATTATCTAGAGTAAATTTTCTGACACTATTAAGGACACAGCTTTGCACTATAAAGACATGGTCTACCCAGACAAATCTTTATGAGCAACTAAAGTTTTCTAAGAATCTATTATCCAATGCCATGCAAAATATAGAAAGATAAAATATTATGATCTGGGGAGGAACTACCTCAAGAGTCAGTTCTTTTTTTGATCACATATTATTCTACTGAGGTCAATTGAATCAGTCTCATGTATTAATAAGGACTTTCACATGTGACACATAAAGGACTTCAGCACAGAACATCTAAAATGTATAATATGCATGATGAACACATACAGTCTACTAGCATCAAAGAATGTTTTACTGGGAGAGTCAGGAAGACAAATTATTTATGTGAAGCCTGAATATATATATATGTAAACCTGAAAAAAAATTATTATATCCACACTTTTCTCTAACTTACAATTGAGCTTTGCTCAGAAGACTTCCTGATGGAATTACTTAATATTAATTTCTGAATCAAGTTTAGTAACTTTGGTCAAATGACTATGAGAATCCCACATGACATTTGGTATGTGATACAATCCTTTTCAGTGCTAAAAACACTTTGCCTCGCTTGTGGAATGAATCCGCCTACTTTTCACTTGAAGTCTTGGGATACTGCCATACCTCTTAACTACTGACTTAGATTGCTGTTTTCATGCATTTATTATTATTATTATTATTATTATTATTATTATTATTATTACTATTACTATATTGTAATTAAAAAAAACAAAAACACTACTTTACATTCTGCTTGATGAAGTAAATGTTGAATGTATTTGTCTCATTCATTATTAAATCATATTTAAATCATCACATTAGATCTCTAATAGTGATTATATTTTTGCAATTAATAATATATTTCATTTTCAGTAATAAAAGAAATAAAACTCTTTATATTCCCCCAGTGTCCTCAACAAATACTTTTTCACAAAGTTTTGGGAGAACATCACTGCATCAGTGTTTCATGTGTAGCTGAAATTTAGACATGAACTCTCAAGTCCTTTTCAACCTTACATGAAGCCCCCCACCTTTCAAAACCATGCTTTAAACTTCTTTGGGAACAATACGTCCTATCATATTAAGAGCAACTGACTGACTAAATCTCCAGTTCAGACAGTGATTATTACATGCATTTATTAATTTCCCAGATACCTAGAATTTGTGCTATTTTCAATTTGTAAGAGTTTTACATGTTCCTGCAGGTATCTGATGATGGAGATAAGAAATAATTCCAAAATTACTTCACTAGGATATATCTATAAAAACTCATACATTTTGATTGCATTCCAAGGCCTTAAATTAGCAGGCTTATATGCACTCAATATGTTCCACATTTATTCTGCATCATTCCAGTATTTTACATAATTTTTAACCTCTGTATGTTCTAGAACCATGCAAACACAAAGCATCAGCATGTTTTCTTTTTTTATCAATTAAGTATGGACTCTCATGAAAACAATTTTTGGTAGAAGAGAATGATTTTCTTTCAATTCATGTTAATTTTCATTAATTAATTGATCACATTTAATTCATTATTCAATTCCCCTGACAGCTGTTTATTTCTCCCAAAATTGGTGTCATACTGATAGATCAATAGTTACTTGATTTATCCTGTTTACCTTTTTTGAATACTGACACAATGTTTATTTTCTTCTAGTCCTCTGGATTTTCCAGTATCTATATTATACAGAAAACTGACAGTTATGCAAGAAGTTCTTAATCTGCTCCTTTTAAAAATTTCAGATGTAACTTTTCTGGAATTGCTGTCTGATTAAATACTTGTGTTTAAATACACTTAATGCTGCCATTAGCAAAGAAAGCATTTAAACATTAACATTATCAAGTTGAAATAAGTAGCCTGTTTTATTCTCATTCTGAATTTATCATGTATGGTTGCTTGGTTCTAGTAACTTTTAAGAGTCCTTTTATTTCTTTTAAGAGTGGATTTATTCTAGTATTCATTTATTTCCTAGAATAATACTCAGGAGTTTTTACTTTCAAAGTTACATAAACCGTTTTGACATTAATACGGCTATGAATATGCTGTAATACAAGAGTTTTAATCCTGGGAGACTGCTATTTTATTTATCAAGGTGAAATAAGGAATGTGGAAAGATGAAATGAGAAATCCACAACAGTTCTTCAAGATGTCTGATATCCTACAATAATTTTGAGAATAAGATCTTAGTGTACATATATCCTGAAGTTACAGGTGTAGTTTAGCTCAGGCATCTATTACATGGAAAACTGAAGAAAGTTTAAGCAGCACAGAATTCAGGTGCATGAAAACCAATTACATTTGTGTTCCTCTTCAAACAGATGTCTAATCTACAACTATGCTTTATCTCAAGGTAACTTGATCTTCCTGATATCCAATCTAAACCTCTCCTGGCATAACCTGAGGCGAATTCCTCTCGTCCTGTCACCTGTCACCAGTGAGAAGAGAGCAGCCCCACTCTTGTTGCAATCACCATTCAGGTATTTGAAAAGGGCAGTAAGTTCTCCCCTCAGCCTCCTCTTCCCCAGACTAAACAGCCCCAATTCCTTCAGTCAGTCCTCATAGGGCACATTCTCCAGCCCTTTCACAAGCTTTTCTGCCCTTCTTTGGACCTGCTCCAGCATCTCAACCTCCTTTCTGTATTGAGGTGCCCAAAATTGAACACAGTACTTGAGGTGGGGCCTCACCAGTGCCAAGTACAGGGGCAGGATTACTTCCCTAGTCCTGCTCACCACACCATCATCAGTACACTATGGACAATTGGCTGAATATGAGCCAGGTACAGATACCTCCATATTTATTAAAACATCTATTCTTCTCTGGTGGTCTTTAGACCACTCTGAATGATGCTGTAAGGCCATTGTACAGTAATGGCACCAAACATTTAGCACAGTACATTTACTCATTCTTTCAAACTATCTCCTACTTTCTTTGGTTTAGGCATGGTAGAAATATGATAGAAACAAACAAACAAAAAAAAAAGAAGAAAAAAAAAGAAATATTAAAAAAATTAAGTCTAAACAAACATTTTTTCTACATTGCCCAGTTAACATGTCAGCTTGAAAAAAATTGATCACTTATACAAAGATGTACTCTTCTTATTTCCTTGAAACAGTCTCATCATCTGAAAAAAATCAGACTTGAAAAAATTACCACTTATCCAAGAATATTTGATAAAGAAGCGTCTACTGCATTCCAAATCAGACTATAAGCTAACAAAATAAAAATGTACACACCTGTAAAAGGCTTCTGAATCTAATGACTTACAAAAATGTAATAGAGAACCAAGGACTGAAATACCTTGATTCTTCTGAAATCCCAAAGACTAACTTGCGTCAATTTAATTCATGACATAACAAGAAAACACAACATGAAGAACGAGCCATTACGCAGATACATGCTGCAGTACTTGATCCAGTTTTAGAGCAGTGATTATGAGTAACTGGTAAACAGATATCTTAGAAGATTATTCCCAAGATTTCTAGTAGTTACAACTATGGGCATGGCAAAAAAGATTATATTTCACTGAGACACTATGAATAAAACATGTTTTTCATTTCTATAAACAATAGCATTGTTAATACTAAACTTTCAAACTGATTCAATACGCTGATACAGATGTTGTGACTGACAGCAGTTTTTATCTACAGGATTATTCAAGCATAAAATTGTTGTCAAGGCAATCCAAAACAAAAGCAGCTGGGTCCACAGAAGGCACATGGTGTTCATATGACAAAGCTCTCAGTACATAGATGCAAGCAAAGAAAGATTTTATTGCACATTAATGATCAGTTGAGGCACATACAAATTACTGTATTTTTAATATCACCATTTAGCTACACTTGGAAAGAAAGAAAAAGCCCTAGTTCTACACAAAGATCAAAAGAGAATCTATTGTCTTCCAAATTACCATTGAGCTTCAATGCAAAATTGGTACAACAGCCTGTGCAAGGCTGATAACATTTTATGCTGCAGTTAGCTACAGATTGCCTGAGGTGTGGAAAAGTCAAAGCATAGGTGATTTAAAGTGAAAGACATTGTAACATGGCTGAATATGACTGTGTTTAATTTTCTGAGTATACAATTAAGAGAACTGTAGCTATGAATCAGTAATCTCTAATTTCCAAGCAAATGACAAGAACATCAAAAATACAATCACCTTTTCCAGGCTAAAATTTTCATTTAATGTTTTTATTCAAATAAAATTAGAAGAGACCAGTTTTCAGAATTGAATGATTGAGAACTAGATTATGCTGTTCTAAAGCTGGCTCTGAAATCTGTCTGCATCATGTTAAGCACCAACTAATTACTCCACATTTATTATTTCACAACTGCAGTAACAGCATAGGATATGCTGCATACTGTGCAACTTGTTATCAACACTACCTACATATCCACAGAACAACTTCGGCTCCAGTGTAGGCTGGTGTAAGGAAACAGGCCTTTTTCAGCTTCTATTCCCATTATCTGTAGACTGTTAAGTCAGTCCCAGTAGTACAGTTAAAGGTTGCAGAAGAGTGCTAAAATATGCTATGAAATTATTAGAAAAGATACAATACAGGAAGAAAATACAGTATATAACATGGCTCAAAACAGGTGTAAAAAGAGTAAAATGACTCTGAAAATAACAGCTCTGAAAATAAAAACTCTAAATTTGTCATCTATTCCAGCAGAAAGATATAAAGATACAATTTAAAATGCAATGGAAAGCTTTGTGCTTCAGTCAGGTCCCATCAGTGATCTTTTCCTTATTTTAATTGCATGTAGAATACATTTTATAACAGCGATGTATATTAGATAAATTCAATGCGATTTGCCTAATGGGAAACTAGTGCAAACCTATTAAAGCCATGCATTAGGAGAATTTAGTGATCTGTATAAGATTATACATTCCCATTTTAGTCCTCTTATTTTGCTTTCAGTTCACTCTTTTTCCATTTTTTTTTTTTTCCCGTTTCTTTCTTTTTCCTGACAGTTTCTTAGTTTTACATAAAGATACAAAAGATAATAGAAAACATGCTGTATGAGCTGGCAGGCTCCTGGTCAACAGCAAAAAGTGCAGCTGGAGGCCAGTCACTAGTGGCCCTCAGGGACTGATATCAGTGCCAATACTATTTAAATCTTCATTAATGACCCAGTTGCTGAGATAGCGTGAGCAAGTTTGCAGACAACACAAAACTGGGATGACTGCCTGATATACCAGATGGATGTGTTGCTATTCAGAGATCTTGATAGTCTGGAGAAATGGGACAACAGGAGTCCCTTGAAGCTCAACAAAGGAAAATGTAAAGTCCTTCAACTGAGCAGGAACAATCCCAGGCATCATTCTGGGTTATAGGCTGGAAAGAAGATTTGTGGCGAAGAACTCAGGGTCTGGAAGTGCATCAAGCTGGACATCAGCTAGCAACATGCCCTTGTGACAAAGAAGGCCAATGGCATCCTGGGCTGCGTTAGGAAGAGCATTGCCAGCAGGTTGAAGGAGATTATCCTTCCTCTGTACTCAGCACAGTGTGAGAAACATCTGCAGTACTTAGGTCTGGACTACTTCATGTAACAGAGACATGAACACACTTGAAGTAAGTTCTCTTTTGTTCTCTTGGAACACAGAGGTCTCTTAGTCATTAAGACATTCAGGCACATTCATAACATTTTGCTGTGTATTCAAGGGCTGTTCACTGGATTTAATACTTAAGATTTAAGACATAATGTATAAAATTCAAAAGATATTTTGAAGACTTTGCTGTAATGATGGCTGCCTTCTTGGACAGATCTATTTGTCCTTCCTCACTGACAAAAAAATGATCATCTAATTCACAATGAATTCTCTGTTAACAAAAAGAAAATATAAAAATCTTCAGAAACTAATCTATAATAATGTGCTCATGGAGAATCCATGTATATTCAGACATATATAATGACTACAAAGATATAATTTTACATGAACATAAACTTGGACAGTCACTCTTAGGCTTACCTAAGGCTTACCTAAGATATAAATCCTTACAGCCAAAGTGGAAGTGTGAAGGATTTTAATGATGAAAATACACATTGGCTGAAAGCAGGAACAATTTTTAAAACTATCTAGATCAATTAACAACTTTATACAAGGAGATATGTATACATGTGTGTTAACATACAGTGAAAATTTTTTATTGTCACCCCTTGAATTAGAGAATCAAGAAATATTGTAATCTGGCTTGTATACTACCACAATGTGAGTTTCCATTTGAAATGGTCATGCCTTCTGTTCTTCTGTTCTAAACAAATACAAATAAGTACAGGTGATAGGAGCATGTGAAATAATAGAACAGGTAGCAAAGTTGTCATACGTTAAAAATGTGATCATTCATCATATGACCGGCAATATAACCCTTTGTTTTTAATTACTTCCAAAGATCTCTCAAGTTCTAGCCTTCTAATGATTCTAAAGGTTATGTAAGGGAGATAGAAAAGGAAAAAGAATTTTGACTTTCACAGAATAAGAAAAATGACCCCATAATTCATGTTTTCTCCTTTACACATACAACGTAATGGTCAGGAATTATTTATTAAAGGTTTTAAGGAGTCTGATTACATAGTGAATTGCATATATATATATTTTTTCTCAATCTTCATTGCACAGCATTGCACAGCATTGCATACCACTGCACAGATTTCCTGAAGGTATTTCATTTCATTGGGGCTGTTAAGTATGTGCAAAACCAGTTAAGTGAAATCCTGACCAATGTGCTGTGACTGACATGTAATTCACCACTTAACCACTGCTGTACATAATGTATTGAAGATGATATGAACACAACATCATCCTTGGCATATTTGGGATCAAGTATTAGCCTTCTGAGCAGAGTTCTAAAATACTGTAGGGAAAGCTTTTACTGCAAATCATCACAAGTGAAGGCAACAGAACTTATTTCTAGTTATGAATGATCAATTCATGAGATTAGCTATTAGTTAGTATTAATTAGCTCAGTGTTCCCTCAGAGTTGCTTGATCCTATCAGAACATTTGTCTTTTACTGCGATCCTTGAAAATAGTGCATACAGTGCAGCATATTCTAATGCTATTCCGGCTTTTAGAAAACACTTTGCTCTTAAAAGTACTATAGAGTAAATATAAAATTCAGGGAAGGAAAGAAAATCTGATTTATGAGGTTTTTTTTTAACTTATCGTATTTGGCAGAAAATTTCAGCCTTTTAGCTACCAAAATTGAATACATATTTTTATTTATTTATTGTTTTTTTTTGTTTGTTTGTTTTAATGCTGTATCTGCATGTTTGATTCTACAGAGGATAGCTTGTACCAACATGCCAGTCACTATAACCACCAGTCACATTAATACTGGCCTATAACACCCATATTTCTGTTTGGATTGAATTGGCTACCTTTTTTATTTTAATGCCAGTGATTGAATAGGACTTTTGCCACAAGTCAAATAGGTGCTCTCAGTATTTTGTCAAAGTCAGATTTTACATTGTTCGACAAGTAATATTATTTCTTTTCCTCATAGAATGCCACTGAGGTCATTATCACTAGTATAGAATACATATGTATATGTGTACATACATATATGTATACACATATTCTAAACCATTAATTCAAGAAGTTACACACAGCGTATAAAACTGCATAGGTCATTGCTCTTGTGGACAAGCAGTTTTTTGCCAGTTTTTTGATGTTTTCTTATTTATGCTGATACAAATATTGATTTGTACTACTGACCTTGGATGCCAGACAGTTTATATTTCTTGTCAGGGATCTAATTCAAAGCCTAATGGAAAGACACTGACTGTTTTTTAGGAAACCTTGAATAATCCTCTAAACTTACATAGCATAAGAAAAAAAGGTTTTCAATAGTGCAAATCAAAGCTCAAAAATCTCTTTTTTTCTCATTCTCTGAAAATAGTAATCATTTTTTGTAAACAATAGCTCACTTTTTCCATACAACACTTCTCAAACTGTTATGAGACCTCAACTGTTATAAGAGGTAGCATCAGGAGGAACTTCAAAAGATATTAGTATGCTTAAAAACATCTTTTTTTTTTTAATATACATATATATAATTTATGACATTTCCCATCTTTGATACCATTCTGCTATGCTTCATTTCTTTCATCTGAGAAGCAAAAAAAGAATATTTTCAGGAATATGCGTAATTGTAATAAACACAACAATATTGTAACAATTGTTCTTTAAAGCAATAACGCTATTGTTATGATAGAAATTTCCATAACATATGCTGTTTATAATAGATATATATGAAAGAGAAAAGGAAAGGGAGAGAGAGAAAAAGTGAAAAAGATAGAGTTATTGGTATCTGTCTACAACAAATATAACAAAAATATAACCTAAAGAAAGTATTATATATCAGCAAGAAATTTTTTTGTTCATTTTTGCAATAATTCGTTAGTGTGCAACTATTTACAGTGCAAGATGTGAATCAGAAATGGTTGGAAATGAACAGCTTCTAGCATTAGTAGAAAGGTCTTTGATTTTTCACAGTTTTAACTTCTTTGTTGTTGCTGTTTTTGGCTTGTTTGGTGAAGGGGGTTTGAATATGATTAACTATTTGAACTATGTACCTTCATGGAAAGAAAAGCAGTCATACCTTGTGAGACACCAAGATACCCTTCAATGGACTTGCAGCTTTCCTTTGAAATTTCCAGTAGAATAATACTGCATTTAAAATGCAAGCTTAATCAAACCCTGTTGACTTCACCAAATGTTCAAATAGATTTTATTTGCAAAGGAGTGCCTTTTGCTCACTCAACAATTTAAAAGATATGATTTTGTTCTGAAGACTCATTTAAGCAGAATAATTGTAATCAACAACACTTACCTGATTATGTGGAATAGAGGTTATACTGTTATTTTCCAGCTCAAAACCATGCAATAGCCACTTTAAAAAAATAATGCAATGTTTGAAATTTATGAAAACTAGGTTTAAGCTAACAATGCTTTAGCAAGAGGCTTCTAGAAAGAGTTATTGAAATTTGCTGCTTTATTTGTGGTTAAAAGAAACATACCATAAATAATGATTTATAGACAGGTACTGTGTATAGGCTATGAGGGTTAAGTCAGTTGGTATGTAACAGTTTAGCTGTTATAAAAAATAATCAAAATGTAAGTACTGCATTCTATCCTAAAAGAATGACAAGCCTCTTACCATAAAGAGAAATCGGTTGCACGGCTGTCATACTCTCACCAGCGTACTAAAAGTACTAAAAGAAATCAGTACCACACAGAAAAATGGATCAAGCATGAATCAATGTGGCAAGCACGTAACCAAACAGACATGGAATTAAGGAAAAAAAAACAAAAAACAAAACACAAAGCAACAACAATAACAACAGAAAAAAAAAAAAAAAAACAACAACAACCCACAACAAAGATTGTCGCTTAACCTGGTTTGTCAGAGCTGGTATTGATGGTATTGGTAGTGATGGAAGTGAAGGTAGTCTTTGCGCTGTCCTTGGTAGTAACAGATTTCTGCTTATTTTTCATGGCTTCCAGTGCTTTGAGCTTCTTGGCATGTTTAGTGCCTTTGTAGTGGGCCGCAGCCTGGCTCTACAAAGGAGAACAAAATGAACCATGCAATCAGGCTCATTTCTAAACTGGCATTCTCTGTATTAGTACAAATACAGACTACCTTTCAATAATGGGTACCATTCACATTATCCAAATGGAAAATTATATTTAGAATGATGCTTGGAAAACAATGGAAAAATTACCCAAACAACCCCTATTGGATGAATACAGTATATTACTGTATAACGATATATTATTTCCAGACCAAAAATAAGGATGTTTTAGTCTCGCATGCTTGAAACACGTATCTTCATTGGTTTTTCTATCAAGAAAAATTTTGCTTTTGCATTAAAAAAATTATTTCTCAGGCAATGCGGAAGAAAGCACTTTTCACTTTTTCAATTTCTATGAAAAACTAGATATTTAGCTGAAGTTTCTGTCTGTCTTTCAAAGAAGAGTTTACACTTAGCAGTGCTATCAGGAATTTCTCAAATGGAAAGTAAAGACTGATAGTTAAGAGCAAACCAAAAAATTCCAAACAAACCTCAAAGCAAAAACTACCATGCCCAAAAAAAAAAAAAGCAAAACATAAATCACATAAGTTATCCTCTTCAAAGCCCATCACCAAAGATCTAACTGAATCTAAGGCAGATGTGCAATTATCTGTCTTTAAAAAATAAATAAATAAGCAATTTTAGTCCACCTGCTACAAACAGTAGCATTTGAAATTCAAAGCCAGGAGCATCCAAAGGAGAAACCTTACCCAAATCTTGTCAGAGTGCCAAATATGTTTTGGCAACCTGATATAATTAAGCTAAAACAGATTTGAATGTGCGTTGCTATTGAGATTTATGTACTATACAGAAACAATATTAATTATTCCATAATTTAATTAAAAAAAATCATTTAATTCATATTGTATGTATATTTTAAGAGTAGTATTTGAAGAATAAGATTAAGTTTTACCAAAAAATACCCCGAACACTTGAACTAATAAGAATATTCAGAGCTTTTTTTTTTCCCTCTAATATTTAAGAAAGATAGCCTTATTGTTACTAAAATAACAATTAGATAAATTCCTTATAATTTTACTGCTCAAATTCAAATTTATTTTAAAGCAACTCCTTTCTTACTTGAAGAAGTTTATTGAGAATCTCAGACAATTCTCTAAATTTAACTACCACAGAATCAAACAAATGAAAAGCAACTAGGCTGGGTAAGCTCAAGGAGACATAAAAGTCAGTATTTTGTTTCTGAGATCAAAAAATAACAGATGCTTAGTGTGAATATATAAAGTAAATGCACTTTATTGTGTAATCACGAGAGGAAAAAAAACACGTCACTTAATACCTGCTAACTCAAGGATCAAAGGGATAAAATGACTCAGTTGCTTCACTCACTAAACCACTTCTACAAGGTAGAGAACTTCTGCATTTTCTGGCATCTGTTAATTATTAGACCTTTATTTAATGCTGCCTGTGCTGAATTTTGGGAAGAGAGCAAGTTCTAGTAAATGTAACAAATATATATTAATTATCTCAAGATTTATGGTTTTCAGCATTCATGAAAAGTCCTGATTCTTTCCAGAAGCCTGAGTTTTGGGAAGTTCAAGGTGGGGAGATGAGAAGTGAGAGAATCGATTTAAAACAATTACCACATATACATGTATGTGTATACACACAAAAATATATGCTCTCGTTGTATATTAAGATGCATCATTCCACTTGGTTGAAATGCCAGTTTCTCTGTATCTAAAATAATGCAAATATCATAGTAGGTACCCTTATTGAAAGAACACTGGACAGTGAAGTTATTAATTAGAAACAACTTGAACAGAAACAGCACAATCATGCACCTTTTACAATTCAGAACACATAACATCGAGACATAGTGTAAGCCAAATACAAACAATCAAGAGATGTTAATTGCTGCTAAACTGAAAAACCAGTGTCAGCTTATGATGATGCATTAAAAATGACATTAAAAAACTACAGCCTTATGATGAGATTGTGTCAACTGTATTTATTGTTTCTAGAGTAAAATTTAATTATCAGACAGCTTCAGTTACTGAGTGTGCTTGTTTTCCCTAACTGATAGTGTCATTTTTCAAATAACAGAAAGGTAGTTAGAACATGATCCTAAATACTGGAATATGAACACTGATTTTAGGTTGATACACAGTTTCTTCACAGAATTACTGGAAAAAAACACTCCAGATTTTTCTGTCCTGTATCCACAGAATTTACACAGCTACAGCTCTACAAACCTCTACTCAAAGTGCTGGATGCATATGAAATAAAAAATAAAGCTTTATGTAGAAATTCATAAACATTCCAGTGTTCTGAAACATATGAACATAATTGTTCCGAAGTAGAAACACATTGCTGCTATATAGAGTAGTCCATTACTCACTTCCCACAGAGTTACCAGTTTATGCAGCTTCTACTTAGATAAGACCTTTATGCCTTTTATATTTCAAAGCTTAAATCCCCCTTCTCTGAAGGAATATGAAGCTATCAGAACTTGATAACAGTAGTTGTCAGGTTAACAGTAGTTCTGTGCAAGAAAATAACCTGTAAGCATTTAACCTACTAAAAATTAATGTAAACTCAACTTTTGCAAATGAACTGGAATCCTAAATAAGAGTCTATCATTTCCTTGCAAGAGTGGGATAGAGGAAACATAATGAGATGACTATACCCTTTCACAAAGATGAGGAGGGGGTCTCATTCTGAAACACTTCAGAACTTTAACTGTATCTACTCTTGAAAAGATGTCCAACAAGAAAGTAAAATGTATGTTACTAATTTGAATCTGAAATTGAGGACCCACTGATGCTTAACTACATTCTGAGAGCTCCAATCCTGCAAATCACATGTGGATTAAATTTTTTCTACATGAATTACTTCAAAACCAAGGAAATGGCAAGATGTCTAAATGGCAATTCACTTCACAAGGTTATACGTAAAAACGTCATACCTATTTCAATGATACCGTTCAATTTAAGCATCTCTTTTCCAAATCAGAGAATTTTCTCTGCTTCTATGCACGTATGATGATTTATTAGCAACCTTTCTAATCTATATATTTACCAGACTGCACAAATGTCTAGAATATAATATTGTATTTACCTACATTAAAAATATATATTTATTATGAATTCACAGACACACACATACCACAAAAGAATAACCATTGTATTTGCAGTTTGTATAGTTACATCTGACAGCAGTAAGAAATAACAGCCAGTGTCAAAACTCAGCTGCATTTTATTCTTTTTTACTTAAGTGAAATTGTACTACAATTGCTATAAGGACATCATACTACTAAGCAAATTGTAATGAGTAAAGTACAATGAGAAATATATGAGAGCTTCTAAAAAATCCAAACAGTACAATAAAAACAGTTACAATAACAGACATTATATCTATACAAAAGTCCTCAAAATAACTTTGTCAGTCTGACTAATTTACTCCAGTGAATCATACAATTCTTACTTATATTTCTTAGGCAATGGATTAAGAAAAACATCCCACTTAATTTTGAGTGTTGAGGCACAAAAGGATTTTCAGAGAATTTTCAACTTCGCAGCACTACATCTTCTATATTTTTAATTTCCATCTAGTTCCACCTCATATCATCTTACAGATTGGTTTCCTGCCTCTTTCATTCCTTCAAAGCAGTACCTTTCTAATAAAAGCAAGCTCAAATAAAAGAAAATTTTTAAAAGTGTAATTGGTACACTGATTCTTCGTTGCATAAATTCAACCCAAGTATCTTACACTGCCATCTCAAAATATATTATGAAAGCTGTCCATTATGGAGAACGCTATATTCCATATTTTTAGGTGGCCAATTACTACTGTTAGAAAGCTCTAGAGAAGAGCTAGAACGGGTGGAAAGTCATTTCTGTTTGAGATTTTAGTAGCTCACATCATGTCTCTGTTTTTACCAGCCACTGGATGCTACAATTACTTCTGCTGTCACTCCCAGTACAACAGAAGTAATTCTGGCTAACACATCAGCAACTGATGTCAGGATCTCTCAGAGTAAAGCATAGACCAGTGCTGACTCTGAGCTACCCACACAGGGAAAGCAGTGACCCAGATGCATATGGCAAGAAGAGGGTTTCTGCTCTTTGGTGTAACAAGGGAAATTGTTTATGACATGTCTGTGCTACACATTATCTTAATCACCATGTACAGGTAATCTTTTTGAAGTTGGTCTACCAATAAATACTTCAAATATAATATGATAGATACTCTAATCACAAAAGAAATTGATCTAAAACAAAAAGATCTTTAATTTTTGGAACAAGCATCATGCTGACCATAAGTATTTTTCTAATGGATCCAAAGTTGCCAGGTTGACTGTCAGTCTGGCTAGTCAGTGATCAAAGAATCACAGAATTGTAGGAGTTGGAAGGGACCTCTGGAGATCATCGAGTCCAATCCCCTGCTACAGCAGTTTCCCCATAGCAGATAGCACAGGAAGGTGACCAGGCAGATCTTGGATATCTCCAGAGAAAGAGACTCCACAAATAATTTGAGCAGCCTGTTCCTGTGATCTCTCACTCTGACAGTAAGAAAGCTCTTCCTTGCGTTAATATGGAATTTCCTGCATTCCAGTTTCCGCCCTTTGCCTCTTTTATTTCTGCACACCATCAAAGAGTCTGCCACCATCAACTTGACTTGCACATTTTAAATATTTAAAAACACTGCTGAGATCCCCCTCAGCCTTCTCTTCTCCAGATTAAAGAGTCCCAAGTCTCTCAGCTTTTCCTCAAACCCAAGATGCTCCAGGCCCTTACTCAACTTTGTCACCTTCCACTGGATTATCTCTAGAAGTTCCCTGTCTTTTTTGATCTGAGGAGCCCAGAACTGGACATAGTATTTGAGATGTGGTCTCACAAGAGTAGAAGGGAAGGATCACTTTCCTCGACTTGCTGCCAAACTCTTTTTAATGCACCCCAGGATACCACTGTCTTTCATGGCCACAAGAGCAAACTGATGGCTCATGGTCAATCTGCTGTCTACCAGGACACCCAGGTCCTTTTCTGCAGACCTCCTCTCCAGCAGGTCAGGCCCTAACCTGTACTGATGAATGCAGTTATCCCCCCCTCCAGGTGTAGGACTCTGCATTTGTTCTTATTGAATCTCATAAGGTTCCCCGCCCAACTTTCCAGTCTGTCCAAGTCTTGCTGAATGGCAGCACAACTTTCTGGTGTATCAGCTACTCATCTCAGCTTTGTATCATCAGCAAACTTGGTCAAACTTGTTGAGAGTGGACTATATCCTTTCATCTAACCCATCACTGGAGATGTTGAGCAAGATCAGACTCAGCACCAGTTCCTGGAAGATGGCTAATTACAAGCTTCTAGCTAAATTCTGCACCACTGATTACAATTCTCTGAACTCTGCCAGTCAGACAGTTGCCAATCCACCTCACTGTTTACTCATCTATCCACACTTTCTAAAATTCATTACAAGAATATTGTGGGAGACAGTACCAAAAGCCTTGCTGAAGTCGAGGTACATAACATCCACCTCTCTCTCCTGATCTACTCAGCTAGTGATGACATCACAGAAGGCTACTAGGTTGTTCAAGCATGATTTCCCCTTGATGAATCCAATCCAGATAATCTGATGACACCACTGTGCTCAAATAAAGTTGTATTGTGCAACTGAGACATTTATTTACTACCATATACATGCTATATAATCGGAGCTGAATTCTACGAACAGTGAATAAACCGGAGACTTAAAGAAAGTCTACAACCTTGAGACTCCCAATAATTGGGACCACTGTGAATATCTGTCATAACAATACAAGAATTGTACAGTCTTTGGCACTGAGACGCATTTGATCTAATGAAAGATAAGTCTTTATTTGAAGGTATTTTAATATTTCAAATTTACATGCCTTTCGAGGCATACTGTTTTGTTTGCCCATTGAGTACAGACAGGAAATTCAGGACTACTCATGAGGCCTATGCTCACTTTCTAGAACACAGTGGAACTTTTTGGAATTCAGAGCTTTGCAGACTGTCACTACAAGAGACAAAAAAACTAAGCACCTATGTAAGCCTTTGCAGAATAAGCGATGAAGTAAAGATATGTAATGTAATTTTTTAAGGTGATGTCAGTACAATGACATGTTCTATATTGAACAAGAAGAGTGCCCTGATTCCTACCTGATATGTGCAAACTGAATCTGCAGTCAATTATAACACAAATAAATGTTGCCTGTCATCATTTCTTCATTCTGCTAAGCTTACCTTTATCTTCTGAATTGTGTCATTTCAAATTTTTTGCACTCTATTATCTACATCAGTCTGTAATACAAAGCCTCAGACTTAATTACAATATGAACTAAGATTTAACCATGGTATGAAACACCAAGGATGTTCATTCTTTCTGATATGCTTTGAGAATATGGCTTTGCACCATAAACATTCACTGATCAATTTGCCTCTTTCCCTATAGCCAAACATACACAGATAGAGCAAGTGCAGAAAAGGACATTGATGTAGAAAAAAAAAAAACACAAAACAGTCTTCCATTATCATGGCAGAAGAAAATAAATGTTAATTCCCAAGAACTTAATTTTATCTCTTTATGGAAAAAATAAAACAAAATAAAACAAAAATACAAACAAACAAAAACCAACCAACCAAAAAAAAAAAAAAGAAAAACAACAACAACAACAACAAACACTTTCTATTCTCTCTTCTATTTTGTAAGGCATTATTTTAATACATCCTGGAATGTACTTTGACACTGAAGGAACAGAGAAGATGGGAGCTTTCTGAGTGCACTAGCTCCTTCACATTAACAAAGCTGTTCCATCCCAATCTGCTTGGTCTCCTTTCAGTAATGGTGAGAGACCACTCCTGACAATACTCTGCATCACATTTTAAAATTATCAAATCTATAGTGAAATCAAACATTCTCATTTTGGAAAGGAAAACCTTATTTATCTTGGTCAAATACATGAAATCAAAATTCTGTACTTAATATCCCTTGTCTCATAGTACTTTAGCAGACCATGCATACTGTAGAATGCTACTGTATGACATAACCTGAAATTATCTAGGCAAATACAAAAGACTGCACAGATACAAGACACTTCTCAATTCATGGAACATATACAACAGAACATATACAAAATCATAATTATAAAGGGAAGACAGTTCAAGTAATGAATTCCTATCTATAGCCTGCTTCTTTTAAGGACAACAGTATTTGGTCATACAGCACAATAAAAATTCATCACAATTGAAGCTTAATCAAATTATTAGTTGCTTTACCATCTATTTTGTTCTTCGTATTGCTAAGAAAGATGAAGTTTAGACTCATTTTTAGCATGGCTTTCAAGCTCTTGCCCATTGAAGTTTCTGTATGCTGATTTTCATACTAGAAATAGTTGCTTTTGGAGGAGATTTTTTGATGGGGAATGAAAAAAAGCTCTTTTGAAAACTAGTCTTAACTATTAATCAATGAAATTAACATTTAATCTGATCTTTATTACTTGGCAAACATTTAAGCATCATTTGTTTTCAACATGGTAAATCTTGTAGGGAGAGTTTCAAGACAATATTGAACTTGTTTGATTTTTTACTCAGATTAATCAGGTGATTGATTAATTTTAGTATGAAGAAGATGAGTAGTCTATATATACAACACTTTGAGCGATTCAAGATAAAATAAACAAGATATTTTTTCAACTTAGTAAATATAACGTGAATGTTTCCAATTCTAAATCTGGAACTAACATACTTGGAACTGAGAACTTGATCAAGTGATGTATACCAAAATAATTTTGTAGAAATTTACCCCATCTTATCTCCCTTAGTAGTAGACACTTACACATTTTACTCACTGTGTTAATTAGCACTTTTTGAATGTTACGGTAATAGTAGAAATCCTAAAATTGGAAGCTGACATAAAATGCACCTATGAAACAACAAAGAAAGTAATATACCATGATATAATATGGTTGTGATTTACTTAATGATGAGTTTAATAATGTAAATTTAACTCAATATTCAGGTTACACACCTGAATGATATTCATCTAAAGACAACAGATGTTGTTGGATTTAAAATAACTACTTAAAGTAATTTTCTTAATAGCATTGAAAAGTTCAGTCTTTAAGAGAAGTAACAGTGGTGGATACATAACCAACACCCTTATGACTCTCAGTTTGTTACAGTTCACAATAGTCAAGACTGTAGATATACCCTTACGTGCCCAGAGCCTCAGTTCATTTAGAAATCTTACACTGCCTGGGCATAAAACACTTTTCCCTCTGCATTCAGTTGGTGAACTGTTAACTAAAGAAAATTGAGCAGTGGATTTAGCATATCTTCTTTGAATGTTTTCACCTGTTTTCTGTTATCATCCACTTTTGAATGCTTATTTTCAGAATAGTAATCTCATTGAATTCTGAGTTTCAGATTTTTTTGACTGAATTAAAACTTCAGAGGTAAACAAGATAAAAGTACTAGAAGAGATTTTACAGAGGGTAGGAAAAAATGTAAAAGTACATATTTAAATTCCCATTAATTCTGTACCATTTGAATTTTATATTTGAAGTTATCAACAAGCTAATATAGCCTGCATATATAAAATCACTAAAGAGTACATGGAGATATTTTCACTGTGTTCTTAACATACAGTCTTCATACTGCTAGTGAAATTACTTGTTTCAGTAGTTTAGCTCATAGAAGTTTTCCAAAGTTCAAGGTTGTTTTCAGAAAAAAATGCTGATTCAACTTTGTTCCTTTTTCTTCTCAAATATAGCTTATTTTTAATTTTATATTTTAATATTCCCTGAATCCTTTATATCAGCCTCTACACATAAGAAGAAAGTCAAAACCAGGCAAGAATCATTCACATCTCATTCCAGCACTGTTTTATTTGGACATGGCTGTAGTTAGGTTCTCTCCAGGTCCAATCTCCATCCTGCTTGCAGAAGGCAATAAGATACATAAAATATGTGAATTTGTCCACTGTGAGAAGTCATCACAGCTACACAGAGATTGATACTTTAAGGTAAGAACTAAGACTGAACATTGTACAGATTCTTCAATTGTCTAATTCCAAAGGGAAACCAAGCCTCTCAGGTTTAAGGAACTCCAAGAAGAGGCAATGTGTTTTCTTAGAATAAAAGAACTCTCAATCTACTAGTTCCTTGCTCATTTTTACCAATGTTAGATCTATGAAAGTGACCTGCACAGTAGTTTACTCAAAAAATCCTACTTCAGGCTTATTGACAGGGCATCTCTTTGAGAGGAAATACACATTACATAAAAAAGAGAAAAAGGAAAGAAAAAAGAATGAATGCCTTTTTTTTTCTTTAAATAAAGAAAATAGTAAAATATGTTTCATACAGGGAAGTAATAAAAATAGAAAATAAGTGCCTAAGTGGCAATAAAACCAAATTTGTATTAAAAACTAGTTTTATCTAATTATCTAATTACAGAGAACTTATATATTTAAATTAGTACAGTTATGTCATTTATATCTAGCAGTTTTTCATCCATGCCCACCAAAATCGTGGCATGCTCTCAAAATGATAATGTATTATAGTCTGAAAAGAAAAGGTTAATTTAACTTCATAGTCATGACCATGCCACTTGAAGAAATACTGTCTAATCATACAAGAAAACTTTAGCCATGGATTCTTGATTATGTCACTAATGAAGAGTTTATATTATCAATATGAATGAACTATTCCAAAATCTCAAGGAATAATGAAGGATATTTAAGATTCATCTTTGCTTTCTGTATTTTTTTTTAAATCATTTAAAACAGTTGTCATTTCCATAAACATCTACAAAATCACGGTATTCTGAATAAAATAGAATGAAGGCCCTTTCAAAATTTTGTACTGAGCTTAGAACAAAGCATCGCTCTCCAGACTTATGAAGAAAAAGGAAACGTCAGGGAAGAAAGACTGAAAGTATGCAATTGCATTTGCGGTAACAACAACAACAAAAAATCTACTGAAAAAAAAATCTGAATATGGAATAACTAAATTGAGCACAGTGCAACCAAGCAGTACTAAGAGAAAGTTAATGTATCTACCCTAGTCCCTACAGAATTATTTCTGGGAGAGATCATTCCTGTAAAAAGCTGTAGAGATTGGATGGGGCACTGGGCAACCTGGTTTAGTATTAAGTGGGGAGGTTGGTGGCCCTGCGTGTGGCAGGGGTGTTGAAGATTCATGATCCTTGATGTCCCTTCCAACCCAGGCAATTGTGTGATTCTGTGATTCAAAGATTCCTGAATCTTCTGAATAAAATGAAAATAAGAATCTTTAACTTGATCACAAATAATGCACTGAGATTATAGAAAGCTCTAAGGCTTACACCCGTGATGTCTCACTGCTTTTAATTCTCAGTATGCCTTGCAAAACCTCAAACATAACATGATGGAGGGCATCCTCTTAAGAACCTCCTGCTAACTGGTACAGAACTCTCACATATCTAGTTTCCTGCACTGGTAGATTTCTATGCTGGTGTTGTACATGAAGCATATGGGCAGTTTGACAGTGATTTGGGGAAAACAAACTTCAGGATACTTTCTAGATTTTTGCTATCATCACTTAGTACAGGTGAAGCAGCAATATGAGAGAGTTGTAATTTTTACATTCATTCATTCTTATGGTTTTTAAAACTGAATCTTAAAAAAAAAAAATTCTTTGATATAATATATCTAACATTGCTATTAAATTGCAAAAACCAGTAAGTGCTTTTTCCCATGAGTATGTATTACTTTTTGCAGACAAGTGCACAAATATGATTAGCTTTTGCAGATTGCTACTTATTCTGTTACTGGTAACTAATTTTTATATTATTGCAGTGTAAACAGATGCTATTTTCCACTACATTTTCAGCAGTAATGAGCTAATTCAATGTGTTAAAAACAACAAAAAATCTTAAAGAATAAGCTATTTACTTCAATAGTCCAAGCTTCATTGAAATCTACGTTGAAATCAACCATGATAGGAAGTTAAATTACTCAAGAAGCTTTGCTGCAAAAGAATAACTTTGTTTAGTTTATTCATGCAAATACAGAACGTGTTCTTTTATCCTCTCCACATGCATATTATTGATTCTAGCCTGTTGATTTGGAAGCTATTTTTTCATCTTCACTAACATAGTTCATTGCTTTTCTCATAAAGAGAGGACATTTTGGCAAATCTTCACAGGAGCTTTACAACTGCACCAGTATTCACTTTTAAGAATTCATTAAACACCAAGATCTACAAACTATGAACCATCGAGTTTCATTGCCCTTTGGACACTGGAAGGACCTTGTTGCCGAGAGAAAATTAAAAAAAAAAAAAAAAAAAATCAAGCATGTTAAGTGTAGATTGTGTGAGCGAAGCTGTAGCTACATTTCAGTTGGCAAGTATTTTGACATTTATTTCACTTTGGACTGGTGACTGAAAGCAACTGTGATGTCCCACATGGACCATTTAATCCTAATGAAAAAAAATTAAAGACGGATGTACAGTCTTTGACTAAGTCGTGAAAACAAAATGTATAGCATCACAGAAACACATCAGTTGAACAAGCAAAAGTCATGCTTTCACCACAAAAGACTTACTTTCAACTTTGAATATGCTACTTTATCACTTCTGCTATAGCATTTGCCTAGGCAGATCTATATCACCTAGGTTGGTGCTATGTACTGATATCCTGCTTCTAGTTTTTTGTCACGCATAAATACAGCCTACAAAACGAAAAATTGAGAATATCCAAAACAACTTAACTGAAATGGAGATAACTTGTTTTCTTTCTCTGCACATTCTCTGTCAGTTCTGTCTGACACTGCTAGAGACATCCACACTGATTGATCCACATAGGAATATTTTTCTGCTTCTTTTGCATTAAAACAAAAAGTGTTTGTGAAAATTATGTATATATATACATGGCTGTATACAGATCGCAAGACACTGCCATCTCACCAGAAACATTATACTAGAAGGTTTCCAATGCCAAGTACTCTTGATAAATACACATATGTCCTGCAGACATCCAGCTATAAAGCTAACAAAGACTCTCACATTTTTGTTAAAGAGATATAATCTGTTGCCCTGCTTTTTTAACTGGGTTGCAAATAATCAGTGCAGCAGTTTATGGACAGTTATAAAGCCACAAAATATATCAGCAAAACTACATAATAGTATCTAGGTAGTAAAACATCAGAAAAAAACAGATAACACTTAGTAGCTGAATCTGTATGACTATCTTTCTATTTTAATTTCCTATTTATAATCTTGGACTTAAAATCATAGAATTATAGAATCATTAAGGTTGCAAAAAACCTCTATCTTCTAATCCAGCCATCAGTCCATCACCACCATGCCCATTAACCATGTCCCTCGGTGCCACATCTACACATTTCTTGAACACCTCCGGGGATGGTGACTCAATCACCTCTCTGGTGAGAGAGTTGCCCATTCTAGTGCCTGAACACTCTATCAAAGAATTTTTTTTTCAAATATCCAACCTGAACCTCTCCTGGCATAACTTAAGGCCATTCCCTCTCATCTTACCACTAGTGATACGGGAGAAGAGGCCAACCCTGACCTTTCCTCAATGTTTTTCTTGTAGTGAAGGGCCAAACTAAACACAACTCAAGGTGCAGGCATCTCCCTGTTCCTGCTGACTGCGTTAATTCTGACAGAAGCCAGGCTACCACTGGCCTTCTTGTCCACCTTGCTGGCACTCATAGTGCACTCAACCCCTAGATTCTTTTTCTCTATGTAGTTTTTCAGCCCCTCTACCCCAAGCCTATAGCAATGCATGGGGTTGTTATGATCAAAATGCAGTACCCAGCACTTCATCTTGACTAATCTCATACAGTTGGTCTCAGCACACTGACCCAGCCTATCCAGATTACTCCGTAGGGCCTTCCTACACTAAATATATAAAGTCCTTCCTATAATCTAATCAAAATGTAATAAAATATATAGAATAATTCAATTCATCTCTCAAAAAATAACAGCTATTCCAACATAAATAAACCTTAGACAGACCAAAAAAAAAAAAACAAAAACAAAATAAAAATATTACTTTGTAAGAACATTACCATTGCTGGTTCAAACAGTAGATATGGAATAGCAGGTATCAAATATTGTGTTTGTAAAAACAATTATTTGCTATTGTCTACTGGATCATGATAAATTTTACCAGTGGGTCAAATAAGTCTGCCTGAGACAGGAGAGGAGCTATTAAAATTTCAGGGCATTTTCCTGGCTCTTAGAGTTTAGGATGGCCCTGGTAGCTGGAATTGTATTGTACCTGGACCTGCACATGTTATTGTCCTCAGAATCTCATGAACAACCCACTCTCAACTCTGACTGACGTGCCCTTGTGTGTCACCTACTCTGCCAGTCACAGCACAAACTGAAGAAGTGATTATCTCTTAATGAGATACAGATTTACTGAACAATAAGAATTTTGAGCCATACAGCACCATATAGCCATACTCACAACTTTACCCCAAAGAAGTGAGATTACAACCTCAGGTACCATAGAAGACTCTATTGATGAGGACCCTTCAATAAGTCACACCCTCCAAACAAGATCACTAAGGCAGACAAGCAGATGTATGAATGATATGCACAATGTGTGATACCTGACAACTTGCAGCACTGTCACATTTACAGAGGAACAGGACATACAGGCAAAGCTCAGGACAGCTGGCTTTAACACCAAGGGTCCTACCAAGTCCAGATAAGATTTAACTTCAAATTCTTTCCAACACTTTCTCATTATAGAGGGTTGAAGCTTTAATCTTTAATTCAGCGCTTCTTCAATTTCACTTTACAGATGTAATTTCAGCCTCACTGTTTTTGCCCATCAGTCTCTGAAAAAAATAAACCGTACTGCATTCCAAATACAAACCAGTTATTTACTTTGAGCTCAGTTTTAAGATGTGTCAGCACCTTCAGGCTTATACATGGTAAATCAAATGGGCTTCCTCTGGCAGACAGCTGGCCAGAAGGAAAACTGCAAGGTCTCAAGCTAAACCAAAGAGTTATTTTAGTTTGAATATGGTAGCAGGATGATCAGATTTATGCTAAGAACAGATTAAATGAAGAGTCGAAGTATTTATTTGGTCAAGCATAAACATGTTTTCAGTCAGCCAAATGTAAGTCTATGACTTCTGCAGGTTTGAGTATCTGGGTCCAAAGCCCCCCGATGTTTTATAGGAGAAACACTCTATCAGACAGGCCACAGCATTGGCTCCACTAGTCTTCTGATTTCACAGCTTATTACTGCAGGAGCCAGCAACAGAATTTATTGTCTATGGAAATCTTTGTTCCAGCTGTGCACAAACCTTTAATAAGATATTAAATGCTGAGATCTACAGACTAAACTAGGCAGGAATTTGAATACTAGAGTAATGACATAGGCAGCCTCCATCTTCAAAAGAGTTAGCCATGTATTTTTTTTTTTACGCCCTTCTGTCCTGTCCTGAAGCACTATCCAGCATAGGTGCTGACACAATCTTTTCTCCTTATCCCCATTTAAACCAATCAAATCTCTAAAAAGTGGTGGAGTCTATTTCTTTTCATTAAACAAACAGAAATGAAGAATGACCGTATCACACAAGCCCACAAAAAAGGATTCAGGAGTTCTGGAGGACAAATAAGCTTGGCATGAGTCAGTGAGTACTTGCAGTGGGAAGGCCAACTGTATCCTGGACTGCATCAAAAGAGGAGTGGCCAGCAGGGACAGGGAGTTGATTGTCCCCCTGTACGCAGCTCTTGTGAGGCTCCATCCAGGCCAGAGTCCCCAGCACAAGAAAGATGTAGGGCTGTTAGAATGGATCTAAGATGATGATCAGAGAGTCAAAGCTCCTCTACTATAGAAGGAAGGAATTTTAGGAACTTCAGATTTGATGTTTATGATAAAATCACCATCCTACTGATCATTTGTGGTGCTGATAAAAGAGAATTATCCTACAGACAATTCATGCTTCTATAATTCATGTTTCTATGAAATGTGGTGAGCCCCTGTTAGCTTCCCAACCATGTAAAATCCTGGCTTTTTACTTACAGTCCAAATCCATCCTTTTGTTATATTTAAGCTCTCCATTTAAAATGTATGTTTAATAATTGGTGGGACCCCTTTTAGTAGAAAAATAGGAGTTATGCCTACAAAACAGACAGATTGTTGTAACAACAAATGGTTTCAAGCTATGAATTAAAATTCATAATCCAATTGCTGTAAGTAGCTATACTCCTCACTATGAATCAGTTTCTTAGCACTTTGTTACCTGTTTCATGTCAGAGCAGCCATAGTGAGTTGCCAAGGTTATCTTATAACAATATGGCAGTGAGGAGGTGAAAAAATGGAGAATAGCACATTGAGTGGAAAAGTAAATGGATATTTTTAGTCTTTGTTTTCCTCTTCAAGGAATATTCAAATCAGCATATTTTTCATATATGTATGTTTTCCGAGGGAGAAAATATGCTTATTTTTAAAAAATCTAAATTTAAAGCAACTACTCATTTAAACTATTCTATAAGTGCTTCCATTTTTATTCCTTACCACAAATATCAGAAAAGAGCTAATTGATAGACTACAGCCATCATTGCTTTTATGTAAGTAGTATGGAGAGGAAAAAAAATATATTAATTAAGAGTGACTTTAGAGAAGGTTTGAATCCTAAGATGCACCAACTGGAGGATGTCCAATAAAAAAATTTCTCTTCCCATTCACAAAACAAGTCTTATGCTGTCCACACTAATGCATTTCAGTAGCCTGCCCTCAAGCCTTTCCACTCCTCTGGACTTGGATACACTTTTCAGGACTTTGTCCATCTATTTTAATTCAACCAATATTTTTATGATCATTGAGCTTGAATTGCTCCTAGATGAGTCTATTTCAATCCTACTATTGACTCTGTCACATTTCTCAAGTCACTTTTTCTGTCCCTGTACATACTATCATATCTCAGATTTTAATAATGAACTATGACACTCAGTTTCGTTTCTTTCAATGTAGCCATCTCCTATTCTGCATCATCACACTTGCTTTTCAATACTGTTTATTTTTGTCTCTTCTCTTTCTCCCTCTCATGACTTAGAGCAATTCACCTACTACAGTAAACTATTGCATAAACTGGTAATGTTGAAAATGTACGTAGACAGTTTTTCCAGTTTGACTTCAAATGTTCTCAGATGTTGTCAAATAAGATGGCAAAAGTTTCTCCTTCAAGAAAACTCTTAAAAATGAGTTCCAGAAAGTATTTTTTCCATTTATTCGTTCACTCTGCTTCTTTCCTTACCTTACATTCTTACTTCTTTGCTGATTTATTAGAAAATAAGCTCTCTACAGAGAAAACCCCTAATCCTACACATTTGTAAAGCAGTGTATGTTGCACAGATATTTAGCTGTAGGTTCCTTGTGTAAACAAGCCATAGTATTCTCCAGGTTCTAAGTAGATTACTGATTAAAATATAACACCTCAATTTTTAAAATAATTATTGCAGAATAAATCAGGCTATTCCAATAACATAATTACCAGGCTATGATTTCCAGAGTGTTTTGTGATTAATATTTATCTGTGTGTATCAATGAGCACTCAACAAGAAATACAAACAAAAATTCCGAGCCTATTTTCTCTTGGGACCTGGCTTTCCTTTCTTAGTGAAGTAGTGTGGACTGATGTCTATAAGTAAACATCCATCACAGCCACAATGAATATTCATCTTAAAATAAGTTTACAGATGATGGAAAAATCAGTTAATGAGAGTCATCAGAGCAAACATGCCGACTTTTTCTTAATGCTAACTTTTAAAAAATATCAATTTACCCTCAATTACTTTCAGTCATTTGCTATTGCAATAAGAGAGATAATAAACCAGTTCAGGATTTTCTGTCATAATTAGGTAAGATCCTTTCAGGCTGGAAGTGTGTCAATTCAAAGTCTGTGCAGCATCTGCGTAAGTTGCACAAAATTCAGCTTCCCAACATCAGAAAATACATTTTTTTCTTTTTTTTTTTAAATCTCATTTCTAAACAACAAGCACATCCACACACATCAGTGAAAAATCAGTAAAATCCCCACATTGATTTTCTCCCATCATTTGAGTCCAAGAAATCATCTTTCTTACCTATTTATCCTAGACAAGGCTGTAACAGAAGCATGAAATGCATATCTTCCAGTCCACAGAAATTCCTCCTACCTGATAATTCTTCATATTAGTACAGAACATGCACAATAAAAAAATAAAATCATATCTTTCTTAGAAAGATGACAGATTTTGTAGGTTGGATTGAAAGACTCTCTACTTTTACAAACACAGTTATCCCTACAAGATAGAAATGAATATGTGGTGATAATCGTCACAGTTCAATCTATTTTAGCAAAGAGGGATTACCAGACTTTTTATTTTCTTGATGCAGTCCTCATTCCTTGTCATCCCCGCTGCTGGATGTCACTGCATCTACTCCTTCTCCAAAATGTCTTTATCTCCTTACTTCTTGCCAGTTGTTTTGGCAGTAGCAACTCCAACAACACTAGGACAGTTAGTAAGCCCACAAAGATTGAAGGCATTTCTCTGAATCACATCTCACTTTGGCTCACTTTGCTAATAAGGCCTGTCTCACTAATAAAGACATGGGACTCACACTCAGAAGAATATTCAAAATGATGCTGTACTATTTATAGTGTATTTTACTGGAAATTCATGCATACTTTTGCTACATGATGTAAACTGAATTTCTTAGTGTTATGTGAAGTTTCATTCTGAAGGCTTTTTCAAGCTCTTAAGAAATATGAAATAGTCATGCAATTTTAGAAAAGAATAGTTCTTAGGCACTGTAATTATCTACAATAAAATACAATTAAATGCAGTAAAATTTTTAATTCCACCAATGCCCAAGGTGTTAATTACATTTTGTGTTTTCCAGCATTCAGATATTATTGCTCTCTTACTGCTGCTTCTAGGAATATGCTCATCTTAGAAATTGACTTTATTTTTGCTATTTATTACTAAGAAAACTCTGGTATGAAAATCATGTTAGAGAAGAAATTGACAAGTAGTGACAGGTACCTACTGGCAGGCTATTTGACTAGAATTGTACTAATGAAGTTCCACCTAACATCTCTATTCATTAACAAAATAAATTTTTCTGTTATGTCATTACAATAACAAATGATGAGCATCTGTGAAAAGGTAAACAGATTGATGCACGCTGTTAAATAGATAAAAAACCTTCAATATTAGTTACTAATCCATAAAAAGAAACAAAATATAGATGTACTACTATTGTACAAGTGATAAAAGTCTGCATTTGGCAAACAAGGTATTCAGGAAGACAGAGGATAAAGAATGAATTTCTTTGAGTGATTTCAATGGCAATTTAGTGTTATTATCATCAGAATACACAAAATAAAACTTCTTAGTGAATATGCCACAGATTTGCTGTTGGTTTTTTTGTTTGTTTATTTGTTTTTACTGTATTTATCAAAGGCCTATTAAATTGTGACACTTGGACATGTTTGAATCACTGTGTAGACTCAGGTAAGAGATAACAGTACTGAAGTGTCTGCATCTGATGAAAACACTTCCTATTGGCATAGTGCAATGTAAAAAATTATATATCACTGTCCAGAAAATGGCCAATAGGAATAGGAAAATTATCTACTCCTAATTAAATCTTTTATATTTAAATGCAATTGCGAATCAAATCTATATATGCCATACTCTTACGCTCTTTCTTTTTCATTTGCACTTTTTCCTGTAGCTTCTGAAGCAGATTTATAGGCTTCTTATATACTGTTGTGAATTCTTCTGTCTTTATTTTTAGGAAAAGATGCTAAAAATAAAAAGAAGTGACTGTGCTTCAAGTAAACTACATTTAGTTATTCTGATAGCTATTTTTAAGTCATATTTAAGTTCTTTGTAAAATATATTTACTCTAGATGAACTTACATTACACTTGTGACAACTCACATTTTTATTACAAGGAAGGAAATATGCTTGAATGCATTAACTGACAGAAGTGGTTTTTTTCAGTACAATCACAACAATATAGAAAGAAAAGATGCCTTTAATTTTTAGTAATTCCCTTGCTGTGAAGTTTGTTTAACAAACAGTGCAAATAAATTGAATTCTAAAAATAAGTATATTCCTAGCAAGTAGTAGATCATAAGCCAACAAAATAGCTTTTTTCCAGAAATTCTAGGCTAAAATATACTATGTTCCTCCTAGTGCTGCATAACCATTTAATTTCTGATTTATATAGTGATAATTACCATAATATTTGTACAATGAATGAAAAGTTAAAATACAAAATGTTATTTGAAACAGAAAAGCATTCTTCTAATCACATAGGGAAAGATCAACAGAATTTATTATTTTTGTCAAGAAATAGTAAAATCAAAGCAAGCACTGACAATTGCAACAATATTTTAAATGCAAATTAAAATACCTCAGACAAAAGGCTAGAAGGCAAGTGATTCTCCCATCGAGGGATGATTTTCACTTGTCTCTAGGTATAACATTATGTGCACTGATGGGCTGATCAATAGAACAGAACTTCTCCCCATCTGTAATCAAGAGTGATTGATGGTTGGGACAAAAAAGTTGATTATCATGACAAGTCCACTGATGCAGAGAAAATAGGCTATGCTGGGAAGGGATAAAACCTCTTCTGAGACTACCTTCTAAAATTTTTATAAAACATAAAAAGAAACAGTTATGCCCCTCCAAAAACAGCTAACATAAATGAATTTGGTAAATTCACTATGTATGTATATCTACAGTTGTTCCACCATGACATGATCTATATAAATCCCAAGCAGAGTAAAACTTTTTATTTTTAAAATCGTAATTTTAGATCAACTCATCAGACGATTACATATAAAGAAGTATACTGGTAAAGCATCTCCTCTGATTCAATACATGTTTTAAATTCATAGTAAGGATTTTAAAGGCCATGGGGAAGTTCAGTATAAGTGCCATACTGGATTCTTTCCTGAAATGACCTTTGGTCATTTTAAACCTTTAAAGGCTTTATTTTCAATTGAGATTAAAAAAATGCATGAGTAGGAGAAATATACCCTCAAAAGTACAGTTCAAAAGTGCACTTTTTTACTCCAATATAAGGCTTTTAAAAGCAGATATTGGGTTGTGCTTCCACTCATTCATTGGATCAGACTCTCAGCTGTTAGCTGAGATGTGAGTAAACACACAGAATAGGAATATCTCCAGAGACTGTAAAAGACATGTGAAGAGTGACAAAAGAAACAAGGAGTTGAAAAAGTCAGGCCTGTTTCTGACGTGGAATTTGTTCACATCAGGGGCTGTTATGTTTAAAAGTAATTGTGACAAAATGAAATATTTTCACTACAAGAGTTGGCTGCACAGATACATAAGGAAGACTATACTGAAGGTATTCCAGGCAATGCAATTTTACTGACAATAAAGAAAAAAATCTCCAGAATTAGTATATTATTTAAAAATATATAACCACTCTTGGAAGAGTACAAAAAACCGAAGTCGGGAAAAAAAAAAAAAATTGCTGTTAACATATGTTCAGAATTAATTAATAATTTTATGGATTAAAAAATAATAATTAAAAAAAAACAACACATTTCAGTTATCTCATTTTGAAGGAGACCTTTCCACATCACAAAAAATTGCACATTTTTTAGTATAGATTTTGACATATAGCCTTGTCTGCTCCTTTCTAGTCTTGCCTACTTTCTCTCTCCTGTCCTTACCAGTGCTTAATAAAGTGAGCAGAGCAATTCCTCAAGCAATCATTCATTGATAGGTGAATGAAAACAAAATATTTTGTCATTTTTACTGTTAAAGTTTTTTGCACTATTATTAATAATCAAGAATCTCAGATGCTCAACTGTATAAATTCTTAGCCTGTTTAAATAAACCTGTAAGCAAGAAATTAGAACAGACCAAACAAAGCTAGGTGAAGATGGTTCAGAAGAGAGTTTACAAGCTATCTTTCCTTCTTGGTAATGACTTGCTTGTAGAAAGAGATTTCTGTAAAGAATTCCCATTACAGTTGTTCTTAAATTTAAGTTGTGTATTGAAGTTGACTGATTTATTTGACATTCAGACTGAGGAAGATGACATGAAAAAATATTTTAAATACAAACATGTATATGGCAGTAAGAGATAAAGCTGAGGTTTCTCTCCTTGCAGCTGTCTTTTGCATGAGTGAAGCACATGAGAAAATTGAAAGAGACAAAGAATATTTTCACACTTTTATACGTTTGTCTGTCTGTTCTAATTTCCTTATTTACATAATGGTATTTTTCAATTTACAGTTGAAAATATTTCAATGTGCTTGCCCAGTGGTGTTATGTGGAGCTCATTCCTATAACGATCCCCTCATCTTTCAGCAGGCATGAAATCTTTCTGTTGCTAGTGTAAATCAGACAATGATACAGAGCCCAATTAATTAAAATCCCTAGTAGCATATGTAGTATTTGCCTGCAACTCATCTTAGAATCCACATACGCGATAATGACATCAAAAGCAGATTTTGGAAAATCTAGGATCAAATATATCATTTTTGCTTTTCCTCCCCCCTCCCAACTCCCCTCAATACTTGTTTTTCAGATACATTCTGATATCCTAATTTAATCATTTCTTAGGAAAGGAAAGCGTCTGACAGTAACAAGCATGGATGTGTTCAAACAATTTTTCTCTTAAGTACTCGCACCTCTGCTACTCTTTGCAGCTCTAAAATCATCTAAGCCCAAGCATAAGTTAAAAGTTGGCCCCAAAGGACAAATATTAACTTCAGTGCCAGAAGCAGAAACCTTCTAAACCAATTTGTCAGAACACTGTCAGAGCACTGGTCATTAATCTTTTGCAAATTATTAAGAGGACAATCAAAGAGAGCTGTTACCTATTTATTTACAGAACATTTCTAGCAAACTCAAGTAATTTTCAAGAGATGTCAAATTTTATACACAACTGATTTGTTTTATCAAAGCAAGTGATTGCTTTGAAAATGAAATAACCTGGAAGGATGAGCAGAGGTAAAAATAGAAATTTGACAAAGCTGAATAAAAAACAATATAAAGTGATTGGTCTGTATCATCATTAAGTCCTAACACAGCAATAGCTTCTCATCAACTGAACAATTTATCCTCTCCAGGATCATATTCCTATACTGACTGATGTGCAGCTGACGTAGATATTGGACATTTCTCAATACTCTGTACTTGTGGAGGGACAAGGGAACTGTAAACATAACATTGCTTTTTTCTTGAATTTAGAGATTTCCCTTTCAACTACCACTGCTAAATGTGACTGGAGAGTGAATTTTGGAAGGAAAGAGTATCTTATAGTACGAACACAGTGGATGCGAAGTGACTCCATCTCTTCCCATCAGCACCAGACTAACCAGCTAACATTCACAGATCAGAACATATTTTGTAGCTTTTTTTAAAAGACTGATAACTTAAAACTATTCCTTCTATCCTCAGGCAATACTTTGGGGGCTAGATACCTCTGCGCTGGCCCATGTTCTGCAGCAACAGACAGATTTCTTACACAGAAAAAAATTGCTTTCATTACAAAAGAGGAGACAGGTACCAGGATTAGTGGAGAGTTTGTGCTGAAAGCTCTGTAGCTTGTGGAACACTGAATAAGTATTCACAGTGCATATTTGGTTTGTATGCAATGACTAACAGACAAGGAAACATCCAAATCCTTAAGATATCAGTCAGGGGACTAAGTTCAACACCTCAAGAGGTGACACCACCTAAGAGTAGACAGAATTTAAGTTTTAAGAAAATATATTTTCTTTCAAACTACAAAATAAATAAATAAATAAATAATTAATAAAAAAAAAAATTCCAAATTCTCTACACAGGACCTGACTGCAATTCATATTGCTGCCAAAATAATATTAGTGATTTGGGGTTTTTTGTTGTTGCTTTTTTTTTTTTTTTAATTTCTTATGTATGTAGTGCAAGAGTAAAACATTCTTTGCTGTTTCATTAGACTTTTCAAATGCCAAAAACATCTCAAATATTTTGTTAAGCAATCCTTTAGGATTTCCATAATGAATTAATATAAATTCCGGATATCCTATGGAAATCTTAGCACTCATCACTTTCTATGATTACTTGCTACTTTTTTTCCAGTGAATAGAAGAAACTAGCAACTATGGAAAAGCTCAATTCTGACTCACATTCTGATCTCAACTGAATGGCATGTGTAATTCTACCACTGAAATCAGTATTTGTTTCTCCTATCACTGGATTCTGCCAAGCAGGAAAGATACTAGAAATATTAGCAATATTCGAAAGTGCCCTGGTTTCAGCAGAGACGGTGTAAATAACACAGCAATGTTTGGTTGTTGCTGAGTGATGGATGCATGCCTGGGGGTGGGTATCTTAGAGCAGAAGAACCACTGTCATTATGGCACAGCAACAGGGGGTGGAACTGGCTTGGATTGGGCAAAGGGATGTTTTATGCCATGTGACATCATGCAGAAGGTTATAATGCTGTGAGGAATTGGCTGGGGGATAGGAAGTTCTTGGTGATTAACTGTTCTATACCCTCATAATGAGACACTGACTTGAAGGGAATTGTACATCTGTAAGTGCTTGCACAAGGAACATCTCCCTAAAGATTCAGGCTGACAGCTTCACAGAAGAGAGGTGCACTGGTTTCAAACAACCAGAAGTAAAACTGTCCTGAGATAATACACAGTTCTTGGTAGCTGGCAATACTTGCAAGTTCTTGCAGTTCTTGGTAGCTGGCACTACTTGCAAGTTCTTGCAGTTCTTGGTAGCTGGCAGTACTTGCAAGAAGCCACTTTTGATTAAGAAAACTGTATGTTACAATTCAAGGAGATTACTTCTTCTTTTTTTTTTTTTTTAAATACCAAAGTAGTGTTATAAATCTTCACGTTAAGTCATAATCTAAACCAAAATCTAATTCAGAATCAGAGGTACAGCTAAAACCTGTAGAGAACGAGAAAAGGTGAAAGCTACAAACACAGTGATTAAGGTAAATGCTACACATGGTTTTAAATACTCTTTAAGGGTATCTCTGAAAGTGGAACAATAACAGATTTCTGATTAGGAAGGTGAATTGCTAAATTATTTTAAGCAGTTAGAACCCTTGGGGTTCTTAAAGCATTAGCTTTGAAATTTCCTCTGTCTTTGCCAAAGAAGCTCAGACCAGGTGTTTCCATTTTCTGTCACGGACAAGAAATGAAATCTCTGTTAAACTCCGTCAAACCACAGAAACTGTTTTGCAGTTAGATGAGCACAAGGCCATCTAACCTCTCCCTCAGCTCTGGGATATCACTAAACATTCCCTGTCCATCCTCAGAACTGGCTGTCAAACTTGCTAAGATCCTCCACTGACAGGAAACTCACAACTATTCCTACTTCTTTCATTTCTGAATTTCACCATTTTAACTAGAATTGTTTCACTTAATATACTTATTGTAATAAATAATTAAATAAGCAAATAAGCAAATTAAGCTGAATATCTTCTACTAAAACCAGGAAATGAAATTTCAGTTGGCCACAGCTCTTAGTAATACCCTCCCATATACTCCAAACTGCTATCTTTCCATGTCATTTCGACTTTATATTCATTCAGTCCTTTCTTCATTCCACAGCCAAGAGATATGTTTTCACTTGTCATACTTATTGATTAATATTAAATATTGCCAGTACTTCTACAAAAATTGATAGCTAATAACTTTTTTCCAGGGCAATCTTTTCTTTAAGTCTTCACACTGAATCTGCACATTTTTTTCCACCAAAAAAAAAAAAAAAAAAAAAAGTGTTGGACATTCAGAATTACCCAAGCAACTGAGATACCTATCTCTGCCTATTCCACTCACATTGCAGAAAAACATTTCTAAACCTGCAGCAACACTGGCTGTGTATTATTTTGTTGAAGAATGATGACCAGTGCTGCAAATGATTGCTCATCTGAGGCAATGCCAATTTCATATAGTCAAATATTTACCCACCTACTGATAAATGTAAAACCTTTTTCCCAGTTAGTTTTTGATGAGATATACTCATATTGTGAGTCCCTTTCACCCAATAAGCCATACATTTCTCATTTCACTGCTTGTGTATTTAATTTTTCCAATCTAAGCACAATAATTTGTACTTGCATTTACTGTATTTTTTTTGAATTTTAGATTATTTTCTACAAATCAGGAAAATGATTTTGTACTACAATCCTGAACTTGCCCTCTTTCATCAGGTATGAGCCACATTACATTTTGATGTCATCCACAATCCCAGTATGTGTACTCTCTATTCTTTCAGACATACAGATAATGAAAATGTGGACTAGCAGCAAGTATGGAACAGACTCCTGCAGATCCTGACTTGTACAGTTCTTTTGTTTTGACAGGAAGCAATCAACAAATACTCTCAGAACAATTTATCAATCTGTTGTACAACTAGCTTTTAACAATTTTACCTGGACCATATTTCCCTACTTACCTTATGGTTCTCTGTGACAATCTTATATCAACACTTACAAAAGCCAAAATATATCGCACCTACTTATTCCCCATTATCAGTTCGAACAATTACCCTGTCAAAGGAGATAATTAGACTGGTTTGAAGGGATCTGTTCTTAACAAATTCATGTTGGCTCTTTCTTATCACCTTATTGTACTCTAGGTGCTCACAAATTGGTACTTTGCTCTAGATACGTAGCATAACCTAAACAGGATAGAGTCCTCTGGTTCGCCTTTTTTTTCCCCATGATAGTCAGAACTGTCAGAAAATGCTATGGAGCTATACTGCATCCTTATCTTCCACAATATTCAGTTTTTTACTGACCCAGCACATGATAACTTCATTCAGCAGAACTGTGCATTGAGTCGGAGATTAGCTTTACTTTAAAGAGGTGTAGGAAAACAAGGTTTAAAAGAAAACAACGGTGACTCCAGGATGAGCATCCTGATCGACTTTCAGGAGAACATCACTACTGCTTCTATTTAAGACAAACAATTATTTCTGGCTACCATGTGGAAATATTTTTACAGATTATCATAATGGAATTCAAGACCTGTAAATACATCAAAATGTTGCCCAGCCTTTCTCTACAGACAAGCTGAATTATCACTGAGGTATCTACTTTGTGCAAAAAAGTAAGAGAGACTCTTTTTGCAAGAATTGATCTGATTAGTAGATACTGACATTCCCTACATTAAAAAATGGTGAAAATTTAATAAGTTCCCCCTCCCACCCCAAATCATGGTAGTGATTAGTGTTTGTGATTAGTGAGTTCTTGCATTTGCAAAGTATTTACTCCAACATCTACCTGCAGGGAAACCTCTTGAATTGTCCTACTCAAGTTAGCTGGAATTTGTTTTCAGGATGCTTATAACAGATGTTTTATATTTATTCAAAAGCATGTATTTAACAGTCCTTTTCAACTGGCAAAATAGCAATGAACAGATAGAAAAATCTAAAAGGCAACACACAGACTTCCTGCTAAGAACATACTTAAATGGTTTTCCCTTTACTGGATGCATAATATAAAGGTAAAAGCTATACACAGATCTCCCTCAATGAAAAATAAATAAAAAATAATTGAACAGTCACTGCTTGAAACAGATTCCACTGAATCTACAACTGCTATTCTAGTGTTGTGGGGTTTTTTTCCTTCTCAGCACAGAGAGGCTTTGGTTACTTGCTCATTCCTCCCTTTCCTCATATGAGAAGATTTATTTTAAAAAGAAATACTGAACACACAGCTGTCATGAAGATTTACAGATAACGCCTTTAGAAAGAAACTAAATGATTTTAGACTATTGAGTGCCTTTCTCATTTTTCTCTGAAATGTAATTTTGATTCTGTGTAACCAGGAAAAAAGCTCTTCTGTACTGAAAGAAATCTGTACCAAAGGGGAGAAAATTCAGTATTCTCTACAAAAATGAAAAATTTCACAGACCAGTTTTATTGCAAACATTTCCATAATACTGTTGTGATGTAGATAAATAGAATTTCTATTCATTATTCTCTGATAAATTCTATCTCCAGCATCTAAAAATATAGAGATGCATCTGTAGAACAGCCACAAATCCTTTCTAAACAGGAAAGCTATTCATTTTTCTTAGTGTTTTAAATGATGTTCATCGAAGTATGATTACAATGAAAGTGCAAACATTCACTAAATTAAAAGTTTTTCATAACACTAAGAAAAAATCTACAATGTGTGAGTGTTGTTCATATAATTTAACTACCAAAAATTGATAGCTAATAACTTTTTTCCAGGGCAATCTTTTCTTTAAGTCTTCACACTGAATCTGCACATTTTTTTCTACAAAAAAAAAGTGTTGGTCATTCAGAGTTACCCAAGCAACTGAGGTACTTAGCTCTGCCTATTCCACTCACATTGCAGAAAAACACTTATAAACCTGCAGTAACACTGACTATATGTTATTTCTTGAAAAGCCTCAGCAGAGCACTTTGTGAATGTTAGTAGTAATAACTATACACACTGGAATGAGAAGAGAGAACCATAAAGACACCTGCAAATCTCTTCTGGGTGTTTAAGAAAAGAGGGACAGATATCTTCCCAGGTTAATCACCTGGCAACATTTGGAATTCTAACCTCTCTATCCAACAGAAACACTGAGGATGCTTTAAAAATTAAGTTAGAACAAACTTCCTCCGAACAGATCTGGCAAAGCGGAGTTCAAATCTCTTGGATTGAATGTGTGAAAGGGCAATTAAATATCTGCTTCACAGCTATTTTTCCAGGAGTTTTTTTTTTACTGCAAATAGTCTAAATGAAGATATTTCTCCTAAAACTGTGTTTTGTTGTAGCTGTTGTTTTCTAGGTATTGTAGAGATCTCTGAAAATGGCCACTGCCTCTCTCCCCTCCCTACTTTGGAATCATTTTTAAGAGCACCAAGAGAAGAAGAACAGCATGAGGGCATACCAGTCCTCTGACTCAGAAGTGTCAGTGTTCTGACTGATACTGTGTTTCCTCCTGTGTAGAAAACTGCTTATTTCACCTTCTTCTGGAAAATGCCTACATCCTGTCGGCTGGAAAATGTTTTAATTCATGTATTAGTCCAACTTGTGTATCTGCTAATGACTAAGTCATCTTAATGACATGTTCAACCTCACTTTTGCCTGTTTTTTTTTTTCTTCAGACTAAGAAATGGTATTCCTTCTATGAAAGAAGACTTTGGTATGTAACACTGAGGTGTTTGATCACTTTTGAGGATATATGCAATGTATGATTCAGCCTGATGTGCTCTTTCCAAAGATGAAGCTGAAAACTATGAGTAATAAGCCAGGCTACTCAGTCTGCTACTCAGTAGCAGACAGCTACTCCCAGTCAGTGGGATCTGCTGTGGTCCAGAAATCTCCAACATCCCTTAAAATTTCTATTTGTGAGAGACCTATTGTGAATGGTTCAATATTTGCAGTCATAATTCTAGCATTTGTCTTCTAAATGGAAGAGTGTAATCTGACTCTCCTATCTGTGAGAATTGCAACAGCTACAGATACTGTATTATTGTTTACATCCTTGTTTGAGAATATTGTCAATTTTGTAAGAGAAAGGTGACCACTCAGTGCATGAACTAAAATATCTGGAGTCTTGAATGAAGGTTTAAATATGTAATTCCCACTGGTCTGAAAGTCATGACTAAGATCTTGTTAAAATTCTTTCTAAGCATTAAAAGCTGAAAGGAATGAAGAGAGCTTCATTACTTTAATACTTAGGTAGTCAATCTGTTACAGAATGCTTCAAGGCTCAAATTTTTGACAAGTTTGTGGCTTTGATAAATAATTGATAAACTAAAAATAAGATGATTAACTGATCATAAAGATTTGCGTACAAAGAAAAAGCTGCACAAAAGAGCTCTTTCAATTCTTTTACAACTAGCATGAGGAAGGAGCCTTGTGAATATATGTGGGTTGCACAATGCTTTAATTCAAACATTTTTGTTTTGACAAATGTGAATTCCATATATAAATTAACAAAACTGGTAATAACTGAAAGATATTTGGAAGGGGAATATAAGTTGCCACCAGCAATGCCCACACATTAGAAGATTAGAATAGCAGAAAGCAATATATTGCACCATGTCAGGTTGTTTCTGCACATACAGTGTTGCTGGAGAAGAAAATAAAGTAATTAGAGTGTTCTCTGTATATTAGAGACCATTTCCAATTCAGACTGTTATATTTAATTGTTGGAGCAATGAGAGAAAGCAGGGTAGTAGCCAACAGACAAAAATTACCTGCATCTATTATTATTGTTATTACTGTTAAGATCATACTGTCAAGACAGGAATACTAAAACACAATTCTGGCCAGAAAGTTCTTTGTAAGCAAATGGAAGGTAAATTCAAAAGGATACACATCTGAATAACTTCTAATATTCTGAGGAAGAAAAGGCAACTACATCCAGGGCTGACAGAAGAATTAGGACCCAGCAAATATTTTAGAGTTATTAGCAGTAATGGATCAATCAGTTTTCCTATTTTCAGTCCATGCAGCAAAACTGAAATTGATGAGCTTGCAGAGATATATCCGCAGGGAAAATCTGGCCTGGTGTATAAACACTATCAAATTATTGTGCTTATTTGAAGCATCCTACACTTTTTCATCTGCTGAACCACAAACTGAAATCATAACATTTCATTTAGGTTCAATTTATGCAAATTATGACACATCCAAGAAGATAAGTACATATTTCTAATCTGATACAAAATGATTGACTTACATCAGAATTAAATCTCAGCTGGCAAATGTTGCATGATATGATTTGCTTTCTTCGATGAGGAAGAGGGACCCCAAATGTATGATTTATTACAGCTTTCTGAATTGGGTCCATCTGTAAAGAAAGAATATAAGGAAATATAAAAGCTTTTGCTGTTACATCATATTATACGTTAACTATATTTGTAAAACAGACACCACATCATTCCAAATAATATTCCATACTAAAGAAAATTAGTATTTATTAATATTATTATTAATAAATATTATTAATATTTATTTTAAGTGCAGTCTTATGAAAAGGTAATGCAGAGAGGAACAAAGAAAAATGCAGTTAGGTTATATTAAAATGCATATCCTTAGTTCTATTCTACATGCACCAGTCTCCCTTTGCTGACAAAATCTGTGTTGAAAACATTGAACAAATTTATTTATCAACAATATGACATATTTTTAAGCCATAGAAATGTTATCTAAATAAAATAAGAATATTCCATATAAAATTACTAAGAAAATGATCAATGGAACTGTGAAGGAATAGTAGGTAGAAATAATTCCCAAATAACTCAGTTTTGTGAAAAAAATACATATATACACCAGGAACCAATAAACAATCCATTTCAACAAAGGAAATTCTATAAAACCAATGAAAAATTCAAATTCTCCAAAGAATATTTTCACAGCATTTTGGATGAAACTACTTCTTTCAAATAAGCACTGCTTTAAGGATGCAATTTGACTTTGATGAAAAGCATTATTCTGAAAAAGACCTCCACCAGAAAGCTAATCTGCAGTATATGTGAGTCAGGATTCTGTTAAAAAAAAAAAAAAAAGTACTATTTTGGAATTTTGGCAGATCTTCACTAAGACTACTCAGGAAATTTTACTTTGATGACTGAGATCAGCTTCCCCGGATTTATTGGCCAAAATAATTTGTCTTTTTTTCACAAGAAGCTCTGCTAGATTTTTAAAATCTAGTAAGAGCTTTACAGCAATTTTTTAAAGCCGCTATTTTTTATCTTTGATTTTTTTTAAATGAAGCAAATACAACTAACCAATTGTCTGACAGTATCAGACAGCTTAATTTGCATGTGCCTTGAGAACAAAACACCTTTTCTATGTCCATGTTCCCATTATTCACTTTTTTGAGTCAGTTAGCAAAGGGCTATTCAATAAAGAATCACAGCTTTCTCTTGGAGTAATCAATGATTCATGGAAGCTGTAATGGTAAACAGTCGTGGCCTCTATTGCAGTGAATCCAAAACAGCTCACTAGAGAAGCAGTGTGTCATCTGACAGCTGTTCAGAGTCAGATATGAAGTAGATCATGGGCTTAAACTAGTTAATGTTGAAAAGAAATTCAGATCAAATAAAAAAAATCAATTAAAACTATAGAGTTTTATAGGAATAAAAATAATAGTAATAAAAATAAGTATGCCTCAATAATACAACCAAAAACCAAAACAATGACTAAAATCAGGGTATATTGAGTTCTAAAACACTGTGACATGCTGTGTAAGACAATGCTGAGACCAGACCGTGTGCTTACAGCACTCATTTTACTTTGTAACCCAATCTTTAAAAAGCCTGTGGTTCAAAAAATACTATTGCAGGGGCTCAAAAGGCAAAAAACACATAAAAAGTAAATAGACAGAAACAGCTTTTCTTTTTTTTCAACTGCTCCGTTATTCAAGAGGTGACTTCTTATACCAGCAGAACTAATATTATCTTCACCTTGGGATTTTCAACACGAACACAAAACCTGGTCTTAACCAACAATATTTTATAGCTGCCAGAATTTCAAGAAATTAAGCCTACATTTTTAAGAAATTTCTGCATTGTGTCTTTGTAGGTATAAAACACAGAAGGAAACCTCAAGCTAAGATACATGATGAAATCAATATATGGTAGCAGCACATTGCATGTTCTTTGATCCAATGTATCTGCTTTCCTTCACCTTCTTAACTGCAGTTCCACGATACTATTAATTCAGCCTTAGGTTAACATGTTGAACTCTGACACATTATCTCACAAATGCTAAAAGAGAGTTTATAAACATCTGACCTCTAATATCATAATTCCTCCTGAGCGCTCTGGGAGATCTCAGTTCTGTTACGCTGAGGCCTCGATAACTTTAAACATTAACTTCTTAACTCAACTGGATCACTTTCTCCAAGATGAAGTATAATAAGGTTCTGATTACAAGGCAGATGTGGCATTTACCTTACATTGTTGTAACACAATTCTATACTTTATCATCAAGTAATTCTCTAAAGTGGCACCTGTCTGTCACTTCAAATACCTCATATGTTGACGGATAGCAATGTAACCTTACGGATTTTTATTTTTTTTTTTAACTTATGTTTCTAGGTTTTGAACAAAATAGGCCCCAATTTTTTCTTGACCCAGGATGTTTGACGCAGTTTTTCATCTTTCTGCATCTTTATTCCTTAGAGCGTTCTTTCCTGCTATTCTTTTTCCATTGATGCATCAGTCTTTTGGTTCTGTTTGATAGAAAAGTGTAATATTCACCACATATTTTAAAGAATTATCTACTACTTAATGGAGGATAGCTTATGTCAAGATGCTAACAATCTTCTGAAATGCCACTCTGTCATTTAAAATTAGACAGCCAACAAAACAGCATTTAAAAATAGGTACAATAAATATTACCATAGCTAATAAGCTGGAACAAATAAATCTATAGTTGGATTTAACTTTGCTCACAGAAAGAATTCTGGGTTCAAATGAAATTGGATTTCTGGTGGAATTGATGCTCAGAGGTTGAGAACAAGACAAATGACTTCTCAGAATTGGGGGGGAAAAAAGTGAATATGTAGGGTAGTCTTTTCTGTATTTATTTTGATCTTAAGAAAAAACATGGAATTTCTTTCTTAATGCTCCACACATTTTCTCTAGTTTATCTACTGATACAGAAATCCATCTGCACATTTTCATTTCTCTTTCTAAAGATACAGACTTCTAGATATACAGCTACATGGCCTTATTGTGAACGGGGTGATTTGTGTTTGCGGCTCTATAAGAAGAACTGTTCTGGGCAGCATCCAACATGATTAAGAAAAGTTACTTCAAAAAAAAACAAAACAAACAAACAAACAAACAACAAAAAAAAAAAAAAAAAAAAAGCCTTCTCTGCCAATTACTCTTTGAGACTGCAGAGCAGAACTAACTTCCAAACAGAACAGAATATAATAAATGCTGCAGGAGAATATTGGAGTGCTATTTGACATTGTTGTTTTTTTCCTGGAGAGTTCATTTGAGAAATACTACAGATCCATAAATTTCAAATAAACATCCAAAACACTAGATAAGCTTTCAGAAGTTTTATGCAAAAAAATTTCAGAGAAGTAAAAGGTGCAGCACGATAAGCGCTAAGATCTCAAAGACTCTGGAAGATAGAGGGAAGCCCTGTTGAGAGTCAGAGGAACAAAAAGTTGATTGCAAGGAAAACAGAGAGCAGAGATTTCATGGATGCATAAAGTGGGAAATAATATCATGTAACTGAGATAATCAGCATGTGTAGAAATACTTAGGAGAATCTCCAAGTACTTCTGTGATCACAGACTGTTTCTGATTCCACGTATAAATTGTACTTCAACTTATGTAAATGGTATTTGCTTTCAAAATAAAAGTTATCATAATAAACTTCATTAAAATCTGCTTTTTACTTATTATTAGTGCACCGTTGCAATCACTGCATTTCTATTTCTTAGACGCAATTGATTAAATTTACTCCATTCACAGTGAAGGACTGAGAGGTTAGCAATTACATTAAAAATTATGATTCAACTGTCAAAGCTGTGCAGCAGAGCAAGGTTTGTAAGATATCCCTTTCACTTGTGAAAGTTATTTTCATTGCAAGTTACAACACAAAGAGGATAGCCTGTACTATATTTCATGTGTTCACTGTGTTTTGCTTTGCCATTATCCAGAACTCAGCATCTCTTAATATGTAACACAGGCTGTGACAAAATTTCCTAGTGTACAGTCCAGACCCAGCAATTTGTTCAAGGTTCACTGCAAACCCCAAGATAATTGTGAGCTTGAGCAATGAATATTTCATTTTTCATATTTCATTCAATTGATTTTTGTTTTCAATACATAAAATACAGTGTAATGTTTATTTTTTTCATTTATAATTATTCTAACTGAAAATTCTGGCAACATGATATTGTTTGCTTTCCTTGATCACATACTATAATCCCTTCCCAAAATCTTCAAGTGAAGCCTACGATACTTCAGCAAAATCCAGGCTTGAACGGAGGGCATGGCAGAACCTTGTCCCTTGTTCCATTTTCTAGCAGTTACATTACCAGTCTCATTTGATTTTGCTTGCTTGCTTCAAATTCAAACTTGTAAGCCCAGTGGCCTTAGCCACATTCTTTGTTCTTGTGCTTCTCATAGTGTAAAATAATTTTTTATTTTGGGTGCTGTAGATAAAAGAAATAGCTTTTGTACAAAGCTTGCAGAATCAAATATCTCCCAAAAACCACCCAGCTTTTTAAAATCCAGATTCTGATAGAATACCATGTTACACTGAAAATCAACTTAAAGGAATGATATTCTGAACACTGATTCTCACTGTAGGTCTGCATTTCTACAAATAAGTTAAAATGTAAGAGCCTAAGTTAAACAGCTACACTAATATTACTGCACTTGCAGGCAAACTATTAATGTCTCCGCATGTGAGCTGAGTCTTGTATGAAGATCTTAATCGTAATCGTAAAATTAAGAAATAAAGATAATTCAGAAAGAACTTCTTTCATTCATTCTCTTATGTCCCAACAAGTGATGAAACTAATAAGACCATTGCAAATAACATAAATTCTGTACCAACCGCACGCACAATGCCTTACTAAGTAAAATAGAACACAATCCTTACATACAGTATATCATTTACACTTCACTACATCACCTTCTGAACTCAATCCATTCTTAGGACTACATGATTGTTGCATTTTTAGTAGCAAACTGTTCAAATGCAAAACTGCCTCCTGCCTTATAATTTTGATATATTGGTAACTGCTTTTTTGTGTTTGTACTAAAGCTACAGACATGCAGCTTACTAGTTGACTAGCTTTAGTATCTTCCCTCAGCCATGTAATGCCACTGTCATTTATAACTGGAGAATATTTTTATATGGAAGTGCTCTGGGCCTAATTTGACTACTTCCAAATAATAACTGAGCACTTCTTTCTTCCCTTTGATCCCAGTAGCATTAAGAATAGAAGTAATTTCCTTCACAGTCATGCTGATCAATTATACAGATGCCACGTTATTATATGACATCACCTTATATTATACTATTATATAATTTTTTTAATATAGAAATTGAAGGTTTGGAGATCTGCTTCAGATTCAGCCTTATCCACCCATATATAGTGCCTATATTATGCATATTGTCCAACTAAGTAGTACCACCACGTTCTCCAGGACATGTTCAAGATTTACCACAGCCACACACACAGGGTGGACAAAGAATGTGCCATAGGTCTTCTTCTAGAATCAAACTTCCAGGAAGCATTTGACTCACGTAGTGTCACACAGTACAGTTGATTTTTCCATGTGCATCCATCTCAGATCTTCCGAAAGTACTTCTTTAATGTACATATTCAAAAAAAAAAAAAAGCCCCATGCAGCATACATTACCTAATTCTTTCCATTTTAACTTACAATCTGATGCAAAATATGATGCATTCTTAATATACCAGCATCCAAATCAGAAAGAGAACAGTTCAACAACAGCTCAATTATTTGATCTTATGTATGTTTGACATTCTATATTTTCATAAGAATTGCTGCCTATCTTATTCTGATATCACTTTACTCTTTGAATAATAATTTTATAAACTAACCAAAGATCGCAATTCAAAAAGAAGGATGGGACCAGCTTAATGAAAATAATTAAGTACAAAAATGGATGTTCAACAATATTTTCGTATCATGAGAAAGTAGAATAATATGATATCAAATGATTAAAATACTTGTTCTGAATGTTCTACCATGGATGGTTTATCCATTTGTAACTAATTTATTCAGTACTGTCTTAGATGAATAATTATGCATTGAATTGGAATCAGCATTGCACATCTTACTGTCTACTATTTCCCCTCTTACCAATGTTAGAAGCAACCTGATGTTTTTGATGGATATAAAGCAGAAATATTACTCAACCTAGTTAAATGTAAAATAATTCATGAAAATTACCTGCAATAATTTTGATAATGTACAATATTTAAGAAAAGATAATTTCTAAAACAAACAAACAAATCCCTATAAACATTTCCCATTGTAACATGTTTATGTAATTTGAATAGTACTTCAGAATGAATTCCCAAAGACCTCCTTTTTATTCTCTTGTTGAAAGCTTTTAAGTGTGTAACCATTTTATTTTCTTTCTTATATGAAGCTATTTAATTGTAGCAGTTGTGTAGTCACCCTTCTGATGCAACTCTAGCACTTTTCTACGGCTTTATTTTTTTTCTTTTCTTCTTGTGGACATTTTCACTTGGCAGTGAGGTGCTGAGGCAGCAGCAGCATTTCTGGCAAACTGCTTTAATATAGAGAAACCAGTCAGAGCAAAAGCATTTGCATTCACAGTGGCATTGTGCAGAAATACTGTAACCACATAGCAATTATGCAAATCTGTATACTCTAATAGTGGTTGTCAGTCAAAAGAGAAGAATTTGCATATGCTAAGGCTAGTGAGAAATAATCACACAGTGATTATGCTAATCAACCACTAAACAACATGTGAAGTACTGTCAAACTGGAACAAATCTCTGATGCATGTGCTAAATACAGAAATATCCAGTACTAAAAGAACATTAAAATTGTAGATCAAGCCCTTAAAAACAGAAAATACCTGAACTTAACATATTTAAGGATACACATTTTTATAGTATGATCACTTATTTTTTCTGAAAGACTCTGTGTTTGTTCTGTTCACAAGATGGACAACGTTCACTTAATGAGCAACTGTTAAGTGTTCTGTTTTCTTCGAGTGGTTCAATGAATGGCCCTAGACCTCATTTACTGCACAGAGCTGAAATGCTGCTCTCATTGGGAATTATCAGTCTATTCATTGGCACTCTTACAATTTTCAAGGACACAGGATTTGAGTAGTTCACAAAGAAGTGAAGTATTAATGAAGAAATTTTGAAAATAAGTTGAAGGATGATATTTCCCAGAAATAAGGGACAAAACTGTGCTCAGGTTCCAGTTATCCAATTAAGTAAATCTTATAGTACTTATTATTGTATTATTTTTCATATGTTCATCACACAGTTCCTCAACTCAGATTCATCTGTGGAGGTGCTACACAAGTCTAAATGCAGCCTTACATGTTAGACTCACAGTTCAAAGAGTCATCCAAGAAAATTTTGGATTAAGTGACTTCCCGTGCATCTCTCGGAACAATTTGCCATGGTAGTATTCAACTGGCTTTCTGGCTGGAATAGCCTTTCTTTTTGTTCAGTCCCATCTCATCCAGATATTTTTCCAGTGTCTTTAACAAGCAAATCAAGATCATAATAAATAATAGTATTCTGAATTACAAAACCATGATTGTTCCCAAGTGTTCTTCCAAAGGATGTGCAAAATACTACCAGGCCTAAAAAGTTTTCCCAAAGGAGAGAAAATGAAAGGGAACTAAACGTAGCATGTTTGTCATATTTCTTAATTATCCAGTAGACAATGCTCAATAGTATGATTGCAGCAAAAGAACAAACTAGCATGAAATAGACCACCTTGAAATCGAGAGAATAATTTGCAGCATTCCTGACAGATATTTTAAAAGTTGTAAGAAAAGATGGGGTAACTTGTTTCTTTCCAGTTGCTTACTAAAATGAGCACTGGTGGACAGTAAAATATGATTTAAAACAAAACAGTTTCTTGAAACATGAAGAAAAATATTTTACACTCTCTAAGGATACAAATAAAGACGAAAAACTATGGTTCACAAAAGCCATTTGTTTTCTAAGCCTCAACTAACAACAAAGCAAAAACAAGCTCATGAGAAAAAGACACACACACACAAAAAAGCAAAAGGCATTTTCCCCTTTTGCGCTTAAGAAAAGAGCTTGGAACAAAAGGTTGGCAGGCATAATGAGGTTATACAACAAATTCCCAATAGGATCATTCACATGTGAATGAATTTCAGAAAACTGGACCAAATGTTATAATTGGTATTTAATAATAGTGGGTCTTTCTAATCACAACAAAAACAAAAGCAAGATGTTTGCCAGACAAGAACTGGCAGAGAAGCATTTGATTCACTTCTACAAAATTGGGCCCTGAAAGAAGAAATTCCTCACAAGAGAGTCCAAAGCAACCACTGCAAATAATTAGGTTTTTCAAAGTAGTGATTGTATAAAGATGTGTTTAAGGAGAGGAAAAAATACAAAGGTCACTAATGTCTCCTATTTATTTCCATGGGAATTACAATGGATACAAAGAACAGAATAACACTATTTGGTAGAGTGGATTTTCAGCTACAAAACACTATTTTTCAACATAGTCATCACCATTAATATGCATTTTCATCAGCAATGAACAAAAACCTGCATGCCGTACTTGTAAAAATATTCATGGCCATCCAGAACATAGCTTAAAGTTCACTCTGCTGTTGCCACAGCTGAAATTCATCAGCCACTGTCTCACATTCACTGTTTGGTCTCCATAAGCATTCAGCAAGCATTGATGAATGTCAGTGGATGCCATTCTTTTCCACATGGAGGAATTCAATTCCACACCTTTGAGTCATATGCATTTCCATGTCAGACACCATTTTGTCAGACTCCCCTCTGTCACCATCTGTTGCATGGCTACAAAAATGTAAAGGAATATGAGCAGGAAGATTCAACCTCTATTGCCATACCACTTAATATCTGCTCTGACCTTGTGGGCCATAATAAAATAGGAGGCATTAGTTTTGGAACAGCCCACTTAATTCTGTAGTATGGCCTACTACAATTACTTAGACTGTTTCTAAAGTATATTATTATTTATTTATTTTTTTTATCATGGTCATTCTAATGACCTCAAAGAAGCCATAAAGTCCCAAAGAACCCAAGTGATATTTCAAGCATAATTAAAATATTCTTCCAATTCTTTATTTTTACAACATTTCAGATGATTTCAAAATCTATTCTTGTAAATTTTAGCACTGGGAGAAGTTATAAAATCTAAACCCTACTTCTAGATCCATAGAATATGAGAATAAAAGTGACTCCAAGACACTCGTATCTTACACCATACAAGCTAAAAATGTTATGGAGAGCAGATCATTTTACCTTGGATTTTTGGAGAGAGGGAGTGTACAGAAGTGATTAAATATTGTCATGAAGTAATGGATAAAATACAGCAGTCGAATCTCAGAGACAAAATTTGTTCAGATTCTTTTTTTATAATTGTCTCAGAGAAAACAGTTCAACATTTCAGTTGAAACTGTTACCAAAGATGTTCTGCTTGCTTAGCTACTAGATCTCTGACAGATCTTTACTACAGAATAATTAGAAAATTATTGAATTTCTCTCCTGTTTCTTAACCGAATGTCAGCCTTCTCTCAAAATCTTGTAGGTGCATTTCACTTCAGGTGCAAATGCAGAAAATTTTTTTGTATAGTTATTTAATCACCAGTGCTGTTATTTTTTCCCCTTTTAGGTCAGTATTGAAAAATTTCAGAAATCAATTCTTCCTGTCTTTCTTCAGGAAATTCAAGCATACAAAACTCAAGACAATTTTATTTAAATTGTCAGTAATTGTCATCAATAAAGAAAAATACTTTTCTCCCAGTTTCTCACCTTGGAACTGCAGTGCTACAGTGCTAAAGGTATATTCACTGCACATGTGATGCAGCTGGATATACCTTTATAAGCAGTAATGATTCAGTATAAAAATAGCTATAAGAATTGCTGTGCACTACTATATTCACAGTCGTTATATGTATCTCTAAGAGCATTATATCTCCTTGCATGGAAAAACATTTTGATTTTCCTCAGCTTGTAGCTTATGATCCACAGGAGAAGTCACCAGCGTGCTTGATATTGTCAGCTCTAAGTCTTGCCTGAATTTTTGAAAGAGGTTGAGAGATTGTTGCATGTTCAGGAAACTCGCTTCCACTAAGAGAGAGAGAAATATGAAATAAATAGGAAAATGAAATAGGTAGTAAATTATTTTGATATATTTGAAAGCTTATATACCAATGAATGTATGACTTGCTGTACTTCATAACTGCATATGTAAAACCATTAGACTTCAGTACTAAACTGAACAGGTCTCTGAGGAACATGAGAAAAAAGGTGGTCAGGTCTGATTGTTTTCTGGTTTGCAGTTTAATACGGTATTGGAAACTGTAAAATTAAGACCAGTTTGATTTCTGCTTCAGTCTCTGTAGGGCGAAACAGTAGACAAAGTCAGAAGAGTTAGAACAAATAGAATTATAATACTATTGACTCTACTCTCTGCCAATTGAAAAGTCTCATATTTTCTTAAAATAAATGATGGTACAAAATCAAAGTTATACTTCCTAGAGGTGAAAAGGACCAACTTATTCCTATATTGGGTATCCAAACTATAACTTTACTCTTTCAGTGATTCTCTACAAATCACCACCAAGGTTCATTCTGCCTACTATTAGTTTTAATGATTGAATCATTAGTGCAATCCAGCACTAAACAGCTGTGGAGAATATAGTTATAGCTCATTCATTACTTGAAGTGCTTTCATTTCTTCCTAGCCATCTCTGAAACGTGATGCATTAAGTAAATCTCAGCATGCTTTTTACTCATTTGGGAGAAGATTAAATATTAGCAGTGTACATTTCCATGCAATTTTACCCTTAAATATTTATCTGAATGATACAACAAATTTAAAATTTAGATAAAATTATTGGCATGGCAATTATTCTGACCCTGACTTCTCAGATTTTCATAGATCACACTGGAACTAAATGAAAGAAAGGAAGGAAAAACACTTGTTCACTGTGTGCATTCAGAAGTATTAGTTGAAATGCTCAAGATATAGAAGATTAGTATGGCACTTATTCCATCTTTCCACAAATAAATACTAATAAATATATACAAAGTCGAACATCATAGAATCATCACAGAATCACTGAAGTTGGAGAATGTAGTTAAGAACATCAAGTCTAAATATGAATATTTGGAGATACTAGAGGCCTTCAGTTCAGTTTCTAGAACTGTTTCATTACTTTGCTCCCCTATGTCATTGTAAAAGTACAATATAACAGTGGAAAATTCATTCACTTCACCATCATGACAGTTCACGACACAGTCTATTTTAATACTAGTGATTTGACTTGGATCTTGGCGTTCACTTCTTTTCTTGAGTTCTCCTAAAAGTTACCAGACGCTGATCTCTCAATGATTTTTGATCAAGTACTCTCAAAATGGATGCCCATATCTCAAATCAACCCCAGCTACATCCACAGGTCCATACAGGGCATGTATGGATCTTTAACACACAAGGTAGTCATAGCTGAGGGCTGTAGTGCAAGTTATAGTTGAGCTTATTAGAAGGACTGCATCCACTGCAGGTTGAAGCCCAAATGAGCAAATAAGTGCAAACAAGTTAGGAACCAGCCATGAAGGAAAACTGAAAAGATGAAACACCTATACACTGAGCTACTGTAGAGAAGTAGACTCTATAATTCTTACATCTTGTTACAGTACCCCCAACCAGAATACTGTATCCATTACATAATAACAACATATCCATAGCATAATAAGTATTGTGAATTCAACAGAGTGAAAAGAGTTTCATGTATATTATGAACTTAAAATAGGGAGTCTCATCTAAGTATCTCACTCTACAAAGACCACTTACACAAAGGTAATTAACATATTAAAACTAAGTTATACTAGAACTTTTGGCAAATCCACTTGCACTATAGCACTACACAGTAGAAGTACAATTGATTCAAAATCATCTGTGTCTGGGTATCTCACATAAACACCTACAGATGAAGACAATTTTATTGCCTGTGAACTGCCTATTTGTTGCCTAAAAGTCAAGTATTTAATATGCATCTTCACTGCCAGTTTATCTTTTCAGAAAAGAAAATCCATTATAATGATCTAGTTCTGGTTATTTTGAAGGATTCATTTTATAATGCATAATTTTATGCCTATAGATGGCTTGTTCTTGCTTTTATGTTAAAAGCCGTACACCACAGATATCTACAACACAGAATAAGATCCTGACAAGATGGTAGGAACTAGGGAAAAATAAAGAGGAAAAAAAAAGGAAGAAACTAAAAGAGCAGTGCAAACCCCAAAAGGTTTGTTTCTATTTGCTTTGTTAGATACCTGCAGGGCTCTCTCAGCACTGAGATTGTTTTTATTTTCTGCCCATTGAATTAACTACAATTATACAAATAACATCATCATTGAAAAAAATCATCTTTTCTCCTGCTACTATAAAGCTCTTTTAGCTTTATAGTGAAATAGTATTAGCAACAAATCCTATCCACCAGCACTTATTTCTGTTTATCTCAACACACATAGAATGAGTTGCAACCAAGGCTTGATCTTGGACCTGTTTCAAAATTATATCAGATCTTAATACTTACATTAATGTACACATTCATGCCAAAATTAATCATTAGTGACCTGGATCTTTGTGACACGCTTAAAAGGCCAAGAAATATTATCCTCCTATTACGTACAAGAACTGAGAGCAAGCAATGGTTCAAGGTCACCATAGTGGTCTGTGCCTCAACATGGATCTAAACCCATCACTTCTTCTACTCGCACCTTTTTCCCAGAGTAGAGTAACAAACTCCTTAGCAAACTCCTCACTACACATCATGAGGCTCTTGGTTCTTGTGTTTAATTACAGTCTCACCTAATGGGAGCAAAGCTTTTACCTGGCAGTTCTTACGAGCAGCTGCAAGCACAAAAAGTTCTTGTATAGGATAGGATAACTAAAAACCATATTTCCTTCAGGAGCAACTGCAGACTTCAGTATTCTAAACTTCTAGTGTTCCTCTTTTCCTGTGTTCTTTTATAAACTTAGCAGTGTCTTCAGACACTATTTAAAAAACTGTATTTATTGTAATCTCCTTGTAATTTTTGAAGCTGATTGCTTCTGCAATGGTTGTGCCCACAATCTGAAAAAAAAGGAAGCCCAGAGACTCAAATAGAAAATTAAAAACAATTGTGTGGTCTGTTATAACAAAATGGACTTGTATCTGCTCAGATCCTTCCACAGATGAGAAATCCTTGTTCTTAAATAAGGCATCTGTGCAACCACCCATCATTTGGAAGATTTTCTTTTTGTTCTTTCCTTCAAAAAATGTTCTGTTCACACTCCACACAAGGAGCCCCAAAGGATACTCACAGCACAAAGTACTGGTTAACCCTGAAAACCTAGGACCCATGCTGTGAACAATTCATCAGAATCGTAGCCATTCAATGCTTACAAATGGCACTTCATATCACCTCTCAAGCACCTGCTTTTAGTTATCCATTCAGATGAATGATTATCACCAGTGCAAATGTTCTCTTTTTTTTTCTTTTTTTTCCTGTCACTTCTTGTTTTTCTTATTGTTAATCACAACTGGAATTCTAACACCTTAAGTAGCATTATGCAGTTCTCAAGGTGGGGATTCGTAACATAACTTTTACACTGATAAAACAATACTACCTCTAACGGCACATAATGAAGGGTTTCATTGTCTTTCCCTGACCAAAATCAGTAAAACAAGTCAGAAAACTCTGCCTGGCAAAATCTTTTATGTTATCAGGCAGGTCACATTTCTCAACTGTTAACCATGAACTCCGCTAGAAAATGTCACTTCCTGGCTGTTGTCTGGAAGACATGTATTTCATGAAACTTGCTCCTGGATGAGGTTGGTATCTGAATTTGTATTCTTGTTTGGTCCCACACAAGTCCAATTGCTTGTCATACTTTCACCAGTGCATTCATGATGTCTGTAACATTAATATCACAATCGTCAGGCAGTAAGTTTCTAATCTCTGGAGCTTCCATAGAAATCGGATAGAAATAGGACACAGCTTATTTGTTATTTCTTCAAAACTCTTTGAGAAGAATGAATATTTTGCTAACAGTGATCAGTAAACATGCAAATATTCAGTAATTCCACCAGTCACAATAAAACACAGGACAAAATGCAATTAAAAAAAAAGAATAAAACAAAGAAAAAAATACGCACAAAACCAACAACAATAACAAATACATACAGAAATCAGAAATGACTAGTACAAGGCAGAAGTTAATTATTAAGAGAGGAAGTAAAATTGTTCTGTCAAAATTTTCAAAACCTATGTTGTTTGCAACAGTGTAAATACATAAGATCAAAGCTACAACTTAAAAGTGGCACGTCCTGAGTTCTGTTTCTAAAATTATACTTTTGCTGTCTAAGATTAATCAGGGTAGTTAATGAAGCAAAAAATTACATTTATAATCCAGTCTGAATGCAGCTGTACAGCAAGCTAAGATCTAAGTGCCATTAAGGTAAATGGAATTAATGGGCTGTCCCTGGCAATCTTTATATCTATCAGTTACTAATTAACATTCTTCTGTAAAGAGTAATTTATGAGGAAAAAAACACATAGAGAAGCAATAACGTTAAAACTTCCAACATACATTATGGTCACAGAGTAGCTGTGCAGTTGTAATAGACAATATGTTGAGTTCTTTTCAACAGAGAACAAGAAAGAACCAACTGGCACTGCACTAAGTAAAATCTTTTATGTTAAGTCATTTATTTTATATGACAGCAAATTATTACTACCAAGTACGAACTTTTGTGGGAGATGTTGACTTCGGCTAGCAATGAAAGGATTGCAAAGAGGAAACAACAAAATCCCAATAGTTAAATTACCTACTAAGAAAAATGAACACAGTTTGTTCTCTTTGTAGATAATGTAGCACTTCCAACATACGACTGCCATCTTGATTACTAATTTTATGCATACAATATTTGCATTTGTTGCATAAAAGTGTTTCTGTCAAGCCTTCACCACAATCTTAACTTGTCTCTCTTTTGTTTTCAGCCTTATGACATGAATAAAGGTGCACTATCATTTAAGGTGCCTTTTAAAATCCTCCTTCTCTTTTTGCCGGTACACCTGTGCACAGTCACTTCACAAGCCATGAACTAACAGTAGAGAATAAATCTGACAGTGAACATTATAACTGCCCTTTTCTGACCACATTATGTGCCTCACTTCTTTTGGAGGAGAGAGAACAAGCAGAAACAGAGAAACAAATAAGCGATCTGTGGCAAGAATCAAAATCAAACAGTGATTATTGCATCTGAAAAATACTCTCAATAAAGGCAATGGTAGCTAGTTGTTCAGAAACAATATCGAAATATTTAGATTTACTTATAGCATTAGAAGAAAAAATGTTAATCATTCTGAAACAAAAAGCCTGCTTAGATCATCTTTGGATCACTGATAACAGTATTATCCCAAGACAACATAGAACAAGAATGATTTTAATCTCCCCAGTTCCTGCCCAAAAATGGTATATAGATACCACATGATATATTACTACCAAAAATGGTAATAATGCTATTGCTGATGTTTATATGAGATTAAATAAGAAGGCATTCCCTACATTTTATACTTATTTCCAACATCAGTCACAATGAATTTTGTTTCTAATAGAAATGACAATTGACACTAATTGCCATTTATTACCTTCCAATTAAAGTTGTAAATAAAAATTTAGTATAGTAACACATTTTTCAGACAGCCAGTAAGATGCCAACAATAAGAATATATAAAAATCCTAACTTACATGAATAGCTATTTTGCACACACTGAAGATAATTAACAGATAAGACTTTTAATTAACTCACAAAGACTTAGCATAATTTACCACAGAGAGAAAAAAAAGCCCCTGACCCCTTGTAAAATTAATCGTATTACTATGAAAATATGGTCTAAATTGGTAAGAATGCTTACTTGTTCTGACAGCACTGAAATGAAATTCTAATAACACTGTACTGTCAATATAATTTCCTCTCTTTGTCATTCCATCATGACCTCTTCCCAACACATACAGCATTATTTCTGGATAATAATAATTTTAAGCAGTAGTGCAGCAGAAGTTTTTTTAGAAAACAATAGTGATTTATAAACGTTATAAACGTTAAGCAGAGAAAAGAAGGAAAAGACTACAAAACCCAGTACCAAAAAAATATAACAGTCTTAGTGAATTTACTGCTTCAGGAGGACAAAGACAACTTAAATAAATTTCATTTTTCTGAGGGAATTGAATATGATAATAGATAAACTCTGTCAGAATGGATTCAACTGCAATGCAGTAAACATTGAAGGGTATGTAGAATATTTTCATTTCATTCAGAGGTGGATGTTGGTGGTATGACAGTAGAGGTTCAATCTTCCAACCAATATTCCTTTACATTTTGTTGCCATGCAACAGATGGCAGCAGAGGGGCATTCTGACAAAATAGTCAGAAGTAAAGCCGTGGAACTGAATACCTCCACGCAGAAAAAATGGCACCCATTCACATTCCTTGACCCTTGCTGAGTATTTATGGAGACCAAACAGTGGGTGTGAACAGTGCATTTGACCACTGGTAACAGTGACACGAAAGACAAGTTACATTCCAGGGAACCATGTAGATATTTACTAGCACAGCATACAAGCTCTTATTCTTTATTGGCAAAAATCCTATCAAAAACTATGATTATTTTGAAAAATAGTGTTTTGTAGTTGAGAATTTGCTGTATTATATAGTGCTATTATGCTCTTTGTATCTGTTGTAGTTTCCATGGAAATAAACATGCAGCATCACTTTCAGAGCAACCTACGTGTCCATGTTAACAGCTAATGTGGTTGTACACAGACAAAGTATGCCCTAATTTCTTAAAAAGCAGTTTCATAGCAGACATGACTCAATTTTTTGACAGTTTACTACTGGCCTACTGTAATACCTTCTGTTATTACTCACTGACTAGGAACAGAGTTACAATTATCCCCAACATCCCCATAAACCCATCTCCGAGAAGACAAGCACCTCATTCGGTGCTTTTCTCCAAGTGGATGAGAATTGCCTGAACGCAATGAATCTCATTTTTGCTGCTGCTTTTATACTACACACATCTTCAGAAATCACCTACAGATGTCCATTGACAGAAACTGATGAAGGGGCCTCGAAGAGTTCCTTACAGGCAGAGTACAGTTGATAGACAGCCACATATAAGTGACAACAGATCAAAATTAATTTGATAGTGCTACTGTATCATTGCTATATCAATAACTTCTACAAAAATCCAAGCAAAATTCTTTACTGAGTTAAGAACATGAAGCCATCAAACTTTTGGGCTCTGATAAGTTTATTTTCCAACCCACATTCCCTAAGAACAGTCAGTGTATTCAGCCATTACACATTACAAAGATGAGACCCTTGTCTCAACGAATGGTATAATAAAGCAGATGCATAATGGTAGTTTAAAGGTAAAATACAGTTTGATTAAAGTCCCATTTAAAACAGAACAAAGTTAAAATTATTATTTTTTTTAAATAATACTAATAATGAAAATATATTCTCATAGTAGGTGTGTTCCATCAAAAGTATTTAGTCTGAGACTCAGCTAGAATGACTAGGTGATGACACTTAAAATTCCAGTAATATTTTGGAGTGGAAAAGGTGAAGCAGTTCTTATAGAATTTACTGTATATTTCTGAGAGAAAAAAATGGACTAATAAATTACTTGATTGTTTTCACTATGTCTATTCCTACTTTGCCTAACTATTCAACAAAGCCTAGTTTTAAAAAAGTCACATAACTTCTATTTGAGATAACAGCAATACTAAGAAGCTACAACTGATACAGAGGTAAAGTACTGTTATAACCAATACAGACTAAAGCAAATTTTTACAGTCAAATATTATCATACCCTACTTTTGTGTCCACTCCCACAAGAGTACTCACAAATACACTACAAGTTTAACGTTCTGTTGATCTTTTAAAACTGAAAATGCAGCAAGCAAAATCTAGTTACATACAATATTAGTACTTGAAAATCACAGAAAGCAGTTTATACATCCAAATCATTATGTCATCCCCAAACTATGAAAGAAAATTCACTACCTGAGAACAATGGAGATAATTAGCTTATATCAGCTGAAATAATAGGTGTAACACTTGAGAGTCTGACCTCATGATTAATTCAAGCATCTGACTTGATGCTTAACTTCAATTTTGTGAAACACTGAAAAGAATGTTTCACATTCTGCCAAGACTGGTGCCAAGAATAAACCTTCAATAAGCAGATACTACACAGTTCAGAAAAATTCAAGTCTATCTGTCACTCATTCACTCACCTTCTGTGGAACGTGATTTAAATACGAGGAACTTTGTGTCGCCATTAAGCCATCAAAATACAATTGATGTACATGGGATGCCACAGAATAAAATCTTTAAATAAAACCAACATAAGTTGCTTAGAAGCTAGGATCTACCCTTGTTTGCAACAAGTTGGTTTTTCAGATAAGCACAGAGCAGTATATTCTTTTCTGTTTGCAGAAGAAAATATAAAAGTAATGTGATTTTTCTGTAGTCCTTCGTAAATTTCTAGCTGTCATTGTACTTAGGATAAAGAATTACATATTTTTTGCAGCTTATATATAAACTGCAAATCTATCAAAGCACTGAAACCAATTTACTTCCTGAATTTACATAAAAGACCGAACTCACATCATGGTAAATTTAAACCTTCTGTGTGTACGGATATCTGAAAAAAGGAGAATCTATACATTGTCCATTGCAGTGGATTCTACTCCTTGCCCTGTACATCAGTCTTTAAATAACTCAGTGCTAGGTATGAAAACACTCAGTAGGGTTGGACCAACATAAACATGGTAGTACTTTACAGTGAGTAGATAACACCATCATACTAGAATAGTCTATGACTGCTCAGAATGCTCATCCTGAAAAAAAATAATATGAACACATAGCCAAACACGTATGTATAACCTCCTGAGTTTCAATAGCAATGTAATTAAACTGCAGATAAAAGTTAATCAAAAGCATTTTATTTCATGGCATGTCAAAAGAACACATTTTCTCACAGCAGATGTTTTGGCAAGTGGAATGCAGATCAAACCTAAGCTTTAATTGTGAGCTTCTTCCTCACTGTGTGAATTTTCAAATTGAACATCTCGCTAACTGAAGCACTCAACCAGCTTATGTTTTGCTCAAGCAACTGCATGAAATCTAAAATGCTATTTATAAGCAGTATTAACATTTTTCATTTTTAAAGCACAAAACACTTGGAAACTACTATTCCTTAATTTCTGCAAGAATAGAACATCAGTGCATTAAAAAATGCTCTCCTCTTGATGCAAAGACAATTTGGAAATATCCAGTAGAGAACAATACCACTGTTTAATTAAAATCACCAATTTCTGTCTGTAGATCTCTACCTCTTCTGTTCTATTATTACACAGACAGATATAAAAATATTTTGTAGAAGCTCCAACACTAAATCCCACATATATCTAAGCCAGTGACCTAAACAGAATCTAGTCCATGCTTCTAGATCCTCATCCTCAGGCTCATATCTTTATCTGAGAGTCATCATTTGGACAGTAGGCAGTATGATCTCTTATAGTTCAGGTTGTGTTTAGTATCTTGCTTTACGCTTATTCCCTATCCTCCCACATTCATTTATACTCAGCCAGAGATCCACCAAAACTATGAGCACTGAAAATGATTTTAAGACTCTTTAGAGTAAAACTGCAGTAATGCAATGATCACAATTTTAGCAAAAGCATGTCTTACCAAGATATTTGCTTTACCATATCACTATATTTCATATTCCTTTTCCCACTACTAATCTCACCCTTTATTCTTTCTTTTTCATTTATGTGTTCTGGAAAAAATTGAAGGGGAGTGAGTGGAAAAAGTAAAAGAAAAGTAGTTGTATATAAGAAAGCTACGTTATTGGTCCAATATCTAAATTTCTGTTACCAATTTTGCTCTTGGAGACTAGATAGTATTTTTCCTGCTTTGTTTCTTCATCAGTGTCTTTAATAGGTTCTTATTTCGTATATACATATACTGTATATATATATACAGTAGCCTTCATCTCTTTGCTTTACTGTATGCCTTTAGAATTCAAACAATAATTTAATTTGAAATATGCTTCCGAATGTCATCCACTGGCGCTCCCTAGTTTGAAACACAGCACCTATAGGCAGCATGCCAGGCCCATATTCAGGGTTCTACTCAATGAAGTTTTGATTACCTCTGTGTTTAATACAGCAGGCAGCTAAACAGCAGTACCATTCACTCACTCTCCCCTACTAGCGGGATGATGAGAGAGAGAAATGGAAACGAAATAGCACTTATGGGATGAAATAAAAACTATTTACTATGATTGAAAAGGAAAAGAGAAAAAAAATGCCATTATAATTATATATTTGCATATAGATAAGTACTTGCCACTTATTAGCTGATGCCCAGTGAATAATGCAACTACACACCAAATGACCTATTGCTAGCAGTACAATGTCTCACCACCAGTTGACTAATGTCCAACTAATTCCCAAGCAGCAGCTCATTTCCTGACCAACACCCTACAGCTTTAAAGCCTTCTGCGTGATGTCACATGATAAAGAATAACCCCCTTACTTAATTCAGGCCAGGTGTTCTGGCTCCAGGTGTGCACCCACCATTCATCAACAACCAAAACACTGCTGTTCTATTAACATAATCTCAGGTGAAACCAAGACACCTTGAATGAAGAGTCCACAGCTTCCTTGGGCAAACTAGTCTATTGTAGTCTATTGTATGACAACATTCACTGTGGAAAAAAATTGTTCCTGATAGCCAATTGGAATATCCTGTATCAACTTGCTACCTCAGATAAAGCATTTAAAGACAGCATAGTGACTACGTTAGGGGGAAGTTCTTTACAGAAAGAGTGGTGAGATGCTGGAATAACCTGCCCAGAGAGGCTGTGGGTGCTCTGTCCCTGAAGGTGTTCAAGACCAGATTAGATGGGGCCCTGGGCAACCCAGTTTAGTACGAGATCTGGATGTTGTTGGCTCTGCCTGTGGCAGGGGGGTTGGAACTTACTGATCCTTAGGTTCCCTACCAACCCAAGCCATTCTACTATTCTATGATTCTACAGTACTTATAGTAATCTATAATTTAGATACCTAGCTAGTCATCCAGGCTGCTGCTGTAGTTATGGGAGATAACCATTCTTGCAGTTGGTTAAAGTCATCACAGCTAAGCATCTCAGATGGAATAAGTTGCACTCTGTGGCTATGCGCTCTTATGCTTTAACTCTGGAAAGAGCTAAATGGTTGCTTCACACTAGGCATTTTGCTTTTAGGAATCAATTTAAGTCAGATACATATCATCCAATATAAGTTCAATTTCTGCACGAAAAGACTTGGTTATATCCTCCCACACTGGATGTTGAACAGCTTACTATGACACAAGATTGAATTGTTAAGCATGTAGAGGTAAGGAAATCAAAAGCGAGATTTGTTTTTCATGATCCTTTTATATATTGGATTGGTCTCAAATTAAATATCTCAGATCCTACTAACATATTCAAATACCATAATTTTCAACACGGATCTTTTAAATGGCATCATTATTATAGTAAATAAGTCTGTTTAATGACTAAGTTTCTAACTTCATGTAAACAAAAATACTGTGATTTATTTCAACATTCATTTTCCTTATTCCGCACGATAACTATAGTTTTTTCCAGCCAATAATAAGGAAAGTCTACAGAGGCCTTTTTGCTGTTCTATCTACTACTAAGTTTAGGGGAGTTTACTATCTTGCCTTTTAAATCCTTACACAAATGACAACCTGAGGTCTAATATGCACCTGTTTGATTAGGATGTTTGTTTTCACAAATCAAAATATTCAACTGTATTCTTTGTTTAAAACACTTACAATTGATTAGAAAGACAAATCCGAATGTATTCCAAATACTTCCTTTAATTAATCACCTACTTAAGGAGGACCCAGTAGAAAGTCATAGAATCATAGAATCCTTAGAGTTGGAAGGGTCATGACCTTTAAAGGCCATCTACTCAAACTCCCCTGCAATAAACAGGGATAAAGTGATGGCATCAAAATCATACATGAATAATAAGTTAAGAAAAGCTGAGTAGTTAGAACCATATGCTTCTGAGGAAGATGTAACATAAAATGTATAGATAAATGGGATAGTTATTCAATTTTAGTAGAAAGACTGTGAAATCCATACAGTAAAGCATTTCAGATAAAATTTTGCAGCAGAGTTTCCTCGTTGTTGGTGTTATTTTCTGTTTTGTTTTGTTTTGTGTTATATGTTTGGTTTTTAACTGTGATCCAATATTTTCAAGCATTCATCTAGAGCCAGACCATGGTAATTCACAGAAACAGATTAAATCTGAGAAATAAAAGTAAGACTTAACAGTAATCATAAATATATTTATCTCTCTCACTATATATATATATGTTTGTCTGGATGAAGCAAAGAAACAAATATCTTAGGGACTGAGGTATACTTTTGCCTTCAGCATAATAATGAATACAGAAATTTAGTGTTTGTATCAAGCAGTCATAATAGTTAAGTCCAGAATTAACAATTTTTTTTGTAAAGTTTGGAAGGAATGGGATAAAATTTTGTAACTTAAAAGCACATACTATCAAAGCATAAAACATTATGACAGTTCAGATGTCTGTTATACTTTATTACGTGTAGGACTCTCCAGGCTCATTACATTTTCTAAACTTTTTGTGAATATTAGTTTATTTTCTGAACAAAAACCAAAGCAGGCAAACACAGCCTTAAGGGAATGAATGCACTATCACTTCATTACAAAAATGGCAAGTAGACTGGAGCATTAAAAAGGAGAAATTGCTTTCCCAAAATCAGGAGAAACTTGACTAGGCCCTGATAATTGTGATTAACTGATGGGGATGAACAATCTGCAGAACTAGCAGCAGCTCATTTTGCTGAATTAACGGATTTCTGCCAACCTGTTTAGGTTGCCCATGCCAAAAGAGTCATGAGTACATTGCAGTCATCTGCTCCAAGCAAAGGGCTCAACAGAAAACTGAACAATGACAAACAGAAACAAATTTAGTAAATAACCTGTTTGCAATTACGATCTAAGAGGTTACTGCAAGCATGTCCAACACGCAGCCTGCATGCAGCCTCCCCTCCCCCCTTGTGATTTAAAGAAAGCAGCTTTTCCCCATGGAGCAGCCGTGGGCTTGCTCCCATTGCTCAACAGCAACCACACTGTCAGTGCACTATTAACACTGTGTCAGCTGAAATCAGGGCATGGGGAGGGCAGCGCTGTGCAGCGCTGACTCAAGTGATGGCAAATAATTATACGCTTTTTGATACATTGTCTGAACACAGAGCTCTGAACAGCAAAGAATATGCAGCCATGCTTTCCTTTTTGACAAAGGAATTTGATAATAGAAGCATAGAATCCTTATGCTGGAAAGCATCTTTAAAGGTCATCTAGACGAATCCCCTTCCAATGAACAGGGACATCCACAGCTAGATCGGGGTGCTCAAAACTTCCCTCCAGCCTGACCTTTAATGTCTCCAGTGGCAGGGCTTCCACCATATTTCTGGGCAACTGTTCCAGTGCTTCACCACCCTCACTACGAAAGACTTCTTCCTTATATCCAGTCTAAATCTCACCTCTGTAAGTTTGAAATTATTTTCCCTCATCCAATCACAACAGACCCTGCTAAAGAATCTGACCACTTTTTTCTTACAACCACCCTTTAGACACTGAAGGGTCACTATCAAGTCTCCCTGGAGCTTTTTCTTTTCCAGGCTTTTCTTTTCAGCTCTCTCAGCCTGTCCTCATAGGAGAAGTGTTCCATCTCTAGGTTCATTTTTGTGGCCCTATTCTGGATGTGCTCCAACAGGTCTATGTCTCTCCCATGCTGAGGATTCCACAGCTGGATGCAGTACTCCAAGTGAGGCTTCACCAGCACAGAGTAGAGGGGCAGGATCAACTCCTTCGTCCTTTCTTCAGATACAGCCCAGGATATGTTTGTCTTTCTGGGCTGCAAGGCCACATTGCTGGCTCATGTCCAGCTTTCCATCCACCATTACCCCCAAGTCCTTTTCACCAGGGCTGTGCTCAATCCTCTCAACTCCCAGCTTCTACTGGTAGTGGGGGTTGCCTTTGAACCTCATGAGGTCTTCTTGGGCCCACTGCTCAAGCCTGTCTATGTCTCTCTGGCATCTCCTCCCTTTCAAGTGTCTACTGCACCCCACAGTTCGGGGTTTCAGGACTGAAAATAAATAAATAAATAAATAAAAATGAAAATCATCAGTTTATGTTTGTGAGACCATTTCAGTTGACATAAATACATGAACTGCACATTTTCAAAAGGGATGTATAGAGTTGTAATCAGATATTGAACTTAAAAATCTGATTATGTCTCTTTACTGGACTTTCATAATCCTTGTCTTAGCAGAGAAAAATATCCTTCACAATCCATTCACTATCACTTATTCATGTTACTGCTTTCTGGCAGTACACACATTTTGAACAACTATTGTCAACGATGAAGTACTGCATGAGTAAAACTTCATAAAAAATCTCCGACAAACACGTTGAGACTTCACTAAGAATTGTAACCACTGCCATCGAACCAGACTGGTATGTTAGCTTCACAAAAACAAGGTCAAATATTCTATATTCGATATTTTTCTCCCATTTTTGTTTGTTTTTAATATGTTTTAAGAAAAATATTTTAAATTAGAATGTTTTATTACTTATATATTAACAATATTGTATATTCTGTGAGGGCTGATTTGAAAGTAATGCCCCCTGTTTTATTATGTTGGCCCAGAACATCAGAGGTGGATATCGGTGGTATGGCAGCAGAGGCTGAACCTTCCCAACTGTATTCTGTTACGTTTTGTTGTTAATTGTCAGGTGGCAGTAGGGGGACAGCATGTTAAAATGGTGTCTGACACGGAAGTGCATATAAAGCAAAAGGTGTGTAATTGAATTCCTCCATGCAGAAAAGATTGTACCCATTGACATTCACCAATACTTGCTGAATGTTTATGGAGACCAAACAGTGAATGTGAGTGGTGGATGGTGCATTTCAGCAGTACTGACAGTGGGCTATCTTCACTGGTGCAGATTGTTATGAGCATGACATACAGGCTCTTGTTAATTGCTGGCAAAATGCATGGCTAATGGTGGTGACTATGTTGAAAAACTATGTTTTGTAGATGATAATGTGTTCTATCAAACAGTATTACTGTGCTCTTTTTATCTGTTGTTTTCATGGAAATATATGAGGCATTGATTCTGGAGCAACCTATGTATATGTGTTCCAAGACAATTTCTATTCACTAAATGCAGTCCAGGCAAGCCAAAAGGCTGTACATCTGTGGGTTACTGGATCACAGTCATGGTCTAAGCATACTCTCATGTTGCCACTTAGCTATTCAAACGGAAGGTAACATACCAATATTTTAGTGGTATTTCCTCCACAAAATTATTCAGGCAGATCTAAAATTAAGCTCCTGAAAGCAACCATTTTAATGGACAGATATGAATGAAGGGCTTGTGGCAATAACTTTGTAACAAAATAGACGGACACTAAGACCAAATTTAAGTTACTCAGAATTGACATCTCGTATGTAAAATTAATGATGGGTGAGTTGACCTAAAATAAGCACTAACGTTGTGTTTTAAAACTTACTTTTTGAGGTTTAAGATCATCAGACAAACTTGAACAGATAGATATTCTTTTGTTCTTCATGCATTTGCATTACCAGTTTGAGGAAGAAATACTTTAAAAAAAGCTAATTACAACTCGTATAACATGAGGACAAAAAAAACAAAAAACAAACAAACAAAAAAAAAAACCACAAATGCATGGTTTGTTCATAATCTTGAGCTTTGTGCTGCTTATGAACAGCATTCAAATTAAATCCCCAAGCTCCCAGTGTGACCCACAATCTCCTGTTGCCATACAGAACTTCCTTGTTCAAAAATTACCTGGAAATTACTACCTGTAAGATGGGTAATTTTTATCCAACAAGATTGCCAAGCCATTTAAGAATCACCTCTATAAGCAAGAATGTTCTTCCTCAGAATAAAATTGTTAAAAATTTGGAGTCTCTTTCTCATTATGCACTATGAATAGACAGGAAAAACTAATCAAAATCAATGACTTTTGATACTATCATGTAGAAAGCCTACTAAGGCAATCATTTTCTAACATAGCTCTGAATTCTAGAATAGTGCATACTTACTATGCACTACTACATACTTATTGTATAAGCAGTAGCTGTCTAAAAACCTGCTGGTTACATAATCATTTTAAATCTCTGAGTAGGTTGAAGACTTAAATGTTCTCTAATGATAGCTTAAGACCAAAGCAGATGATGGTTAATCCTCCTCATATTTAAGAGATGTTGCACACTAATATTTATTGCAGTGCAAAGTAGCTTTTTTGTGTGTGTTACTGATTAATCGTGTGTCTAGTAAATTTTTGAGATGTTTAATTACCTAAGTTCAAGTTCTTCTTCACAACCTTCCTCCTGATAATTTCCATTCCATAGAAATGCTGTTTTAAAAAATGTAGATAAAACCCTACAGTACTCTAGGTCCAGTTAGTGCGAAGCAGAGATACTAATCAAATCAGAGGAATGAATAAGCAAGGATAAGAATCCTAATGCATTTTACACATTGTAGTACGTATTTTCAGGTTCAGATTTGGTTAAGGTTATGTTATTTTCTCATTAAACTTAAAAAAAAAAAAAAACCTAAATTTTTGCAAAATTGGGACTGCATTCTCTTACTTCTTTACACTGAAAATTAATAGTTAATTTGTATGCCATCAGCGATAGAATTTAGCTTGTTTGTACTTTCACCTGAGCTGCTCAAATGACTAAACTTAGCAACTCCCAAAGAGAATTATTTACTCTCAGGGTCAGCATCAATTTAAGTGCCAAATTGTTGCTGTATCACAGCAGTTTCTAACAAAGAAAATGAAGGATTTTTGAAAAAGTTACACTGGTTTGTGAAGAAAGAGCTAAAGGACATAATTCTAAATGAAATATAGCTTTTCCCAGTCTACTGAATGTTGGGATCCTAGCAAATAAAATAAAAGTTAATTTTCAGATCCATATTTTGTGAAATCAGGGTCATCTGAAACAGATACAAGCATTCTAGAAACAGCCTATTTGAAGAGAGAGGAAACATTTTTTTATGACACAACAGAGGATACATGCATACTCTCTGCATTTGCTGAGGTAGACTTTGCCTCTATTTCTTGCTTTGCTTAACCAAAAATGTGCACGGAAATTTAAGAACAATTCCTCATAATCAGGGAATGCTTACTGAGGAACAGACAGTAAACAGCTGTGAAACTATGACATTTTAGATATCTGAGGATTTTCCCTGATTTCAGAAGCACAGACTCACTAATTTCATGCTGGCTTAGTTTAGTTTGAGACATTTTCATTAAATACCGAGGTAATTTCTCTCTCTAATTTCAAATTTCAAATGAAAAATAAAATTAAGTTTCAAACAAGTACTGTTTTGATAAATTAAAAATAAATATGATAGATTTTGAGATAATAAATTTGCTTCAACAAGTATCATGAGATACTTTTTGTTTCCTAAAAAAAGCAGGAACTAAAAGTGATAGGAATAGTTCCTGACAGAAATGAAGACGTAAGAACTCCAAGTCAAAACTGGATACCCTCAAGTCGTTTTGCAATGTTTCTCCAATTAGTGAGTCAGTATGTATGTGGCAAATGCATCTTTTAAATACTGGGTCCGAAATGGTTAAGTCCCCTTGGAAGCCTTCTGTTCTTCCTCCCAACTCACTTCCATATCCAACAGCATACATCTTACGTATTCCAATCCTTCCACCAGCAGTCATCTGTGCACAGTTGCTGCTCTCCTAGACATTGCTCTCTCATGTCACTTCCTAACTCCAACAACAGCTTTTACTGCTTCCCAGACCTAATAGTGCTGTTTAGGAGTGCACTGCTATAATTAACTCAGGCATTGTCCCTATGATTAGTATTTGTCATCTGAGTCCTAGAACAACAATAATGTAAAGGGTTGGATCCATTAGAAAATCAGTAAATTTTAAACAAAATATGAATAAAGTGATGGACTTCATCCACTTCCAGCTCCCACAAGAAAAGCACTGTATAAATCACTCTTAGACTTCTACTGTTTAGAGCAAGCCATAGTTCACATACTCCTATCTCTTACTACTACTCAGGTTGCCCAAGAAATTTTCCTATCTCTCTCTCTGAGTTTACTAGGCACCATATAGAGAAGTGAATCAGGAAACTCAAGTCGCCTCATTCAAAGTTAAAATTAACAAACTTTCCTGCTGATTCAATCTACTTCAGCACATTACCTAATGGAGGGCTATCAAATGCCAAGGCAAAACATTTGGCTCAAGAACTTCCTAAAATACACCCCTCTAAAGGCAGAGTCTGGAAAGTGTAGGTATAGGCATTCTCAGTTATTCTGTTCTTCCTTAAGTTGTCAGTTAGATAAAGGGAAAGACAATCCTTTTGACTCATCCTGCTTTTTTGTTACCTCATTGAATCATCCTCAGATATCAGTAGCAGTTTTATGTGTTGAAATCTAAGGTTTATTCATGAATCGGATCAACTACTTGACTTACCTGGTTAGCTTAAGAACAAAAAAAAAATAATCATTTTCCTTTGCTATTTTCAAAATACCAAATTTATATCTTTGCATGGTGGATATGATTCACTGGATTTTTAATACAGCATCGACATGATGGACTAATGATAAGCTTGGTGAAATATGTCTAGGAGAAGAGGAAATTAAGGCTAAATTCTGGCTTCTCAACAAATGTCCGAGGAACGGCTAGGTTTGCGTCTGACCTTTATAAAATTTTCTTCAAATATTTCCTTCACAGAATTATTTTGTTTGACTGCCGAAGCTCTTGCCATGATGTCTATTTGTTAGGATCACTGTCTCTGCCATTCAAACATCCTAGGAATTTCACAGTAGCAAACTACTGAAAGAAACTGCTTCTGGTCAGCTCTTCGGCAGGCTTTACACCACCTCCAACTGTAACTTCAAATGTTTCCTTCCTATATATCTTTTTCTTATCTGCAATTTTTCATGCAGTTATAGACTACCTTTGTGAGTCATTAACATAGCTCTTACAGTGCACTCTAAACACGATTGTTTTAGAATTTATTTAAATAATTTATTTTAAAGTTCGGATTCTTTGCGATTAAAAAAAAAAAAAAGTGTAATATGTCATCCAAAACTTTTTACTCATGACATCAGAAAACATTTAACATTTGACAAAATACAACAGAAATCCATTCATTTATAGTCTTTTAAATAGTAAGAATTTGATACTTTCCTATGTTATGGAAAACAACGTACTTAAAAGAGACAAACACTGCCTTTTTGAGAGATACGGGCTTCTGAACAATTATTTATGAATTGTTTTGATCACTAATTTAATCTATGCAGATGTTTACACAGAATTACTGTAAGCATTCTGTACAGCCAAAGGAAAGATGTGAGAAAAAACAATAGCTGCATGAGGATTTGGTATGCTATATTCCAATCTACTGCACAGGTCCAACACAAACATTTTGAGATTTTCTTTCTTTTTAAAACAAACAAACAAACAAAAAAAAAAAACGGGGGAGGGGGAGTTGTAAAATAAATTATGCAAAACATAACAGAAATACTACATCAGAGAGTGCATCATAAGATGACTCCAGATAGATGAATGTATAATTCAGCATGTGTCATTTACTAGCCTAAATCACTGTGATTAGAAGTGGGAAAGAGCCTCAAAGATTTCAATTGTCATAAAGGATAAAAGTAGGTGTGTTCTAGGACAAATTGACAAATTCTTGAATAACAGCAGAAATGTTATTGCATGCTATGAATATGGACTTAATGAGGTATTTGTGCTTAGGAAGGCTTACAACATGTTAATTTACCTGTTTTGCAAGCTCATTCTTTTTTCAACAGATATCTTTGAAAGTTCTAAGGGAGAGAAACTGAAGGTTGCTCAAGCAATAAAAACTTAAAATCAGAAAATACTTTTTCAGCTGGGTTTCTAGGTTAGCTACACAAACATTTCCAAGGCAGGAAAGGTACATATTTTATTTTAAATCTTAGCAAATGTCTATCAGTAATAATAATTTTTTAGAAAGTTATCACCTTTAGTCCTCCTCAGACTGCAGTAATCTAATCATGTATTCTAGTAATTCATTTTCACATTAATTGCAACTTTTTAAAAACAGGATAATAATCATCCATATTTAATCTGTAGATTTTATGAATTATTATATAATCCATTCAAGTTTTATAGTATTTGCAGAATAAAATAATCACTGATCTTTTTCATCTAAGTGCTATTAAAACAAAGGGTATAAACATCAACAGATCAACATTATTTTAAACAGTTTACAAAATGCTTCATAAAATTTAAGTAATTCTACTCATCAAGACTTGACAAATCTGAAGATTCATTTCATGTAATTTCCTTTATAATAATATTTTGCATGCAAAGGAAAAGCCTGAGAGACTCTTAGTCCCGAGTAAAGGCTTTGCCATTGCCTTTGCCTTGGATAGCATGACTTTCTGACAAGAAGTTATCCCTCAGCCCACTGTGCAGTTCCCTCTAGCAAATGTGTAAGGGATGAGATAAACCAGTCTATTTCTTCATATTACTAATCATAATATAAATAAACAAATATGTGAGATATTTAGATCTTCATTGCTTTAACAATAACAAGAAACTGCTTTGTAAACAAATAAATAAAACCACACCAAAACAAAACAAACAAAAAAAAAGGAAATGAAACAGAAATGTCATTTTTAGAAAATGTGGAATAGTAAATAGGGGAGTACACAGTCCTTTACCCAGATCATTACAAGCCTACAACAATGCTCACGAAAAGTCTTCTAGTTGGCACTCCATAACATCCTGTATGAAGTGTATGGATACAGTATGGTTACATGCTTATACACTACGCTTGAGACACCAAGTCTTGAATGAAGCCAAATAGCTGAATGCCAGCTGAGACAACATCAGATGGCCAAACACAGGTGATACTAGCATGCTGGAAGTAAATAAACTGGATAAATTAATAGATTTACCAGAAGCATAGATGGCTGACTGATTGACACAAAAACTGGACAGCAATTCAGAAATTCCTATGGTCAGATGACTTATGTACACATTACAGTTACAGAGATGAGTTCCAATATAGGTATAATAATGTTCAGCAAGGGGAGGTTACATAAAACCCAGGTTATTTTAAGGTAATCTTAAAATTTGCTTTCCCAGGAGAATGCACATCCTAGAAACCCGGATTTCTACTGAAAGCAATCACAGAAGGCTGGAGCACACTTGATACAAATTTAATTTAAATAAAAATAAAAGATTTAATGGATTTTTTTAATAGTATCTATACATTTATACCCATGAGCAAACTCCTGTAAGCCCTCAACATTGCTTTGTCTGTGTGGTAACAGGTGGCAGCTGCTCATCATAAGCATAGGAAGCTGCTAATTCTCTAACTGGAACATAATCCTAAAGCTGTTCAAATAAGATGTGAAGAAATGCAAGCAATCTGAAAAACAGAGCCTGGAATGCTTCTAAAATGTAAGATAACCCTAAGAAAAAGAGAACAAAACCTTTGTTGATGCCTTGGTTCAAAGTTGCAGAAGTCCCAAGTGAGAGTTGCAGGAAGAAGCCATAAATATCTCAAGAAGTTTGCAAAAAGATTAAGGTTAGATTTAATAGGATGCTCCTTACCCATGCACCAAATCCAAAGAAAATAAGAGGAATCACACTGCTAGATAGCTGAGACATGATTTTCCAGCCACTCTGAAGTGCAGTGGGAAATCGCAGCCATGCAATCACAGGCAACCATTACCTGAGGGCTGCAGGAACACTCATTTATGCAAAGCCAGAATATGAGCTCTGTTCCCTGTCCATCACATAGAGTATAGGGTATATAGAGGAACAGAAAGATAAGGTATTCCTGGAGATCTGGAAGCACCCTACATTGACTCAAAAATGGAAAAAAAAAAAAAAAAAAGAGCTTAATTTCACCACGTTTCCCAAGCTGTGAACATTTCTTCTACATCAGAGAATCAGAACTTTAATTTCAGGGCATAGGTTAAGGATTTAAAAGTATAGTAAATAAATCTAGCTAATTCAAATAACTGAATATTTCATACTGATGTTGACTCATTCCTCTTTTGCAAGCACTGGATAAAAAACTCTGAATTGCCAGAATTTATTGTGTTCACTCATTCTTCTTCCCCTGCAGAATTCTTAATTAAATGGCTTGACCAATGATGGAAGTGTTATTGTAATAAAGAATTCCTGAACCCAAACACTATTTTTGCAATCAACCTACTATTTTTTTTTTTTTGTAATATTTTGAAAAATATTTGACTAAACAGCAATAGAGATATAAAGAAGACTATAGATACCTTACAGCTCAATTGCAGTGCTATGTAAAGGAAAAGAGCAAGCCAAAAACCTTGTTTGTTGACACCTGTAAATGAGCAGCCATGCAAAGAATATCCCCAGAAGCAATAAACCCCTCTGTTTGCCTGACAAATTAACAATTTGGTGCAGTACGATTCTCCACCTGATGAAGGTCCTTTTCACTAAAATAATATTAAATTCATCAGCAGCACAGACTGTATTTTTACTGCCAAGTTTTTCTACAGAGACAATATTCCATTTTGACTCACATGAAACTGAGTCCACTGCATTGTCCTGATTATTCCTTTCTGGAAACACTGCATTCTGACAGCATGCCGTCACTACTGAACTTTAAAGGATTTTATATGCTATTAGGGAAAAAAAAGTCTCATTAAGTTCCTCCAATTAAGTTAGAAAACTTAAAGTCCTTTTGTAGAGACACTAAAGAGTGGGATGTGTGTTTTATAAATTTCATGCTGATAATTTTTTTGAAAAAATACAACATATTTCATATTTCTTCTCCATTCCTCAGTATCAGAAGCTACATCTTATTCAAAATATCCAGAAAATTGGCTTGTCAGCTCTGTAAAACATATCTTTCTTCTAGATAAAAACCTACACAGGGTAAGAGCCTTAGGAAAAGATCTCAAAAACAGTTTCTGGCAGATTTTTGACAAGTTTTATCCACTTTTCCTAGCGTAACTCTTCCCAGAAATAAATGTCAATAAGCAGGTTTCCAATATTGTCCACTTCTATTAGTTGTTTGGCCACAAGAGGACAAAACTGCATTTCCAGAAAACTGGGGAGCTCTGCTCCACATGAGGTAACAGCGGTTAACAGCAGGACAGGAACAGCCTGACACCAAGGCCAGAGCATGTAGAAAAGTGGCTCCCAGTGAAACAAGCCAGCCATAATTTCTCCCTACTGATACAAGCTTCACTTTTACAAATAGAGAGCACAGCCTTTGCACTGCCCTGGAGGTTGCTATGATGTTTCACAAGCTAGTTTTCAGGAAGCAAAGCAAACTACTTTGGCATCCTAACCCAAGCTGCACTACCTTAGGAGCTCTGATCCAAGGTCAACATCCAGTGTTCTCTGCTCTTTTCCCATATGGCAAAGCACTATTAGAGAAAAGTGATACATGGAGTATTGCACCTGAGACTAGTGATTTACAACATCAAGAAAAATCAGGAGACTGAACAAGGATTCCTACAGATGGATCATGGGAAAAACAGTAACAATTACTTTCCAATCAACATTTAGTAGAATTCTGGCATTACTACTGCTCTTCCAAGTCATAAGTTGATAGTGAAGAATGCAACCATATTTCTGTCCTAAGGATGCTGCTTTGTAAAGTTTTCCACTGGCAAAAAGAGGAGATCAAGCCTTATTCTGAAGTTTGTATGAAGCTTTTAAAGCTATATCACTATTTCTACTTACAAGTGTTTATTCAGATCTTCTACATTATTGTCCTCTTCCACTACAGATCTTGCTGTCATTATAATCTACTAAACATGACATAATATTTCTAGATTTTTTCCAGGAAAATGGCTAGCATATCCTTCAAAGGACAAACAAGTAAGGAGAGCAATGCACTGCCAAGTTTTCCATCTGGTAACATCCTGGATTTGTAAACCATAAAGTCTGTCTGTCAAGGTGCTGAAATAGATAATTCTGAGATCTTAATAGCTGAAGTAAAACCTATTTGATGATGCATCTGTGCTTTGAGAATGATGGACTTTGAAGACAAAGAGGTACAACTGAGATCTTATTGAGTGAGTTATTTTTCTGCAGGAAGGTAAGTTAGAACTGATACTAGCATTTAGTAGGATGAAAATTTTCTATTAGTCCAGCTACTCAGATCAGTGTTTTCCTGCAACTTAATTAGATTCTAGACTTTGATGCTTTGTGAATTTTTTGCAGCTAATCTTTGGCTCACAAGCAAGAATACCACACACAAATACATATTCAAATACATATTCCTAATTGCAAAAGCTTCATACCACTAAGAACTGGTTCATACAAACACATAGACTTAAAACTTCTCTTTGCAGTTGAAAAGGTAGAATTAAACTGCATGTTTGCTAGATGATCTCAAACATTTGTCAGAATAGGAAAATAACTTTCTAGTCCTCTGACCTTCAGAACACATCTTAGAAAGCTACATAAAGATTGTTTTTAGTCAGATTCTTTCATTTATAATTGTATCTATTTACATCTCATACACTTAATTCATCTTTTTATATCAGATAAACTTGCAATGAACTTGTGATTCTTCAGGGTCTGCACAACAGCTTGCTGTTTTCAATTTAAACAGCTCTGTTGTTAAAATTTTTTTTTACATAGGACTTAAGGGTAACCATTTGCTTCATAATTAAGAATGTAGCATCTACAAATGCTCAACTAACCAGATTGTTAATGAGTATGCTTGCTTTAAGCTTTCCTGTATAAATAGATAATTTCCCTCATGAAACTGAATGGTTCAAACTTCACAGGTTAACACTGCATTTCTCAAGCTATTCACTTTTTACTTTCCCCTCTCCTTGGTGCCCAGAGACATTATTTGGAAAGGTTTCAAAGCCCATGTTATCACCTCTATTCTCTGCTTAGATGCAAGCTTTTGCCCTCACAGAAATCACTGCTGAATGCTTTCCTCAGAGACAGTCACCAAAAACTGAACTTGCTCTGGACCAAAAGTCATAAGTAAAAAAGAAAATAATTTTATATTTGTAATAAACTGAACCAGAGTGAAAAATGTTATGAAACTTAACACCTTATTATTATTTTTGGTGATGCACTTAAGGAAGTATTTCTTTGTATTAGGTCTTGCATATATGCCCTAAGACTCTCCATTGGTATGAAAAATTGAGTAAGTAAATTACATTGCTTTCACTTCTCCTAATATCTGCTTCCAGCTCATCTGAATACTCAAAGTCCTTTAACAGTGTCCTCATATATAATTAGAAGCTAGTATAAATGCTTGATAAATAGGAACATTTCTCTGTAGACATACAATGTCAGCACTTCTGTCATATAATTTCAGAGTAGAATTTATCACGTGTGAATATCTTATGGCCTGTCCCTAATATCGGATTCAACTAACCAAATATAAATGCAGCTGAGCCAGCCCCTCATAGTTTGCAGCAATGAATGGGAACTTTCAAAGTTTACTTCCCTCATCCAAATGTAGAGTCATAGGGTGGATGCCTTCTGTGCGTTTTTGTCCACTTGAATAAATGGAGAAATTGTCTTTCTCTGTTACCTTTTTCCAAGAAACTTGGGCTGACTAGCCCAAATATCTATGCCAATTACAACTGAACTTCCAAGTCGAGTTAGGATTCCTTCTCTGGAATTCTTTCTAGCTTCTTGGGAAATAGCTCAGACATGCTGCCAAATAGATCAGTTTATGTACAAATACAGAAAATTAAAGAGGAAATCAATTTCCTAACATACTATCTATGGCCTTGATGTTTCAAATCAAGCTAAAGCTCATCTATCCACAACATGAGAGAGAACATCCAGTTCAGGTTTCTGGAGTTCTGGTCATTTACTGACCACCTGCTTAATCTGATTTAGCCAAAAAAAGACAAAAGTTTCTCCACTTAGCTGTGAAGTCAACGAATACAGAATATTATTAACAGCTACAACTGTTCAAGGGCAGATCATTTTTTGGTTAAACACTTCTCTGTCTCACTCACATAATTAAAGACATTGCCAGACATTCTGTTTAAAGTCTAATATGGCCCGTGGGTTACCTTCTCCTTAGGCTGATAATGCCCAGCAGCAGCTGATGCATCCCCAAAGATTCGTCAGCCTGGAAAGAATTTCTGGAAATATGCAGAACTTCTTAACTAGCCTACATGTTTGGAGGATGCTGTTAACTAGCTCTGGCACATGAGCTAAACATAGCAGCATTCAATAATGTACTGTTCAGCAGGAAAATGGGAACACTAAGGGTGATGCTGCATGTCAGCACACATGATGAGAAGGCAAAGGTCACATTGCAAGGCAAAGAATCTGAGGAGGTGACAGCAGCTCAGATGACAGCATCCTCACTCGGGACCGACAGACTCAGCAAAGGTGAATTTGGCAGATGGCCACACAGCACAGGAAGCAGCACTTCACATGGGAATGCACTTCAGAACATTGTTAAAAAGTGCTGCTAGTCTTATCCTTGGAACTTAGGCTCAGGTTACTGAAAAATTTAAGAGATGAGGAGCTTTTGAAGTCTAACTACTGCACTTATATGTAAAGAGATACTTCTAAGATGATGTTCAAGTATAACAGGGTTTCGATAGGGATAGTTTTTACCTTTGTATTTCTAAAGCAATATCAAAACACATTACACCCCGCCCCCTTTTTCCCCAAGGTACCAATAGTAGAATATCAAACTTGATAAGAAGAAGAAACTGCAACTCTTTGGAACAGCACAAGATTAACAATTATTTACTTAAATTCATCATTAAATTCCATTTCAATTATGCAGAATTAAACATACCACAAAGCCATCTGAAACTCCTGGAAAAGAAAGGAATTTCTAGTATAGTACCCATAAAAATTCAGTTGGATTATGGCATTAAATATAGGCAATTATCACAAAGCAAAATTGGTAAGAAAAATATCTAAAGCATACTAAACAATTCTAATTTGTAATGTTATCAATGTTTCAACTTAGTTAAAAAAATACTACATGCCTATCTTTTTTTTTAAATTGGAAATATTTTCTTTGTAATATTAATTCTTTGATGCGTTCCTTCCGAACATTTCAGAACTCAGAGTTTATAGGTTCTCATTCTTATTAGTACTGTCAATTGCTTGCAGAATATTTTTCACAATTAGTTCAATTACAAAATGTACACCCATAAAAGGTAACGAAATTAACATTTAATTCTTTTTATTTCTAGGATGGGTGTGTTCTTTCACTACTCTTAATTCTGATGCTTTAGATTTTCATATGTTAATTAGAATTTTTTTGGCATAGCAATTTCCACCCCTCTCTCAGAGTAGTTAAGCAAACACATTCCTATTTTTTTTTTTCCCTATAAAAAAATACAGGTAAATGAAAAAAGGTAATCCTTCGGCACTTTGAAGTTAAAAAGTAGCATAATTTTATAAAGACAAAATTAATTTAAGAATGGTTTGAAGTAATAATCAGATTTTGCCAAGAGCTCCTCCAAAATAGTGCCTCCTATTCTATTATGTTGGCCCACATCATCAGAGGCAGATGTGGGTGGTATGGCAGTAGAGGTTGAGCTTTCCCACCAATATTCCATTACATTTTGTTGCCATGTGACAGATGGCTGCAGAGGGGCACTCTGACAGAATGGTATCTGACATGGAAGTGTTTATGAAGCGAAGATATGAAACTGAATTTTTCCATATAGAGAAAGCAGCACCCATTGACATTCACTGACATTTGGTGAATGTTTATGGTGATCTAACTGTGCATGTGAACACGGTGAAGCAGCGGGTGGTGCACATCAGTAGTGGTGACAGTGGAGTGGAAGACAAGCTACTTTCTAGATAGCTATGAACAGCTGTCACACCATTAAATGGAAAGTGTCTCATTCAGCTCGTATACGCTAATAGGCTAACGACAGTAAATATGTTGAAAAATATTGTTTTGTAGCTGAGAATTTGCTCAGTGTTATTGTGCTCTTTGTATCTTTTATAGTTTCCATGAAAATAAATAGGAGGCATGACTTTCAGAGCAATCTATGTATATTCACAGCCAGTATGACTAAGTTAAGAAATTCTTGAAGAATAATCTAACCTTGCATTAATTTAAAGGGTAAAAAATAACATATTCTAATCTGAAAATAAATACACTAGATTGTATGCCAATGAAATAGCTCTTATACCAGCTAATGCTGTTCTAAGCATGCTTGAATTACCCAATCAGTTTTATCTTTATAAAAAAAAAAGTAAATTTTGCTCTTCTGATGTGCAAATTTTAGATATTTCTTGGGAAATGTGTTGGAGATGGAAGGTAAAGTCACTCAGAATTTTACACTTAGCAAAGTGTGTGCTAGGGAAACTCTGCAAATCCTAAAATAGAGCGGGAAACACAAGGCCTGGGACTGGATATAGCCTGCAAGTTTACTGCATGTCACTTGGGATCATATCATTTTTTCCTTCTACATTATTTCTGGCTAACACTCAGCTAGGCTCTAATTTATGGTCTACCAGTGTATCTGGAAGAGCTATTTGGCCCTCAATACTGGGAGAGAATATTCCAGGTTTAACTGAGTACATAAAACTCCACTATATGCCCTTTTGAGCCTTCTATGGAAACCATGGCTCACTGAAGTGGACAGTAACTGTTAGGACTGTACTTACTGCATTGAAGTTGGGGAAGAGATTGACTGCTGCTGCAGTGTCCAGAGGAAATGGGAGAAATGGTTTAATATCCAGCGATGGCTGCAAAGGTGGAGCAGGAGGACGCACTAGGGCTGGAAGAGCAGGGCTCTGGCATGTACCACCTATATGTCGAAAGAGACAGAAGGCATTCAGCAAGTAATATGATAATAATAACTAAGTAAAAATACAAGAGTAAAATAAACAAAAAATAATATTAACCATACATTTATGGTACATTAATAAAAATAATATTAAACATACGTTTTTATTTGTCCACAAAAATCACTGCGTTATTGTGAAAGAGGGCAGCTGACTCAGTGACTGTAGTGCAGTGACTGTCATAATTTTTTGCCAGGAACTGCAGGTATACATCTTTTATTTAAAATTAGCTAATAAACCATTTATCTCCCTGAACTATCTGAAACAATAGCTCAGTACATCTGACTTCATTTTAGAACTCAGCTAGTCTCATTCACTTACAATTTCAATGCTTTACCCAATAACCATTATTCAACCCTCCTCAGCCAAACTACTACAGAAGAAAAGGGAGAACAACAGGTTGTTTTGCTCAGTAAAAGCCGTCATTTCTAGACTTTTGATTTATTTAATTAAACCCTTGGCAAATAAGCTTAATCTTGTCAAGTGCAACCTACCTTGCTGTCTTAACAGTTGATCAATACAAACCTAAAACACAAGTTCAGCAGCCACTAAAATTTGGGGTTTTGAATGCTCCTGACAAACACATTCTACTCTCATAAAAGCTGGAGTAGGTTCAGATTGCACAGAAATACCCCTGAAATGCAAAAAAAACTAAAGAAATACTCTTGCATACCAATAAGCCACTGCTTGTTTGTTGTGGACTGTTTTACTTATTTATTTGCCCCTTGCAGCTGAAAGCCAAAATGGTTCAAGCCTGTCCTCTGCTTTCAGTACTTTCTATGTTTTGGTTGCACTCCAAAATATTAATTTCCTTTTAATTAAAGACTACTTGGATCCAATGAAACTGTTAAAATATGCCAGTGTTCTTTTAATCTGAGAGGCAGGCAACAGACTGTAAAAACCTGCTGGTAAGTATATAAGAAACATTAAAGAAAACATAAAGGGAGTTTTACCCTACTCATTGAACAGAGACAGGCAGATATGCCATCAGAAAGAAAGATCAGCAAACCCTTTATTTTTTTTTCTTTCAAACATACAAGGAGTCTATCAGATGAACTGCATACATTCTTTAAGAGCACAAACTTAAAGTACTCAGAGCGATATACAGAATCTCTCCATATTTGGTCAGAAAATCTGCTAAGAAGGGTTGCAATTTCTTGCTTCTATTTGAGGACTAACACCACAAGATCTAATGAATCAGTTGTAGCAGACCATCACAGTTCTACTTCTAGGTATAAATTCAACGGGAGCCAAGAAGCCAAGTTTTCACAGACAGTGAAACAACAGTAGTTGTTTCTTTTTTGTTTGTTTGTTTGGTTGGTTTTGTTGCTGTTGCTTACTTGTTGTTTTTGTGAGTGTGTGTGTATGCGTGTGTGTGATTATTTTTTTCCCCCAACTTTCAATGTATCTGTAAAGTATTTCACTACCGACTATTGAAAGGAAAGCATTACTCACAAGTAAACCAAAGGCATTAGATTAAAGTTCACTCCAACCTCATGCTGTTTTTTCCTCAAGAGCAACTGTCATTTCTGAAATCTTTTGTCTATTTACCTCAGTATAAGAGTGCTAAGGCAAGCCCTTTGCGTACAGTTGATAAAGAACATAGACAACAGAAAAGCAAAAAGAAAACAGTGTTATTTTCCATGGCAGAAAGAAAACAGTGTTATTTTCCATGGCTAACTAGCATAGAAGCATCAGGTATTTCAAGAACATCACTGGTTTAGCAATTGCTAAGTTCCCATGGAATTATTACAAAAAAGGCATAAAAATAAAACAAACAGGCCAGAAAGATGATAAGGTGGTATTGAACAGTCCAGTCTTACTCTTTCTGTAAAGACTTTTTTCAGTTGCTGGAAAAGTATTTTTGAAGTGTTTACATATCACAAAATGAAACTGTCGCTCCTAGTGATAAAAAATTTACTAAGAAGTCTCTAGGTTGTACGTGAGATTGTACAGAAACACAAAGAAATTGCCAAGGTGAGCATTTGCCTGACAATAGCAAGGAAATTGAAGCTGATTAAATATCCTCCAACTCACAGACGTAAATGCAAACTAGGTTGAGAAATATCACCTATGCTTGGGGAAACAGCACTTTGGGTGTGTTATCTCATTGCTACGAAGGAGAGTGTTCCAGCCTTGCAGATTCAGATTACCTAAAGCAATGGAACAGCTATCCCATACTCTCAGATATCACGCTATGAAAGATGGAAAAGTTCTTCCTGTGATTCTTCCCTGCTGCATGATTAGGCACTCACCCACCTGCCACTGCCAGCCAATGCTGCAAAAAGTCATCTGGGGACGAGAACACAATTTAAAAGGAATAATTCAGCCAGCTTTTCAAGACCTTGGCTGGGGCTCAGATCCTCTGGAACAGTTTAAAGTCTACCCCAGTCCTGGTTACGGTGGCACAGAAAATGAGTAAGTTCAGGAGCACAGCTGTTCTCTGATTTTTCAGTACTGTCCTTTAATGATAGAACATGTGACAGATATATTTGACCTTTCACTTAAAAGTAACAGTAATTTTTATGGCACCAGAAATTAGATTCTCTTTCCATTTAACAAGAGCACAGTTAACAGCAAGAAAAAACCTGAATCAATGGCAGCCACTTTTGTGACTCAACTTAACTGAAAAACCTTTTCACAACTTTTACGAATGTCAATCTTAAATACTTCCCTTTGAATTCATTAGAATAGAGATGGAGAGGAATAGAATCCCAGTGAGATGAGTTTTTGGACAACAAATGTGGAAAAATTCTCATTGTAAAGACAGAAGTATAAAGGGAAGAAATGTTGTCAACAGAGGAAAAACAAGAAAGCCATGAAAACAAATCAGAGAGGAAAGAAGTAGGTGTGCAGTAAAACTCCAAAGAGAATTCACTTTATAACTAGGAGGTGCCATGTGGGACAACAGCACACTTAGAAAATAACTTTTGGGCAAGTATTGTGTGCTTTCTTCATTATGGAATATTGATGAACATCAGGTTGAGGTGAGGAACTACAGAGATTACTTTTGACTCTTCTGGTGTAGTGTATGATAAGCTTGTACAAAAGAACTTCCACAACTTTCCTTGTGCAGCTGAAATGCTGCTGATCATCACAACAAGGGATGGCTCAATGCCAACCTCTTCACAAACTTCCTGTCAGCAACAGTGGGAGCATAAAAGCACTGATACCATCCCAAATCATGCAGATTTGTCCATAGACTGTGTTTGGTGTCCTGATTTTCACCAAGACATCACTGCCTGAAGTGACATGCATTCAGAGCATGACTCGAGAAATACAATCCCCCAAAAATGCAAGGCAATACATGTCTAAAGTTGCATTTGATTAATAGCACACAAAAATTCCTTAAAATAGAAATATACAGTGAGAATTTACAAATTTAATCTTGCTAGTTATAGTCTAAGACCTTTCTAAAGAGAACAAATCTTTCCAACCCATTCAGAGTTCAAGGATCCTGAGGATTCAAGACATTTGGAAAAATACTTCAGTGTTTTAATCTTAATTTCCGTGGTAAGAAGTACAGGAGTTATAAAACTTAAAAGTCTAATTAGCTCAGCAGTTTAACCAAATTGGAAATAATAGTTTGTTTCTTAAAGTTTCAGACAATATAGGCAAGATAATCTCTTGGTCAGAGGAAGTGATATTGTAAGTAAAGTCCAACAACCAACTGTTATGTTGTGTGTACAAACAGCATTTGTTGTACAGAACCACACACAAAACATGAATTTCATGCTCTCTGTGCTGTAATCGACTCAAATGGTTCTCCTGAAACCATTGGTGATATGAACATCATCACTATGAGACCTTTCTTGCCTGCAGTCTGAACCAAGAGGACAGAAATGTTCAGGCAAAGATATAATTCCTGCAGGCTCTTCCTTAAACTGTCCATTCTACAAGAAATTCTGCAATTTTACACCTGATTTTTTCTCTGTTGGAATATGAATAAATACTGTATACCTCCCCAGTATTTGACTTTAGAGACATTGTTTCACTATGGAACTGAAAATAGATTTCAAAATGAGAAGTCATTCCAAAAAGAAGAAACAAATTTCTTTAAAAATACTAAATTCTAATAGTATCTTAAAGATATTTTTCCCATAACTCGAAAGAAAGAAAGAAATCCAAACAATAACAGAAGTAGTTCTGAGGGGAAAAAAATGCTTTGCTGAAATAACTTTCTGATAGGAAAGCCTCTAATGCAAATTTTTCTGCTCAGTTCACTTGGAAAATCCCTCAGATATTCATAATCATATACATAGCTGTAAGGCCTCAGAACATCTGAATTAAGAAAAGCACAAAGACAAAATATACACGAAGGAAACAAAAGAAAAACCTAAGATTGACAGACATAATAAGGCTTTTTATTATTCTTTTTTCATATATATCTAAGGAATAACAAATAACATTTTCAGGAAGTTTCTGGGGAAGGACATCCAGAATCCTGTTTCTCACAGGCCCTAACGTACAGCTTAACAAACTGGCAACTGCATACTGCTACATTTTGTGACTTGGTTATTGAGAAAGACATGCAACATCTTTCTCTGCATAACCTCTCTTCCTGCATGCTATCATTTTCAGATCTCTTAAGCTGTACTGTAAGTTTAGTTTTCAGAAAAACAATCATCAGATCTAAGGAAATATCCAGTTCAAATTTTGTAGACACAGATAGTCCAGATAATTTTAATAATGCAGTTGGAATTTGAAGTTAGGCAGGAGCTCTAAATTCATACCTCGTTAATCTAAATCTTTTTGTAGTTCTTCAATCACTATCAGCACCACAAAAAACAAGTGGAAAAAGAATAAAATCTCTCCAGAATTACATTTTCATTTTTACATTCCTTCATTGCTATGGGTACGGTTACGTTCCATACATCAGAAACATCCTAAACCAATATTCAACTTCTCATCCATCCTGGAATCTGTTTGTTTCGAGTAACATAATGTCATTTCTCCAGCACATGGATATTCCCAAGGTTTTCTCTCCATCACCCACTTCTCCAAATATTTCTATGAAAGCTTATTGAAGGTCAAAAAAATTACACACTCTGCCTTGATAGAAGCTCAGAGTACCTTTCAAATTCACATGATTCAGTGCAAATAGATGGAATGTATCGATTTCTAGCTTAAAAGGTAATTTTCATGTAACTTAAAGGGTAACTTCAAAAAGTATCATGATTATCATTATTATTTTTAATGCAAGATCCTACTATCTGTCAGTATACACACAGTAAGGATTAAAATATATTTTAGAGAGCTTGAGCCAAAAGAGGATTATTCACTCAGACTATTTTAAAGAAAAGGGGCATGGGGGAGTTTATATTCTGATAAAAGCTAAGAAGTTTACAATTGGTTAACTCAGTTCCAGCTAGAACTTTAAAATCTTTAGAAATTTAGTTCGCCTGTGAGTCAAAGAAAAGGCAGAGTGGGCATGAATGAATTTTCTTCTTAATCAAAATAAAGATGTAAGCAATTAAGAATGGTTATCTAGACATGAAAGATAATGAGTTTTCTTTCTCAAAAATGGTAGGCACACCATTTATGTCTTCACACAATCTGCTAAGATGGGAAATTTAAAGACATTCAAAGACAAAAGAATAACCTTCAGGATGTAATACAGGCAATGTGATATGAATTGCAAATCTGGCTTTTAGGGATATTCTAGCTTAATGTAATTTGTAATTTTGTTATAACCTACTGTCATCAGGGTACCCGCTTCCATCACGGTAGAATGGTTTCCAATTTTGGAACAGCTTATTTTAGTAAGATCTGCTGAAGAACTGCTAGATTGTCATTTCTAAGGTAAATTCAGTTCTGTTGCAAGCAGTGCCATCTAAATCAGGTAGAGCAGGGTTTACTAAACACCAAGTTACTTATGAGTACTTATATTCAAGTGATTAAAATATGAACTCATAATACAGAAAGCTCATATGCAACTGGTGCCTTTTATCTACATATATGGATACATATTTTAATCTTGAATCTTTGATTTTAATAGCTTATACTTATCCCCATATTATGGTATATGGACGAAAATGACATAATGTGCTACCTAATAACACGATGTCTGTTGAGAATTTATTGATCATGAAATGTATGTTCTGACCACTCCCACTCATAGTTTCAGAACTCAGTTTCTTCTGAGTTTTTCTTTGTTGGTGGTGGTGGTGGCTTGTTTTTTTGTTGTTTGTTGTTGTTCTAATCCATATTTATTTATTTATTTTGCATGCTTTTTTTTTCAGAAGAGAAGATGAGGATCTTAAAGTGATTTCAACTGCTACATTGTTCAGAGGACTTTTTTTTTTTGAGAGTGTTTTCACCACAAAATGCTCTCAAATATACTTGAAGCATTATAATATCTACCTTTGAACACAATATTGTTTCATGTGATTCCACTTAGTTTCATGAGGAAAAAAAAAAGAAAAAAAAAAGAAAAAAAGAAAAAACAAGTCAACAACATTAAGCACTTGACACCCACTGGAAAGGAAGAACTCTCAGAATGAAGTTGCAGTCACATCAGTTTCTATCCCGCTGCTTTTTCTGAGACAACCTGATGATCATATACACCGTGTGGCGAATGCAAGCACTGTCCCAGCTGTGGAGACCCTTGTTAATAGTTTTTTCAGTTCACTGGCCAAAGCTGAAAAGCTCCCATCAACATTTAGAGGAGAAAAAAAGAAAGAAATGAAATCACTATGTAAGTGAAATATTTCTGTTTCACTACAGTATTTCTTGCACCTCAAATGAAGTTCTTTATTTGTTGCTTAGATACTTAACCCTTTTTTTTATTATTTATATTTTGGCAAATTAGAAAAATCCAAGCCACACCAATTCAGTACGACTCACTACAAAAATATGTTAATGGTTCCTAAAACTCTTGCAGCTTGGCACAACTCAGTACCCACTATTTATTTATAGAGTGCATTTTTTTCTGCACACACACTATTCACCTGGAAAATTTGATTCAGCTCTGGTCACTTGCTGCTATTCAAAGTATTATTTTGTCTAGAGACAATATTTGTTCTGTGATTCTTGCAAAGTGAGCTAGCTTATGAAAAGAACTCTTTATTTTTATTATTAGCTTCTATTAGCTTTAGAAGCCTCCAGCTATGCATCGTTCTTTTGGTTGTTTTTTTTTTTTTCTTTTTTTGTCTTTTCTTTTACAATCATAGCATTTTTAAAAATGTAAAATTGTATATGCTAACACAAGATTTTTGACTGAAAATGTACCAAATGTAATCTACATAAAGGAGTATATTCTTTAATTATTTTTTTTTTTTAGTTGTGTAGAATACCATAAAACTGTTATTAACAATGGAGAATGGGGAAAATACAGACAAATTTGCATGAATACTCCTTTAATTATTGCCCTTTTGATAAAGAAGCTCAGATTCCCACATCCTACTTGTGATTTTATTCCCTCCTGTTCCACTGCCATTATCCATACACAATAATGGAAAGGTGTCACTGATCTACAGACAATAAGGACTAGCTCGTCTGAATAGGAACAAAGCACGCAGAATTGTAACCATATCCTCTCAAGGATGAAGGAAGCTCATGTCAAAGCCTCTCTGAACTCCAAATCACACTCGAACCTTATACCTAGAATATAGTATGGCCCACAGGAAACATTTTACTAAATCAAATTATTTTTGTTAAAAAAAATGTACTAAAAAAGCATGACCTTAATTTCAACATTTAACACTACCTAGCAATGAATTCTACTAACGCTCTACAGGCAACATCTTCTATGGATTACAAATTACATGAGGGCATCAATCAAGCTTTTTATTTTAGCAAGAGGGACATGACCTGTATAATTGAGCTCTTCAGAATCCTTTGAGGTTTTACTGCAGTTGGTAAGATAAGTGTGTGTGTGTGTGTATACACATATTCCCCCCTTTTGGAAGCCATTATATCACTGAAAGTTAAATGATCCCAAACAAGTGTTCCACTTTCTGTTAAATTCTGTCTGCTTCACTTAGAAGGAAACAAGAAGAAATCTGCCAGGTTGGCCACATTGCTTATCAGCCATCCATAGCAAGCACCAACCACAACAGTTAACAGGGAAATAGACCAAGAGTGCTAGCATCATGGCTTTAGAGACCAACAAGCAAAATGTTCAAGGCCTTCAGCTCTTATCTTCTCGAGCGTGCAAAAACTTTTGATTTGCACCTGTCTTAAAGAAAAAAATAAAGTGAAAAATGCCCAGTAACGTGAAGAAACATTATTTTTCTCACATAATTCTGTTATCAATTGTCAAGAGACTCCCATTTATTAAGAAATTAACTAAATTTTTCAGCTGTAACACCAAGACAGTATAAATCACCTACTAATGTGGAAGACCAAGAAAATGAGCCATAGGTCCCTAAATCTTGTGCTATGACCGCTTCCACAGATATTAGTCTCATAACGAAAAGAACACACTTTCACCCAGATTCAGGAAATCTGTTCCAAAGTTCCTCACTGGCTGCACTGGTTGTTTTGTGCAACTTTACTCTTTCTTTAGTAAGGGTGAATCCAAAGAAATTAAAAGCCTGCCATGCCTGAAGTGGGCTACACATACACAGCATTATCTCACCATTCTTATCACTAAGCAGTAATGCCAGGCCAGAAAAGTTTGTCTGGATATCAGACAACACCAGCTTTCCCTTTTTTTTTTTTTTCTTCTGACTATGAGATCTTCCTCTTGACTAGCTAATTCTACATAAAGCAGCAGCTCATAACGTGATTTCCAGCCTGTACATTCATAGTCAAGCTGAGTGTGTTCTCTAGGGTCAGAGTCCTAAGAGATCCTAACCATGACAAAAGAAAAAATCACAGTAAATAAATGAATTAAAAATACAAGCCTGATCTAAATATTATAAAAAGCACAATAATTACACTTTCTGACATTAAAAAAAAATCTTTGACTCAGTATATTCTTCAGTTGGATTTTTCTAATGTTTATATGAAAGTCATTTTTATTGTATAATAAGCACAGATTTCCAACGGTTATCAATCAGAAGGATACAATTTTGCAAACTTATTTTCAAATAATTTTTCATTATGAATATATTTGCAAATTTTGAGGTGTCATTTTTCAAAAGTATGCTTACGAAAGAAATAATGATTAACTTCTGATGTCTATGCAAGAAACAGGCATACCATTGAGATAAATAAATAACTAATATAATGAAATGTGCACACAGTAGTAGCACACTGGCTATGAGGATAGTGCTGTGCAGCAATGCCTCTTTGACTTAGCCTTGGAAAAGCTTAATATAGCCAAATTTTATTAATAATTCACTTGAAGTAGGATTTTTACACATTTTAACTGCATAGTGCAAGGTTAAGTGAACATGTCAATAGTCCTTGCATGTTTGGGGAGCATCACTTTGTTCTGCAAGTTGTCAAACTAATGTTGTTTTATTGAAAATAGGTAAATAGACTTGGGATGTTGCTATGTTAGGAGAAGGATGGCAGAATTGCAGTGAAAGAAGTGAAGTCAGGTGAAAGTTTGATTCATGGAGAGAGAGGAAGGGAAGCAGGGAAAGAGGTGTTGAAAAGAGTCATCTGCAATTCTGTACATTCACTTGGCATTGTTCTTACAGATAACACTCAATAGGGATTGTGACATTTTGTAACCCAGTGAATATATGCCAGTGTTGCACAGACTGGGGCAAGATTACCCTGTGAACTGACTTCACAGACTATATATATGTGCATTAAAAAAATATATAAACATCTACTAGGATACATATTTTTCATTAGTCTTTGCCATGCATAAATAAAAATGCTTATACATCAGGAACTATTATAGCCTCAGAATTTTGATTCACACAACTAGCCCACATAAATGCTTAAAACGATTATGTTTATGGTTTTTCACATGTAGACAAAAGGGTAAATGGTATCATTTCTTACTGAACATTAATGAGGAGAAAGAAAGGATCAGTTGCACAGGATTTATGAGCAGATAATGAAATACAGCCACAGATACACTAGACCAAAACATGTTTTAAAGGAGAGGCAAAAGCACCATTCAGTCCATGGCAGCTTGAAAAATATTTAAGAAAAATTATACAAAATTTTATTCTTTTCGCACATGCATTCCTAAACTAAAAATACTTCAAGTTACTTAAGTACTTTCCTCACTAATAAAATTCCCACTCTGAATGAAATATCTGAAGTTCTAAAAGAAAAGTAAACCAAATGAGCAAACACAAATATATTTGACAGTATTCTTTCTCAGAGCATAAGATCAGAACAAATTAGTAGATCACATGGCCTGACTGTCTCTGAACCCCAACCCATTACTTTTCATAAAACCTCCTCTAGACTTTAATGAAACTAAACCAGTTCAGCCCTCAGGAGATAGAGCTGTTTGTGCAAAAACAAAACAAGACAAAACAAAACAACAACAAAAACAAAAACATAAGAGCCTGAGGCTCTGTTACCATAACTTTCTGGAAAAAGAAGCTGATGAAAAATTGAAGTTATTCTAGCAGCCAACCCTTCCTTTGTGTTGAGAGGGAAAGCAAAAAACAGACAGTTCTTTGCAGTCTGTTGTTCCTGCAAAGATAAGGAAAGGAAAGGATAAAATGTCTATTTAACTGTTAAGCTTGAGCCTTACTGGAACAGACCTTTTATGCCCCCTTCGAAGCACAGGTGCACTGTGTCCAACAGTGACTAATTTCTGGATATTCTTCAGCGGGCAATAATTAAATTAATAAACTGGCCAATTGTAGTCTAAGGGGAGAAATATCTTCCTACCTTCTGCTTAGTACTACCTGAATACTTGGAAATTTGATTAGAATTACTCCCCTCAGCATGAAGTAGTTGAGCTCACTTTACCTTATACTGTCTTACAGCGATGTAAAATCAGACATTACTTTGTTACCCTACTGCCACAAATGGAAGGTTAAGTACAGTAACAAAAGTTAGGCACACATGCAACATAAAAATATACACACTAACATGATTCTTGCCTTCCAATATGATGAGTCATTTAATTCACCACAAAATGCAAATTATCACTGATTTTCTTATTATCTTTGCTTTGTTGAGCACTGTCCATTCCCTATTTGTTTGACAAAAGCTGGAGATACAAGTGATTAGAAATTCTAGATTGCAATTCTGAACATTGGGTTTAGCAAGGGGGAAATATTTGCTGCTGCTTTTCTTCAGGATGCCACTGATTGTAAACAGAAGAGGGACAAAAAACATATTCAATCTTTATCTGTGATAAAGTTCTTTAGAATTCGTCTTGTCTACAGATGTGTACGTAGACTGCACTCTTATGCCTAGTTATTATGGTTGCAAACCCTTATAAAAGTTAAAAAAAAAAAAAAAAAAAAAAAGAAAAAGAAATTAAGGACAATATGTATTTTAATCAAGTGCCCGTATTGAAGTCTGCCCTATAAATTCCCAAGGCCTCAGGGAAGCATCCCAGAGCTTGGGCTGTTGATTAACTGAGGAGATCGCACAATAATCTCTTTTTGGAGTGGTTTATATTTGTGTAGATGTCTATTAACTTCACAAAAGAACTAAGCTTGCATTTCCAGCATCCTACATAAATCTGTCAACCATAGAGTTAGAGTCTTTCTGAGAAAGTGAACAGATTTTTTGTCAAGAAGTTCTAATAAAACGGGTATTTATAAATAAACGCTATGGAAATTTCAATTTTGGCAAACCTACATCTGAGAGTTGATTCAGCAATAGGTTTGAGAAATAGAATATGTGGAAGTTAGTAATCCAACTGTCCTTTTGATACCTGTGAAAATGCTGACAGACTCTGGTTTTGCATTATGTGTGCCTGGAATTTCAAAAAAATTAACAAGAAAGGAAAATTTTCTCCTGTCATTCTCCATAGACGGAAGGAAAGTACCACTGCTTTTGCCAACAAGACACAAAGGACAAAATAAATTTTTGTCCTATTTTCCAGAATCATAGACATGACAGGCCCAATTTATCTAATCCATGACATGCGGGATGCTCCAGGCTGCATCCATGGAAATAGATAAAGGCATGTACTCCACAGATTTAATGAATGGGAATCCCTGCCCCTGGCTAATATAAATTGTGCTCATTGGTGGGTAATTCTATTGATTATAGTCCACTTATATTTACACACAAAGTTTCAGTTTAGTGGCATAAATTATTCGCCAAGAGCCAGGCATAACTTAATAATGGTTCATATTTCTTTGAGGTTGTTTTTTTTTTTATTATTATTTTCTGTTTTATCTAGATTTTCCTTAGGAGCATTTAGGAGCATTTTTTATCTCATGACAGAAAATCGTTTCATGAAAAATTCATGTTATTATTCAGAACATTTTCCTTATCCAGAAAGAAAATTATTTTTGTAGGTTCTGACAGAGATTTTGTCATACGTTGTCAGAGTTGACCACACAGCTGATATCCAAGAAGAGAAGTCTGTAAGATAGTAACTTGTATATCTTCACATAGTATTTTATTGGGGAGAACTTCTAAAATAAGAACAAATAAGGTAGCACTTTTTATAAAAAGCCATCTTAAAAGAAAACAATTAAAAAAAAAAAAAAGGAAAATAGTGGATGAAAGTTATTTGATGAAAAATAGACAGATGAGCATTTTTTCTCGAGACAAATAATAAGGCACTAGGCTTAATTTGCAAGGAAATACATTAGTTTTCAAAAATTAAAACTCAGTAAGGCATTATATGCAAAAATACACTGCCAAGTTTGATGCATATCAAAGAATGCTTCATAAAGACAGAGTAGCAGAACTGAAAAATGTCTGTCATCTCAATTTTTTTTTTTTGATTACAAGTCAGAAGAACTCTACTACAAAAGTTAATTAAGTGATAGCAAATCTGATTTTAAAAATATTAAAACATTTACCGGTGGTAAGTTTATTAAGTAATGCATGGAAATTTGTCTTGGTAAAAAACTTATCTTTCTACAATCAATTTGACTCACCAGGCTATAGCAGGTTAACTGAAGAAACAGGAAAATTTATTGAAAAAGTTTGGAGAGTAAAACTATTATTTCAAATTTTATATTACTTCAGCAATAAATGAAAGTACTGATGTTCCTTAAAAGTATGACTGATAATTTTGGGATTTCATTTATTTTCCGAAGTAAGGTGACTAAGTTTGTGTAAAATGCTAAAAGGAACTTATGATTTGCAAAATGAAATCAAGTCATTTATGGAAACAAAATTTGTGCCACAGATTTAGCATTCTTAGTGGATTTGACTGTTCATTTATTTGAGTTAAATTTGCATCTTCAAGGTGAAAATCAACTTATCTGTGCTATGCTTTAAAGCACAGTGTTTGAAATTCAATTATGATAAGGTCAGGTTCTGGTAAACAATTTTATGTATTTTGATACATTGCCTAAACGTGTGAGTCATAAATATACAGCCTTGCTTTTCATTCTGATAATTTTTTTTTTTTTACATTTTAATATAAAATATAATAATTAAGTTTTGTAACTTACATACATTAACTATATATTTTATACGCAGCCCAAGACAATTCCCCAACCAAGCCCAGGCAAACCAAAAGGGTTGACACCCATGGTCTAAAACTTCTAAAGAAAGAGAAATATGAGAAGACCTCAAGTAATAATACCATTCCTGTTCTGCTCTTCAGTCAGCCTAGTTACATTCTGGTCTTGTCAAGGCAATATGCTGTAGTACAGATCCTGTCTTGGGAACTAAGTATAGGAGAAAAATATTTCAATAACTTTCTAGAAAGCATCCTTTCTCCTCATGCAATCACACTGTTTAGAATATTTACTTGAAGTTATAAGCTATGAAAATTTCACTTTTTGCAAACCTAAAACTTAGATTAGACATACACATTTATTCAGCCTAAAACTCAGCATTTCTTGGAGTAAGTATATAAATATATCTAGAAACAAGCCTAATGCAAAAACAAGCTCTCTTAAACATTTCAGTTCATTTAATTCAAAGGTTATCCTTCATCTACCTCCCTACTAAAGGGCTTGAGGGGAAAAAAAAATAAAAATAAAAAAAAAAATCAAGCCTTGGGCATACAACACTAAAACTATCTTTCCAAAGGGAAAAAAAAAAGTTCTTAGTTGACATAGTTTAGTTTATTTTTATGCCTCCCTCTGCCACAAAGACAAAACAAAACAGAAAACTTCTAAGTTTCCTACGTTCTCCTAAGTATCACAGTTATTTGAGAAATACTAAAGCGAATGTATTTTTTTTTTCCTAAGTCACTATTACTAGGCCTTGAAGCCACATATCATAAAATATAATATCAAGAAGAGAAAAATTATATGCCTGCTTTTCTGATATATCATGTAGATCAGAAGGATCACAATGATGCATCTTCATAATCTGCACTCTTGATATTTTAATTCCAGATGTTATTGACTAAGTTATATAAGGAAGTATTTGCTCTGATCCTTTTAATGTTTCTGCATTGCTTTCCTTTGGTGATTTGGGATGAAGTTAGAAACAACATTTGACTTCTTTGCATTACATAATGCTTCATGTTCCTAATACTCTATAATTTTTTTTTTTTTCAAATTAGAATAGTGAAACACTCAAGTTAGGCAACAGACATTTATTTAATTGAATTGTATATCAAATAGTTCAAGTGATTACTCAGTATGATTTTATTACAGAAGATGAGAAAGTCACTACCCTCAAAACTTTAGCACCTTTGCTTTTTAATAAATTTGATATATTAGTCTGATCAAAAGAACCTTACATTATCTGGGAAGCTAATAGGGCAGGGCACAAAGAGCCTACAATGGAGCTGTGCGCAGACAAGTTGGATCCCTCCCCTATTTTCCCACTCTGTTAAAGAATGGAGAAAGTCTAATATACTCTAATCATCTTGATGTCCATAAGAAAAAGGTAACATTATAACACATTTCCAAGAAAATTGAATTATACTAAACCAGTGAAGTGATAAACCAGTTCTTAAATTACTACAAAAATGCAAGGATTCAAAAAGCCGCAGACTAACCTCTATTCTGAAAATAATTCAACATATATTTAACTATACAAATCCCGCCCATCAGAGTTATGGCATCAGAAGAGTAAATTCTTTCTTAATTCATGAAGGCAGAAGTAGAGTCTTTCTTACTTGCATGACTCCATCTGACTAAAAATTCAAGATTCAATAACAATGAGTTTTAAACAAAGAAAAATGCTACTTTTTTTTAAACCAAAGATGCTCAATTTGAAGGATAAATCAAAGCTTCAAGTACTTGAGCCACATGACAATACACAGAAGATGATTTATTTACAATTATTTGCATAATTGAGAATTTGGTACATTTTTTTAATAAAGCAAAATAAAATCATATAACACCAAGCATAAGAAAAGAAATGCATCATGAAGCAGATAATCTAAGATGAAAATGAAGTAACTCTAAGTATTTTACCAAAGATGTACCAAGGCTTCTATATTTTCTTTATGATGTTATATCTTTTAAAAAATAATCAGATTATTCCAGAGACAAAAATATCCTTGTTGGATATAGGCATGGCATTCAAGGAAGAATAAACTTACTGAAAAAAACAACGCTGAGGAAAAGTGGTCCAGTTCCAACCTAATATAACTCTGGTCACTAAAGCAGAGTTACAGTGGGTATTAGTTTGTGCTGTAATACTAAAGAAAATCTATCACTACTGTTGAATCTGTCAGAGGTATCAATTCATGCAATGAAACAATTTCACATGTAAGTCTCTAAGAAATCTGAAACCAAACACAGCTTGCCTGTATAAGGGTTGCATTCCAAAGCCTATACTCATGCCAGTTTTGCAGATCTGGAATTGCAACTAAACATAAATCACCTGATTCACGGTAGAGTGTTTTGGGCGTGTTAACCTGAAACTCTTGCGAAAATTTTAGCAGGTGCAGACCAAGCCATGATAAAATTTAAGTTAAGATCTGTACATCCTTCTTCAGGCCCAAAGCACTGATGCTCACACAGTTCTTGTGTCAACATATCTGCATAAGACTGGCACCACTCTCTACTCTTCAGTCTCAAATATCGAGTATGTATAGCTTCATAGTGGGATTGCCTTCATTATGCAATTAAAAAAAACAGCATCTAAATATATTTTAAAAACCTGTATTTCTGGCTTTTCTGTTTCACATATACTCCTAGGCAATATGTGGTAATCTTGTGTGAATAAAGATAGCATTTAAATAGGGAGTGTCAGAATTTCTTCATTATACTCTTCAGACAGAAAAATTGTACTCAGAATGGGTTAAAAAAGACCACAGAGCTTTTTGCTGTTACTATATAAATTCTATTAACTACCATATGTAAAAAAAATAATAATAATAATAATAATAAAAATTAAACAACATCTACGTTTTAAATCTCACTTAAATTATCGCTTCAGTTCACATTGGACAGCTAAATGACTCAGGTGTTCAGCTGTCTTAACATATGCTATTTCAAAAGTGGTAAAACTGATGTCTGCACGTATGGTCAAACACCAACAGCATTAACAGAAACATTATTAAGTGCTTAAAGCTGCAACTAAAGTGGGAACACAAAACAAGGGAACAACTTCACATTTACCTTGCTTCACTGTGCATTGTCTGACACTGATTACCAACACTCAGACCAGTCGTGCTACTAAGTCTATGTAGACTCAGAGTACCAAGGTTGGTGAAGACCCAAGAACAGCAAGAAGAGCCTGAGCAAGTTAGTAGTTATAACTGTTGTAATTCAGTGTAAGAAAGTTGGAGTTTAAAAAAGTTAAACCAGAATACTCTAGACATCTCTTTTATATTAACCTAATATAAATGCTTCCACCTGTTTCCAGAAATTGTCAGCCTTGGCTTAGGCAGCTGGAAGGCATCTTTGCAAATTTTAATTTTATTATTAAAACATGCTCCTGTCACTTTAGCCACATAATTATTTTTTTATTTTTGAAGTTGCAAAGCAGAAAAATCAAAGATTGTAAATTCTCTGAATATTATACATACACACAAATACATTTAATAATATATAAAAACATGTAATATGAATACATATATATTATAATTCCAATACAAAATTCCAATACAAAAATGGGTTAAAATACGAGTGAGCCAACCACTCTTCAAGGGAGTATGAGACAAAGACGCTACAGCTATGTCCCTTAACCCTCTCTTCTGCTATTTTTTTGATAAAAAGGCTTATCTTTACATACTGCTTTTTTTAATTTATTGTGCTACCAAACATCATACTGGAAGGAAAAAGCCAAATTCTGTCTTTTTTTATTCCAAACAAGATCTAATTTGGTTTTCAGCCCCACAGAAGAAATATGAGACATTTCACAGGGGGGTTATATCATACTAAAGCAAAATGTAAGGCAACGTATGTCTGCAAGCACCTAACAGAACTAGAAATCTACTACTGTGAATGGGCCTCACCCTATATACATACATCAACTCCTCACAAGCATCACTGCATTTTCCCATAAGCGTGGCTTCTTGTACAACTTGTCAGGAAAATTCAAATTGTCCAGTCATGTCAGCTTGTATTCCCACCATATTCAGTATTTCTTCTCACAAGGAGACAGGATTGTTTGAGTAGACATAATCAAGTAAGACCTCCTCGCCTGTATTTCCAGCCTGATCAGGAAGAAATGTATGGCTGCTGGGCATGCCACTGTTCTCCACTCCAGTTATGTTGTCCAAGCATCTTCCAAAATCTGACTATGCTCTTGATATCAATTTAAGATTTATAAAGAGCACTTAATTCACATTTGAAGTTATAGGAGATATTAAACTGAACTGTTACAAATGATTTGTCAGTTGACTTAATTAGACCAGGTCTAATTTAATATTTCCAGCACAGTTGAAACTCTTACTTTACTGGGGGCCAGCACGTTACATCCAGTAACTGAAATCGAGTTCTAGCAAATCTATTAAAACAGTCCCACACTTTCCACAGTTCATTACAAATAATAATTACTTTCCAAATACTTCCTCCTTCACTGTGAAGAACAAATTGTCTCAGTAAAATAACATCAGTGAGGAAAGCTCAATTTTTGATGAAAAATCCTTTAACTTCTAAGAGATATTTTTTGGAACTGCTAACAGCTGCCATATATACATATCAATAAATTTCAAAAACAGCCCAACTTCTTCCAGAGAGAGCAGCAATATTACCTCAGATTCCATACGTTATTTACTATAAGTTGGCTACACAGATGGAAAAACCTGCAAAACTGGAGCTCTGCTTATCATAGGCAGCTTGGAAAGATTCCTGTAAAGATTAACTTATCTACTATTGTAAACATTCTCTACTAACATTGGCAAATTATTACTATGATCTTCCTAAAATGGTCTAATAATTTAGAATTAACATTACATCTTTTTATCTTCATGAATTTGCAGATATTAGCTCAGCGGGAGTCTCTCGAACAGATATTTGATATAAAACATTTGTAATTCATTTGACGACACAGTAAGGTCAAATGGCACTATTTCTGCTTCCAGGCTGGATGAATCTAAAGTGAGTTTTGTATTGCTGAAAACATGCTGCTATAGCTTTTAATATAAAAACTCATTTAATAAATTACTATAAAACATCATGTAATTTGTTGTTTTGTTTTTGTGAACATACTTGTGAAGGAGTCTTCATGCTAGAAAAATCACAAAAAAGCATAAACAAATCACACAAACACAGAACAAGCAGAAGAATATATTAGAAGCATGAATTGTTATTGTTCTATTAATGCTAAGCATTATATGCCAATCTGAGAGAATTCCGTGGTGCTTTTGCTCACTATGTGGACAACTTTAGGCATATTTGAATAACTAAAATCAGTACACGGGACAAAAAGAAATAAAAATGTTGTTCTACACATGTACTACCTACCTAAATTCTATAGAGTTGTCTGCATGTCCACAGCAATGTGTGTCACTGTTCATTTCCTTCAGAGATTAACTACCAAATTTTCTTTTCTACATGCTGATGTTATATGATAACAATTTTGCTTCAAGTTAGTCACCAAGGGCAAAACAGAGCAGCCTTGTTTGGTCATTTAAGGGTGCTCCTGTGGGATGGTGCAGTCAGTACCATTCTGCTGCAGCAAGGGTTTACCTGCTGCCTGCTTACCTTCCTCCAGCTGCAGAGTTTATATACATTTCACTAAGACTTTCCATAGCCACATTTCAATTATATCTATACTGTTAAAGAGATTTCAGATGTTACTTTGTGGTTTTTTTTTCTTGTGTTTTCAGTCTTTCACTGTTTGTTTTACCGCATATATAAATGAGTAAGCTCATTTATGTGAATGCACATACCTGCAGGGTTATTTATTTTGTAGCAGTGTCCTTGTTTGACTGACTTTTTTTTTTTACCTTGAAAATCTGTTTATATTTGGAAGATAATTTGCTGAATGCACTGGTAGAGAATGTAGAACTAAATGTCAAAATGCTAATATGAAGGGTTATTCATCACATGAACATTGATCTGATGATAGACAGGCATTTTTGCAAAGCAATGTGCTTTCTATCCATTCTATCCATCATATCTAAAGAGATGTAGATGTCCAGCTGCTACTGAACTCCCAGGAACCCAAATGGTGGGCTGCTAATTATCATTAAGTAGAATTGTCAGATACACCTAAGCAAAAGGCTATATTTGATATTTAAAAAGAATATTGCAAAGAATTAATGATTAAAAAAAAAAAATAGAAAAGTACCAGGCATAGACAAATATATAGAAAATTGTTACACCCACTCAACTGAAATGAAAAAAATAATTCAGAATCTTTCTTAGTAAAGAAAGAAAGGGAATGATCATACTGTGTGGATCAGTGCTACTAAAAACTAAGCCTATAGAAATTAAACATATTATTAGAAGAGTAATGTAAATGCCCTAGCACTGCATGTGCAATGGAGGACTAAATAAGCAATTTTAAAAGGTAGACAGACTGTGGCCAGGATTGGCGAGACAAATGTTTGTAAATGATTACATAATGTCTTGAATGCTAAAAGCACATAAGTATACTAGGAAAAAAAACAACCAAAACAACAACAAAACATTGAAACACAGAACCAATGTTGTAGTGACTGCTATGCCCTCAGACAGAGAAAGAGACAAGAAGGAAAAGACTTTAAAATATACTATCATACAAACCAATTTATAGCCTGCTTGGCTTACTAGAATATAAGCTTCACAAGCCCAGCAAACTTAAGTAGGTTAACCTTCATGTACGCTTGTTCATTTTTACTTCTTACTAAAGAAATAAAAATGGCTACTGAAAATAATAGATGAAGGTTTGAAGCAAAGGTTCGGTTTTGTTTTTTTTTGTTTTCCTTTTTTCCTGTGCTACCTAGAAGCAGGCAAGCTCGTGTAACCTCCACTTTTGAAAAATTTGCTGCTTACAGCAGCATCGTGTACTAGAAACAACTGAAAAAGAACAGTGTACTTGCCATGCAATAGTCATATATCTGGTAAACAAAATACTCCTGGTATTTGGCTGATTTTGACAGCAGGTGAGTGAATTGTTTTTCACAAGTAAATACCAGTAAAAAACAAAAACAAAACAAAACAAAACTAATTTGCTAAACATTACACTATAGACAGAATAGAGCCCCAGGTCACTACTGAAATATGACTTGGCTCTACAAGAAGAGCATTAATATTGCTTGCAGAGCCTAGACTTGCTTCTTCCCCATCTCCTCTTTCCTTGTGCATTTAACAATTGCAAATCTGGCCAAGGTTCTTTTTTTCTTTTTTTTTTTTGGCCTCTTTTTTCCCCCTCCATTCAATATTGATCCCTAATTCAATGACGGGTAAATGTATTGGAAAACACAGCCATTATCTCTCTCCATCTTCATCAGTTACTATACTCTGTAGTAAACAAACCGAGTAAACAAGGTCAACAGGAACAAAAGAAGCTAAGAAGGTATAAAAAAATTCCTGGCTTTAATTTTGAATGAACTGGACTGTCCACCTACTTTTTCAATTACAGTACAAAGGTAAACAAATAAAATAACCACTATGAAGTAATAATCAAAGAAGAAATGAAGCCCAGGTGTTTTTTGTTTGTTTGTTTTTCCTTTGCTCTTCAGAAAGCAGGTTTTATTACTCAGAGACAGTCTTCTAGCATAACCCTAATTTTTAGACTAACTTGTTTTCTGAAGTAGACAACCAGGGAAGAAGCTGTCAGTTTGCATTATAAGAAATAAAACATAATAACACCATAATAATATATACCACACACACATGCACACAAAAAAAGCCATAATCTGAGATCCTAAGCATATACTAAAATTTCAAATGGTCAAACACTTCAAGTTAATCTCACTTTTGTATTTCTTGTAACTCTTTCAGAGATGAAGATATGCTACCATATCTGAGGAGCTTTTCAAGCTTCACTTGAAAAATAAATGGTACATTATGGTTTTACATCAGCAGAGATTATAAAATATAGCAAATAAGTTGGATGGGTATTAGAGCTGATCCCGTAGCAATGGGAGAATTTCTCATGATCTCTGAACAACTGGTTCCACCAGACAGTCGCATTTTTAATAAATAAATTTTATCTAACCCCAACTTTTTGAAATTACGTGCAACCTTTGTCAACACAGAAAGAGAGAGAGAGAACATTTGTTTAAATACTCTAGATAAGGACTCAAAATATCTTACTATTTTTTCAAACTTAAAGAAGTATTAAATGGATATAATTTCAAAGCATTAAAAGAGAGAGAACCATATTGACAGAGATGTTAACATGAGGCAAAAGTGTTTAATAATTGAGCTTTCATAAAAGCCTTCCTTACAATTCCTACTTCAAATTACAGTTACATTTTCTTATTTCATATTTCATTCAGACCCTTGCCAACTTCTTTATGCTGTCATAGCATGCTTGTAACCAGAGATCACTATGCATATGTACACAACACACACAACACACAAAAAAAAAAAAAAAAAAAAAAAAAAAAAACTTCAAAGTGAACATGTTCATTAGCACTGGGCTAATGAATTTAAAGTGATCAACAAAACAAGCAAAGAGGTCTAAATATATAGGAATACACTCATACTACAACTTCACGGAAAAGATTTTTCACCTCCACACAGGCTCTGCAGGGACTACTGCTAAAAGCAGTGAGAATATAGACTGACTTACAGAATTTGGCTTGAAGATGTTATGGTGTAACACTGAAGCAGAGAAAATTCTTCTCAGTTTAGACCCCAGAAATTAGGTTTAAGTAAAAGCTCAGATATTTCAGGCTTTCATATTTCTATCCAATCTCTTTTGCTGCACTTTCTCTGAATGTTACCACCAATCCTCCATGCAATTTCAGCTGCAATACTAATCTTTGCAGTATATTATATGCAATAACCAGTTTTGAAAATTAAAGTTCTTATGGTCTTCACTGCATTTCAAGAACTTTTCATGATCTACTAGCAAATTGAAATATTTCCTTTATTGTGTTCAAATTTATTTCCTCTTTTTAAAGAGTTATTATTATGTTTAGCTTAATGAACTTTAAAAAGTTTTTTAAAAAAGTATTCCTGGAACCTGATTAATGTTTTAGTAATTCCAAGAATTTCTAAGACTGCCATCAGATTATGAAACAAAATCCATTTACATGGAAGGATATTTGCACACAGACACCAAGAGATAGAAGCCATAGAACTCAGAGATAATTCTGCACTCAATCTCATTATTTTAAAAATCTATATAGAAAAAGATGGCATGAGTCATCATTTAGGAAAAAAAAAAGTTGAAGAAGGATGGAAGCATGATGTTGCAAAGAATTTTAAAGCATATAGTTTCAACTTAATGTTTCGTTTCTTAACAGAAGTAAGATGTGCGCTGAGAAAAGGTGGTAGAAGGGATTCCACCATCACTCCAGTTAAAGCATGGATGCACATTCATATGCTCATATGCACATGCACATTTTTGTTAAAAGATCTTCAGCTGAAGCATCTGTGACCTATTCTTCACTACTGAAGCCATAAACCATTAGTTGTGATTTTGGTCTTGTAGCAGTTATGCCACTCATAAAAAGGGTAACATTGGCAGTCAGATTTTTTTTTTTTTTTTGTAAAATGGTGAAATCACCTTTAATTTATGGCAACGTACTAATTAGAGATATTTTAAATGAACTGTTTCCACAACAGAATCTAAAGGAATATAACCTAGTGCAGAACAGTTCATATAATCAACAGGATTTTTTTTTTTAATTGTTGCTCTTATGTATATTTGCATTAATCATTATTCACTGTTTCAAGATAAAAACTGCCCAGAAAACCGTAAAATTCCAAATATAAACGTAAGGCTCCTGCAGATTTTTAGCTCCTCTATATTAGCTCGCTCAGCTGAATTCCTCTGTCACTTTCAACATCCATTCCATATTTACTACACTTTCTTATTGCAGATGTCTGGTGATAAAATAGAGCACAGTTCACAATCCAGTATCTGCATTTCTCAAAACACTTTAAAAGCATAGCCTTATCATCACTGATTCATCCTGCCTTAAATGAAGACAAACAGAAATGCAGTGAAAGGCCTCTGCAGTGTCTAACTGAAGAAGAGTATAACCTCCTAAAAACAAACTGGTGACTAAATAATTTCACTAAAACTGCTGAAACGGGTTATTTTGGTTGTTTGGTTTGCACAATGTGTGTTTTCTTTAAAGAGGTGGTGAGATTTGGGTGTGGGGGGTATTTTTTCTTCCATGACTCATCCATCATGAATCTCTTCTACAAGAAAGTGTTCCAGAAATAAAAAGTGATACTCAGAATAGTAGCATGTATGCAGATGAATTACTACACTCTACAATATTAGCTGGAAAAAAAAAGCAACACTGAAAATGAAAACAGCTAACATGCAAACAGAAAGATAATGGCTTTTTCAGGCAAAATTTGATTGTTATGGGTTGTATTTTATCCCATACAATACTCATTTCTATCCTGATATGTTAGATTTCATGTATAATCTGAATGAAAACATTGAGCAAAGAAGTTACTTAAGTGGCAAGGAAAAGCAACACAAACAAAAAAAGAAGACAGGCTTTGGGAGCTCACAGTCACTCTACAAGGTTCCACTCTCCCTTTTTTATTTTTTGTTGTTGTTGTTGTTTTTGGGTTTTTATGTTTGTTTGTTTCTTCAGTAAAAACAAGGTATTGGGATGTGGGGGCAGGTAGTCTGGTGGTTTACAGGATTGGCTTTGTTCCCAACTCCATTAAGAGTTTACTGAGCTTTCAAGAGCAGTGCTCGCTGTCCCATAACTGCAGTATCACCGCAGTGTCTCCTTCAGTGGATGACCACCACATACCACGGTGATGTACAGCACACACCAAAAGCTCTCCCCCCATCCCCATCTAGCTTGGGAAAAGAGGAGGCACTTTTCACCCAGCCTTGCCCCAGCACAGCGTCTGCCACACTTGCAGATAAGCCCACCCCATCCAGGAATTGGAGCAATGCATTGCACTGGCAAAGCGGCTGAGCTGAGGCAGTGGTGCCCATGGGACCTTTTATGGTAGAGGTGGAAGTGCACAGTTACGTACACCAAGCGGTCACAGCAGAGCCTTCATGTGAGCAGAGGTTGTCACTTTGTACTGACAGCTACCCAGCGTTACTCCTCTCCGGTCTGCTGAGAACAGACACAAGTGACTTATAACCTTACTCTAAATTACCAGCTCAATGAGAAATGCATGCAAAAGTTGCTTTGCGGGGAAGTATTTATGTTTTTAAGTGTAAAATATTTACCTGTTGAAGCATGTAACAGATATTTATTATTTTCATTGGCTTTTGGCTTTCCCTATAAACACATTACATCATTTTGTAGGATTTTTATTATTATTAAAATTCCACATTTCTGTTCAACTCAAGATGATGAATGCAAAACCAAAAGAATAAGTAACAAATGTATCCAAGGTGACCAAACAGCAGGCTCTAAAGCACAACACAGGGAGTGAAAACTAGCAATTATTGAAGCCACTCCATCAAAATTCCAGTGCAAGAGAAAAGAAAGGCATATGTAATTAGATGGATCACCATTAGTATAATTATTTGAAGGCTCTGCACAAATAATAGAACATACATTACTTCAGTATCAAATCTTCCAAGCTACGTGTTTAAAGAGAACAAGAGACACCATGATTGATTTCAGAATTTAGTAACTTTTCTCTCTGATGCTTCCAAAACTCACTTCATCCACTAATCCTTGCTACATATGAATAATATTTTTAAAAGGCCTAGGTTTACTTTCCATTTCTGTACTTACTTCAGCCTTGTATGCACGTTAACCAAAACACTACATTACATCAGTACCAATTAGACAAGAAAACCCAGAAAAACAAGATGCACAAAAACAAGTCAATTTTTTTTCCCTTCCTATTCTTTAGGTGGCTCAATATCAGCATGCATAAATATCCCAGAATTCTTTACTAATTGAAAGGATTTTTTTCCCTCCAGTAAAAATAAAAATATGATATTGCCAAGATAATGGCTACAGTAATTTCAAGTCAGCATGGACGCGTGATGTACGCAGTCTAGCTTTCGCTTGGATTTGTGCAATGCTGCTTTGTGCAACCGCTGTTACAACAGAGACAGGTGAGATTACAGACACTCTGATTTCTCACAGGCATACCAGGAAAACATCAAGAACAACCGCAGGTAATTACTATCCCTATTAGATCATGCTTCATTATGCAAAAGACAGAAAAGAGAATATTCATTTAAAATTTAAGGAAGCTTCAGACTGAACACAGCACATTGCCTAGCAGAAACTTTTAGTTCTGGTCTCAAAAGGGAGACTACCTACAATACAGAGAGAGCACACTCCAGTTCGTTCCAATTAAAATCTTGTTTTACACAAGAAAATAAATGCACACACATCAGGATTCTGTATCTTTGAAAGAAATAAGAGTAATTAAGCTTATTTTGGTGTTATGTATTTCTGAAAAAGAAACAAAAGGATAAAATTAATAGCTGTCCAGCTAACATAGACCTAATACTCTAACCCACGTAACTTCAGGTAACAGGAACTTCTGTCTTATTCATACAAAAAAATTGTAGAATTGGTTGTTAATAAATAAATAAATAAACCCATACGTCCCATAAAATCATACTAAAAGGTAGAAAAAAGTATAAAATGCAATAACCAAACAGAAACAAAAAAAATATTACTTAACATCACACGTTTTTAACGCTGATGAGAACTCAAACCTAAAACTGTAACACTTGGATATTCTTTCTCAGTCTTTGGAAAATGTAGTAAAGCTAAAACATTGCAAATTCACCTTCAAAAGGAACTCAAAAGAGTTCTGAGAACTCGGCAATTCATATTTTTTGCTGTTTGGGCAGTTTACAACAAAAATTGATCTACGGGTTTCTCTACTAAAAACCCCCCCCATTATTTTTAGTTTTATGAAAACAAGGAAAAATAATGCCTAGCATATCATAGAGCACAATACTTGCATGAGAAGGCTCAGAATATTATGAAAATACTTCTCATACAGCTTGAAGTGAACTCTTGATTCAATATTTAATGAAATTGAGTAAGCTGCTGAATGTCCCAGAAAAAAGCCAACTCCGCTGTGCATTCATTTTATATATTATGCAGTTATAAATTAACACTGAGGCTAGATGACTCTTCAGGCAGCCAGGAGTAGTATCTTTTCCAGAATGGCACTTTATTTTTTATTTTTCATTTTATTTTCTGCTATTGAGCAGTCTGAACTTGCAGCATTATATGGTAATCGTACATTCCATCCCAGTACTGCAGCACTACACTGCTTAGGCATAGCTCTATGCTCTAGCATGTTTTTAGGATATGCAGCCAGCCCAGCTGTAAGGCTGAGGAAGATTTCCATCAAGCTACAAAACTAAACTCTGCACAAATATTTTACAGCTCTGTGACCTCTAAAGGCTTAAAAAAACATGCATTTTGTGTTATGCTAGAAGCAAACTCCACATTGGTGATCTGCATAACACAGAATAGCCAGCAAATACACCACTGCACATAAAGCACTGTTTCTTTTCCGTGTCTTTGAATTCTTCAAACTAAAAGCTGAATGAAATCCTAACACTAACTGTGCCTCCAAACCAAAATCAGAGCAGTAGTAGCTCACCCATTTCATTAAGTTCGTCTAAAACTTCCCATCCCTCCCAGTGATTTGTCTTCCCCTCTCAGCAGATGAAATACAAGTTCATTTAAAACAAACCGAGGATGATTTCATCCTATTTAGCTTATTTTCAAAGCTTCTCAGACTAAGCGGTAACCCATTCAAACAGAAAATTTCCCAGACAATGGAATCCTTTCAAACTGCACAGCCAATATGATTTCCTAGTTGTCAGTCTTAGGTGTGCGTCGGCACGAAATGTTCTTGAATCAGAAATTTATAATAATCACTCCTATTGATAATATGAGCAGAAGCAGAATTACATCACAGTTAACACTTACCAAAATACATTATGTTTCTCATTAATCATGCAGTCAGGATCCCACCGCTGTGTATTCAGCATTAGCTCCCGCACAGGGCTGACATGTAAAACAGAGCTCTTTCATTCTACATTATGTGGAAATTTCCCAGCATAAGAAGCGTGAGCAAGCAGTGTGCCTCCTCAGGATGAGCGCTTTGCAGGCAGTCTTCTTATCCCTGATACAATCCCTGTCTGATTTAGCATTTACTCTGGCTGCATGCTGCACTGCCCATTCTTACTGTAATCTGACTCCTCCTTCTGATGTCCTTGCTCTGCCTGTGACATCAGGACTATGAGTACTACAAACAAATCTTTTCTGTATCGAGCTCGCAATGAGGTACTCTAATATCCTGCTTACCCTAACGCTGGCTGGAGGGGGGGGGAAATAGGAGCGGCAGGGGGCGGAAGGGAAAGAGGGAAAAAAAAGCGCTTTCAAAATCGTATAGCTTTTTTTTTTTTTTTTTCCCAGACATTGCACTCAGTGACATAACATGCTCAATTACATAATAGATGGAAAAGACAAAGTGTATGTTGTTATTTTTCTGTGAAGGATGGGCTCCAAGAAAGCCCCAAGTGCCCTGATTTTCCAACTTCATAATAAAGATGCACTTTGCAACGTCATCTTCCCTAGGACTTCTTATTTGCTTTATATAGATTTTTTTTAATCAATAGCTTCATATCAATAAATGATTTTAACCCAAGTGTTGATGAAGTCCAGACTGCTTCTATTTTTAAAAAGGAACTGACAAATACATTTTTCGATTTCTGTGGAGTCAAACTGATTTTTAAAACTAAGGTTTTTTCGCCTCAGTAACAAAGTGTGAGGACAGGAGATATGTGGCAGTAAAGATTTGTAATGGAGTTTATCACCTTTCACCCTCTGGGTCTCCAGTTCCTTCCCAGTCCAGGTTGATAAGTCATTAGCAGCTGGTAGCTATTTTATTGTGCTGTGACAAATGGAGCGGTCCTAAGTTTCTTGTAAATAGGTCTCCACACAGGCCCTGCTGCTTTAAGAACTGATACATTTGCTGGCAGATACAGAGGAAGAAAGATCAAACACCTGGGTACCAAATACTCTCCACTATCCACACATAGTGCTTTGGCGTGGATCTGATGTGCACTCGCGTGGCAGTATGACAAAGGCTATGTGGTCTGTATTTATGTACGTGTTATACATTGTCTATGAATCCATAGAGAACATTGGTTTCCTGCTGTCAGTCTGGCATCTATCACTGATAATACACTTAAACTAAATAAAGGTTAAAAAAAATAATGGACAGTATGCTGAAGTGTTTATTTCATTACAATAGGATCTAATGGGATGAATGCTTTCATTCTACAGGAAAGAGGATGACAAGTATAATTCATTTAAGTCTCCATTTATTATTTGTAAGAGCTCCACGCAGTAACTACAATTTCATGAGGTCCAATCACTTAGAGCAAAATTATCCCACCAACACAGTGGCCGAGGAGTGCTCCAGTTGCTGCAGAACAGTCAACAGCACAAATGCACACCACTGCTACACATCCTTCAGCAACAGCTCCCCACATCATTGTGCTCAATGGGTTTGATGCAAACTATGTGAAAGTCACCAAGATTAAACAAAACCTGGGTGAAATGGGGCATGGATTTAAGTCACTGCCAGTTCCACAGCTCTCTACTTCTGATATTTGTTTTTTTTCCCCGTGCCCCCTCCACCCCCCCCTTCTTATTTCAACAGCCCCCCTGAGAGGAAGCATGACTGAAATGAGAGAGCTACCCTTCCCAGATAAACTCAAAGTCTAATCTGCTTCACAACCAACAAGCTAAGAAGCTATAGTGCATATGGCAGGAAGATGATTTCTCACATGGTTCAGACCAGACAATAGCAAATTAAGTTGACTAAGTCCTAAATCACAGTGAATTATAGTGAATATTAGCTAGAAATAATGTCCTCAGTTTTGACTAGAGACATTGGGACAGCAGGTATCAGCAGTTATTCAGGGTACCTTCCTTTCTGCTATTTCATCATTAAAATGCTCACTGACTTCTAATATACCAAGCAAGTGCACCTCACTATAAGAGAAAATACCACCTTCCAGAAAATACCAGTTTAAAACACCTTAGCTGAGCCACTCCAAAGACTTCTGAGCAGTAAGTATAAGCTATTAGGAACCTTCTGCAGCACAAATATTCCCTTCCTTCCCAGAGCATAAAAGCTCAGGAAATCAATTCTCTGTGAAACCACCCTCCAGTTCTTTTAGCTCCGAAGTCCTTTTACAGAGCATCGCGTGGTGTGCTTCAGGACACCGTGAGCCCTCCCAGACAGGCAGCCATGGTTTAACCATCAGTCTGTTTACCATGTTGCAGAAAGACTCCAGATTATTTGGCTGAAAAGTAGGCTACCTCTAGCCTAGGTGCTTCTAAAACCTGGCACGTTACTAAGTTGTGGTGCCAGTTGGCCAGCTGAGAGCCCGGGTACAGACAACTCATGATTGCATGGACATACCATTAAAAGCCAGGCAGCAATCATATTGCTTTAAGTGTCCTTTCATGAGCTGGCTGCTCTATTAAAGCATCTGTACCAATTCTGTGATGTCTTACAGCAGGCCAGCTCCTCAATAACTGTAAATCAGTAAAGGACTAAATCATAGAATGGCTTAGATTGGAGGGGGACCTTAAAGATCATCCAGTTCCAACACTACTGTCATGGTCAGGGTTTCCAAATAGGCCAACATATTCTTCGATACCTGGTTGAGATTATTACCTATGTATATATTTTCCATTTTAAGATGTAAAGCTAGAAAAAAAAAAAAACACCTCACTTTCCCATATTGCATTTTATTACAACAAGCAAAAAATTACAATAAGCCTACAACCAAAGTAGTTAAATCAAAACTAAGAAAGTTGAATTTATTTGCACTTCAGCTATGGAACAAACGCAGTGAAACACGGAAAGTTACTGGTGGTCTCTCCTGGAAAGTCCTAACAGCTCAAGTTCACATATTCCATTTCAAACTCTTCTTTCATTTACACACATAAAACACTGATAAATTGCAAAAAGTACAGTTCCAAGTAAAGGACAGATAAATTTATCCCCAGAGAGGGATATTGTCCCTCTCAGCAAAAGAAAGTGTTAGTTCAGTAACTGTATATCAGAATTGCTAGTTTTTTAACCCAAGCACTGAAAACTCTGCTGAAGCTACTGCTGCATAGTGAAGAGCAACAAACACTTGCATGAGTCTGGAGATGTCAGTAGACACAGTCTGGGCATGCAGAATCATGCAGAGTGAATGAGCAAATCAACCCACAGTGTCAGCCCACGCTGTAAATTCTCAATCATCAACAAGCTAGCACAGGCTAGCCGGCATTTAGCTTCGCTACAGACTCAGGTCAAGTGTAAAATTATCATATTTTCATGCATAGTTCACGTATAAGGACAACAACCTCCCCCCCCTCCAAACCCTGCAATTCAGCAATAATATAGACATAACAAGAAAAATATTTCTTTTTTTTCTGTTAAAATAACTACCCCACATCCTAATTTCTAATAGGCTGTTTATACTTGCATAATTTTTTTTCTTTTTTTTTTCCTCCCAACTAATAACATCTCTGCTGCCCTTTGGCAACTTCTCTTTGGTAAAGGGCAAATGCAGACTACTCCAAAATTCATTACCTTCTTGAAAATAAGCAAAAAACAAACTGAGAGCATACACCTCTGTGTACACAAGTGCCGCATGCATCTTGCATTTCTCCAGAGATGATAAACCTGCAGGTTACCTCCTGCACATGACTTGGAGTAGAGCCAAAAAGAACATTCTTGGGGAACCGTCTGTGCTATCTATGCCTTCTGATTTTTATCCATCCACACTGATTTACACAATGCCTCCTTAGTAAGTATCAAAACCACTAGCAGGCACGTCTATTGCAGAGACCAATTAATATTTAATATTAATGCACCCCGTCAATTCCCTAGGATTCCTGGAAAACTCTATTCCAGTCTCGAACTCTCCCAGGGGGCAATTAATATTAAATTTATACTCAGATTCTTATCAGTTGAATCTGAAGAATTTCAATTAGCGAGGCTGACCACAAACCTATTCTTGCAAATGCAGAAGTACGTCCAGGGAGTCTTTGCTGGCAGAAACGTAATAGTTGGCAACAAAATACAATAGTATTACATTTTAAGTTTATGCATCTTGTATGGTAGGTTTGTGCACCTGAAAGGCTTCCAGATCTTTTCCAAATAAATTTTATCTACTATACACAGACTGCTGTGACTGCTAGTAAGAATAAAAGTGTTTTATGCATATATTTGCTTTGAAAATAAATGGAAGCAGCAACCCAAATCATGCTTACCCAAAACACCCCAGATCTAAAGGATTCTTGAAGATAAAGTAGGGCTAGAACTTCTGAATAATTTAGAAATTAATGTACCACAGATATTTCATTCCTATTAGTACTACAGTAATCACAGTTCTGAAATAAAATACAGCAAAAAAGCCACAGTTTCATTAGGCTCCAAACATTATTGGAGAGGTTTCTAATTGTGCATATATTTGTGCCTAAAGTCAAATATACTCAGTACCTCTGCTAGAAATTTGGTTTGTTTTCATTTTGAAGCCATATGGAGTAGTTTAAGACATACTACACAATAATGCAGATTTGTGATTCATTATTAATCGCTTGAGGTTATGCTAAAGGATAAGAAGGGAAGGAACAAGTTTTGATTGTATATTTTAAACTATCCATCAAGGCTCATCTTTGGTTTTGCACTTTCTCCACAGGATAAAACTAGCAAATGTGTTTTTTATCCTTGACTTAAAAGTGTCAGTTCTGGAAATGTGAAATATTTGTCACCATGAATACCATTTAACTGCAGTAGTACCCAAAGGAACTCTGAACTGCCACACGTGAATACAACTGGAGGAACTTAATTAATCTTCCTGTCACTTCCATGATGCTTTTCATTAGTTTAACCTGTTATCTGATCAACTGCTCCACTCTCTATTGGAAATGGCTAACCAGAACCTCTTACAAAAGCATTTTTGAGAAGTAAACAAAGACTCACCTTTGATTCTGAGTCTTTACCAGTCTTTGTTGTGCAGCCTTTATCAATTCAATAACGGTACTTTCAGCACTCTTTTTTTTTAAGCAACTAGAATTTCCTACATAGAAAGCTAAAAAAATATAAGTAGTATCAATACGCCTCCTTACAAGCTTAAAGCTAGTAAAACTACCTCCTTACAAAGCTTAAAGCTTTGTAGTTACACCACAAAATTGTAATTTGAACACAAGATGACATGGCAGCAGATAGGTTATATTTTTTTGAATTTCTTTGCATTAAATGACTACACAATATAAATTAATATATATAGATATATAAAACAAACAATATACAATATAACACCAAACCAACACGTTACACACTATCTTTGCTTGTTTAAATGCCTCATAAGCATGTGAGAAGACCTAAGATGATGATTGTGAATAAATATACAGCTAGTACAGAAAGTTCTTTGATAAGTATATTGATAATAACTTTAAAGAGAAGGATTGTCTTAAAAGCAAGTGATAAGCTCAAGAAGTTTTTCGGAATTCTTGTTGAATAACGACAGAAACAGCCACACAGAAAAATCTACATATGCTTCAATCTTAGAAAATCAGAATTGACACTCTCTACTATTTTGCAACTTAACTCAATATTTGTCATGAAAACAAGGCACTTTATGCTCACCTTTGATATGTTTATAATACCTAAATTTAAGCTTATATTTCCAGATAGTGCACTGAGAATTTCTAGACAGCTTTAGAACTCTGGATTCCTCTTAGGTCCCTGATGCAATCCTTTCATAAACCTGACCTGCGTTTTGCATTCCTGCTTGTGCCATCTTGAATTACTTAAATTTGGCATGTAGCAATTCTGTAAATTAGTCATTTCTTAATCAGATGTGTGCATACCTTATGCTATAAGGTGCATTTGTTTAAAATAAAAACAGTGGCCAAAAATATGTATGCCTATCATTTCTCAAATTATCAATCGAATGACAAATCTCAAATAGGAAAATGAGATAGGAAACAGTGAATTGCCATTTCAATTATCTGCTTAATTTCAGTTAAAATAACTAAAGTTTACTGCATTCTTATTTTCAGTCCATTTGCTTTGCTCAAAAATCATAGCAGTGTGAATATTGCAAAAATACCAGTTACATTTTTGAATACCAACACATCATTACTGATTCCCTAATCTCATGTAGTATGGTATATTTTTTTACTACTTTTTTCATTTAAAGAAAGCATATCAATGAAATTTTTTTCATTGGGATCTCAGCTGAATAGTTTAGATGTTCAATATAAAAATTACCCAGACCTATTCATCTGAAAAGTAGCTGCTGCTTGATATATTCCTTTCTTCCAGACATTTTGGTACCTCAGCATACTCATGACATGAGGACTATATCAAGCATTTTTCATAATACAGAATAAAAATATTTAACATTTATGATCTTTCAAATCACTCTTAACAATCTTACTATCTCCATCTAGTGGCTCATACTATTACCAATTTTGTTCTTAGTACTTTTCTAAAAACTTCTTATTGACCTTAGCCTTGCCAAAAACTGATTTTTCATTTCCTGTTTTTGGCTTCTCCTATAAATTTTCCATACTTCTTACTTCTAATTTATATTGATTACTATCCGTTTCCACTTTTATCTTTTTGCCAAGTTTCTTTTTGTTTGTTTTTGTTTTTGTTTTTTTTTAATTTATTTCTTGTTCTTAGCTTGTTTTGCAGCTGAACCAGAACAGGCTTTAAGCCAAAGTTTTCCATTCTCTGAACATGAAATTATTTTTTTAGTCATCTAATGACCTGTAGTAATTTAAAGAAGTATCATTTTTCCTCCCAAGTCATTTTCTAATGATTTCTTCCCAAATAGTTCTGATCCTAATTTTACTTTAAGGAATAAAATACTTTAATCTGTATTTTGTTGCTTCTATAGGTATCTCTCTGCAGGCACTTCTCTCATTCCACTGTATTACAGGGGTATCAACATTAAATCTAAATTAAATGTCAAACTTTTGATCAGCTACAGTTAGGCAAAAAAAATTCATCTCCAGTAATTATTAAACAGCCTAGCTATGCTTATAGAAAAAGTTACATAAATGTCTCAACTTTATCTCTAATGCTGAGGAAAAAATATTTTGGCCAACATGCTATTATCAAAGGAAATGCTAGTTCAAGATGAGAAATCTGCAATATGTCAAAAACTGATATACTGTGCAAAAAGAGGAGATGATGAAGTGGTAGAAAAGGTGACCATTTTAGATGTAAAAAAATACAAGTTGCAATAGAATATTCAACTTTTTATGAGAAAAGCTTGGCAAAATTACAGTGGCTTTATTCATATCAATCTAGAATTTTATTCGCATATATATGTGTAAGCATTTTTTGGTTCAACATATCAGCTTCATGGTAACATATAAGAAAAAAATCATAATGCAATGAAATTATCAGCTGTATTTATTTTTTCTGTAGTAAATTTCAAGTGAAGTGGTATTCAACTCAGAGACTGACACCTAGGTTTTTACATCTACATGCTGGTGCCCACCTGTGAGCTGGATGTCACAGTCAATAGAGATCAGATTGACGCAGTAAATAAAGACAAAATAGTTATTTATCTCAACCAGAAGTGCACAGCTACATGTACTCAGTTGGCTGAGTAGCTGTCTAGGATCCGTTATATTGACTAGAGTTTCATTGATCTAAACGGGAGCTTAGACATCTAGTTCATTTGTGGACTCTTATAGACAAACATCTAACTTTATATGCCCTGATATGTAGGCTGAAAAGTAGCCAAAAAACCTTTTAAAAGATTTGGGACCCCTGCAGATCAGTCACTTCCACTGAAATTCTGCTCCATATGGATTCATTGCTGCAACTACCAACTGTGCTCAACAACACTAAGCAGCAATTTAGAGTAGAACATGAAGAACACCTGCAAGTGAAACCAGCATGAAATTTATATAAGAATTAAATTATCTCCTAACAGTTTGGAATTAACTATATCATTAGTTTCTTCAATGCCTGAGAAAATTTCCTGAGATTAATCTGCCTCAATTTTTCATCTAGTACAAAACTCAAAGATCAAAAATATCTTTATTTCTGCAGAAAGTCCCATTCTCAGATGACCCAGCTGGTATCTCTTACAATAAATATGTTACATTGGAATTCCTGTGGATTAACATATGCTATTCATGCTTGCTATCAGAAACAAAGGGAGAGAGAAAATGGGAATGTTCCACAAAACAGTTATATAGCTGTTTAGCGTTAACAGTGAAAATTCCAAAATTTTAAGATCATCCAGGAACAATCAATTTCTTTTGAACTTGAAATGTTCCTGTACTCTTCTCCCATAAGAAGAAAGGGAAAAAGAAGTTACTGTTTTCTAGCACTCTATCAGTGATGTTCAAATACATTCCTACCTGGTTTGTAATAATTAACACTAAAAGGAGAGTTTTCATCTCAGTTTCTACCTTTTGATCTTATTGAAAGAGCCTCCTACCATTCTAATTCAGAAAGACATTTACAGCAAATAACTCCTGTCCATATCTGTTCCTGGCTTTCTTGTTACATCTTTTTCTGTATGGCTTCCTTTTGATCTGCTACACTTCTGAATTTAATTATCAGGTTTTGAAACATCCTGCCATCATAGCAGCCTATAACTAATCCGATCCATTTCCCACAGATGAACAAAAAGACTATTCCAAAGTCAAAACTCTCTCTCCCTCTCCAATGCGCTTTTCAGCAACCATCTCAATTCAAATACTTTTCAACTGTATTTATGCCAAGATAATTAGGAAATTAATAACTTAGAGACATGGCTATAGTACTGTTTCTATTTTTATATAATTCAGACTTCATTTTTAATTATTTTGCCACTCAGCACTTCTGAAAATAAAACTACTTACTTCAGGCATCTAAATATGGTTGTAGAGACAGAAACCACTGGACTGTCCTTACAGAACTTTTTATTCTGTGCATTATATAAATCAACAGTGTACCACAGATAAAGGTATGCATTATAGCTGTATGTTGCTACAATGATTTATAATATATTAACTGAAAGAATTTCCCATAGGTTTTAAATCCCCAATCATCCCTCTTGAGACAACTGTTCCAACTTCCTGTAAGACTGTTACACCAACAAATGACATCTCAGCTCCGGGGTATTAGAATAGGAAAAGCTGTCTGTAGAACTATTTCCAAGTTTGTATTTCTACCCAGAACTGAGGAACAGTCAGTAGACAGCAGAACGGAAGATGAGTTTTTCACAAAGATGCACAATGTTATTCTGGATTTCTACACCCACTCTAACTGCTGAACCCCTGCTTTCTCTTTATGTAAAAAAGAGATTGTAATTTCATGTACCTTTGTTGAATATATTCTACACACAGAGTTGACTGCAATGTACAAGTAACTTCCATGGGTTGCCATATTTGCAGTTTGGCTTTGCACAATAGAAAACTAACACTGACAGAAAAGATTTCATGGAAAATAAGAAATAAAGGCCTCAAAAAAAGCAACTCCCTCAGAAGTCTGCAGTGCCTGTTTTATTCTCCTTTTGTTCTATAAACAGCTGATACCTTTTTGTACTAGAACATCTTTTCCCAGTACTTATCTACTACTTCTTTCCTTGATCACTGTTCACCAGAGCATTTCAACAAGTAATAACTCTTACCAAGAATAACTACATATACATGAAAATCCACCAAGCCATGTTTCATCTCCATTTACATCCATTAAAACCAGTGACCTTAAGAACTTATTCAGGAAGTACTGTGCATGAGTAGTGGAGTGATAACAGCATGTACAAAAGACTCATTTAAACACAAATATATAAGTAAGCTATATGCGCACACATACATAGATTCACAGAATGAAAAAGGTTGAAAAAGACCTTCAAGATCATCAAGTCCAACCACAACCTAACTATCCTAACTCTAACAACCCTCCACTAGTTCATGTTCCCAGGCATCACACACAAATGTTTTTTAAACACATCCAGGGATGGTGAATCAACCACCACCCTGGGAAGTCTATTCCAGTGCTTAACCACACCTTTAGTAAAGAAGTTTTTCCTGATATCCAATCTAAATTTTCCCTGGTGCAACTTGAGGGCATTTTCCCTCGTCCTCTCATTTGTCACCAGTGAAAAGAGACCAACTGCAAATGCTGTGTTAATTTGACAATGCCAGACGCTTTCTCAGAGGTTTAATCAACTTGATCCACAGGTAAATAGCCAAACCAGGATTACCATTTCTCCTTCATTCTTCTTCACTACTGCTCAACCAGGGAATCTTTTTCACCACTGGACATGTGGTTAATTATAAATTTGCTGTAAATCTTTTGTATTATTATTATTATTATTATTATTATTTACCTTCTCTTCAATATTCAAGAGATATTTAATTAGAAGGAGGAAGGAGTTAAATTTTAAGGTCAAAACTTAAGCTAGTTACAGTATAATTATTGTTAGGAATTGTCCTTAGTAATATTTGAGTGGGTTCTTGCTCACTAGCATTAAAATTTTGGTTACATCTACATCATCTGGGTCTCACAACTGTTCTAGTTGTGATAGAAACCTCCATCTTCTCTATATTTGCTGAATATCTCAAGCAGTACATAGAGAAAAAATAAGAATGAACTCTGGTTTCAGTCATTGTCTCTGGAGATGAATTTCCACTGCACCCATCAGGCAGATGTCCATTGGAGTCATCTGAAAGATGAACAGGTCAGTCCTAGCAGGACGCTAACATTTATTCAGCCATCCATCTTGCAGGCAACTCAAAGCTTTTCCATTTGATACAAAGATTGATATGTACATATCCCATAATGTATCCGTCATCTCTAATCATCTATCTTCATCCATTCAGGATCAGGACAGGAATCAGGACAGGATAAGGACTACCTCCTAGACATATGATGACTGCTTTAATAAACCAGTAATATGTTGTGAATATTTAGATCTATAAAGATAAGCAAACAAAAACTATCTAGGACAAACAAGCAAATACAAACACCAGCAAACTTCTAATTTCCGAATAGTTCCTTGGTGCCAGGGAGTCACCAGGTACAGGAAAGACTGAAGGGAGAGAAGTTCACCTCATTCAAGACAAACAAGGAATTACAACTATCCTAGTAAAATCTAGAAGTAACATACCTCTAGATATGCCTGGGCTACGTTTGTTTGTTTGTTTGTTTTTTCCTGGGATAAAAAAAATGAAAGCACATTTTTCAAATTATAATTTTTGACTGAAAACTTTAACATAAAATTGATACACAAATTTCTAATGATAGGCATTTTTTGATAAATAATAGAAGGAGGTGCGTGATATCCTTATGTGCCGCATGGAGGGAAGCAAAACAGTGCAATGCAGAGTTCCAAGTAGCACTTTGAGTTCATTATTCATCGATTTTTTTGTTGTTTTTTTGTTTAAGAAGAGAATTACAGGAAGTACTACTTAGCAATACACAAATGGCAACCTTAAAGAAGCATTATTTTTATGTATAACATGACTATTTAATCTGGTTTTTTACTTTAGAAGCAGATGAACAAGTGGTTTGGTCCTGGTATTGCATATGTTACTTCATAATTACTGCAGTCTTTTGCCCTTTTATAAAGAGTAATTTAAAACACTGCATATAATATTTTCTAAGGGAAGGTCAGATCTGAGAGGCGACTAATGGATTAGCCTTTGGATCTTTTTTCTTTGACTTACACACATTCAAGCCTCTAGCATTTCTAAAATGGCAAATGCAAGAGTAACTTACTGAATGAGATTGAAAGGGGTTCTACAGGAGGTGTGATAATTTTCACTTAAAAATTAAAAAAAGTTTAATCTACGGAACTTTGAGAAAGATAGATACCAAGTACCACCAGTATACATGCATATTTTAAAATATATCAGAGATAGCAAATTGTGAGATAATGAGAGCATATTACATGAGTCATCAAAGCATGTACACTCTGAGAGAAGTATAATTAGTCATTGCTGATGACTGGCTAAATACTATAAATACCACTTCACTGTCAATTGGGGGTCATGCCATAAAGTTGTTAAGGAGCAAATAACTACTTTAAAGAGGGGCAATTTGACTTTAAAGCTTCTCCTGCATAAAGAATTTCTATCCAGATAGGTCTCTTATCTTTTTTAATCCTAGTCAAATGAGCAAGCAAAATTAGTCACTTTGTCCTTCATCTTACAAACAAATAAGCCAACCATGAGAAAACAGTTTAAACAAAACATGTATTCATCTCTAATATTGCTGAAAGAATTTGAACAGTATGATTTACTACATTGTAAGAAAGCATAGATTCCCATTTTCCTCATATTGCATTCATTTTTATGGTATTTTTTTAAATTATTTTTTGTTGGTGTTTGTTTGTTGTTGTTTCCCCCCACACCTCTCAGGAGGGTAATTTTCTCCTGGTGTAGACTCGATTAGACCATGGAAGTTACACTTAGGTGAATTTGACCAAAACTGGGAGGCAGTTCATAAAGAAATAGTTCTGTTCATTATTGCCATTATTTTCAAAAGACTACTTGCAAACAATTGTTGTCAGCTTTCAAACATAATTTTATAATACTCTTCTGATCTTCAAACACGCTACATTTCCATCCTTATCAGCACATTAAATCATATTGCCAATAATGTCTTTGGGACAAATTTGAATTCTTCAGGCTTGAATTTAATTACATTATGTAAACTAGAAAATGTCTTCAGTATGCTTTGAGGGAATATCTTATCTTGGCAATTGTTTAATTCTGTTTTGTTTAAAATATTTGCATTTTGATAACTTTATTCTGCTGCATACAGAATTTATTGATCTTTCTGAAGAATCCAATTTCTGTATAGTAATTGTCTTTGTTTTGCCTAAAACTCTGACTGGAACATATTCTTACACAGCATTAAAAGGCAAAAAATAAATTAACAGATTTACCAAGAATATCAATACTTTGTTTTATAGCAATTACAGTATAGGATAATACCATTTTTTTCCATCCTTCCTCTGGACACAGTACTTACATTTCTCTTGGAATAGAGTAAAATGACATAAGTTATTTTTTCACAACATGAATACAGTTATATACATAGGTTACTCTGAAAGGAATGCCTCCTATTGATTTCCATGAACTACAGCAGATACAAAAAATAGAATAGCACTACTTGATATAGCAAGTTTTCAGCTACAAAACACTTTTTCAACACAGACTCTACTGTTAGCTGTGCATTGATGAACAAGAGTCTGCATGCCATGCTCATAAAAATCTGCACCAGCAGAGGTAACCCCACTGTCACCACTGCTGAAATGCACCACTCACCGCCTCACTGTGCTCACATCCACTGTTTGTTCTCCATAAACATTCAGCAAGCACTGGTGAACATCAAATGGATTCCATATTTTACACGTGGAAGAATTCAATTCCACATTTTTGCTTCATACATACTTCTACATCAGATGCCATTTTTTCAGACTGCCCCTCTGCTGCCATATACGCTAGCAAAACATAATGGAATATTGTCAGGAAGATTCAGCCTCTACTGCCATACCACTAACATCCACTTCTGTCATAAGCCAACATAATAAAATAAGAGACATCATTTCTGGAGCAGCCATCATATAAAGTATTGTGAAAGCATGTTTTGTTTTCTTCTTTCTGCATCATGATTGAATCATTCAGTACTTCTTTTGAAATTTGAAAATTTGAAATGCTCACTGTGTGTATTTGCACTTAAAATATTTTTTTCTGAAGCTCTCTTTTTTTCTGTCTCTCATCCAATTATTTCTCTGTTCTTCCAAATCTTCTACCCAGCAACTCCCTCATTTTCCCTTCTCTCTCACACTGATTCTGATATAATCAAAGGAATTTTTCTTTCATATTTATTTCACAGGACAAACATAAATGTGGAAGCACTTTACACTCAATCATGCTAAGCTTGCCTTCCACCTGCACTTGAATGAAGCTCTTGAAATGCATGAAAGAACAATTTTAATTAGGAGGATTGTAAATAAGCATTACATACATTTGCATCATCTGCCTAATAATATATATGCATATACCTAAGAAAGGCATGAAGATTTTCACTGTTTCTAATTTAAAAATTCTAGGAAACAAGATCAGTATGTGAAAAATCTCACATCACAGCTTGATGTTAGCAAATGAGTAAGACAACTGTTCCAGCATGTAGTATCCATGGACAACTTTTTTGTAAACACTGACAGAGTTTAAGCAAAAACATTACCATGAGAAATCTACTTTAATAACATCCCTATTTGCCAAAGATTGGTTCAAAAATATATTACTGCAAGTAGCAGAATCCTGCTAGTATCTCAGCCATTTTTCTAAAGATAAGTATTTTCTCATTCAGTACACTTTCTAAATCGTCTTATCATATCCGCTGAAGGATGAATCTCAGATAAAGAGCAGAAGTGAAAGATTATTGTAGTCATAGTGTAGAAATTTTGATCAGCTGGATGTTCCCATGCTGTAAATAGTGTTCAGCTGCACACCACAGCTGCTCTGGCATAAGCATGTCCTAAAAGGAATATGGGATCGGCCAAAAAGGGCACTTTCTACATAATTTTGGATACTGCTACGTTTCCAACATTTAGAATACTGGCCAGATCATTTTGGAAGGTTTCTCAGATGCAGAATAAACATATCTGTATGTTTATAAGCACATCTCACTACAAATATTGACAATCTAGTATTCTTTATGCTTTTAAAGATTTTAGTTCTTTCATTACACATTTGGCAATTTAAGAGATAAAATCATTTCCACAGATTTCAATCAATTTAAAGGAAAACTAGATCTGTTACCAGAATCTTCGTTTTCTAGGTCATAAAAATAACTCATCTAAAACAATTCTCTTCCTCTTCCCCCCAAAAAAGAAGAAAAAATGACTTTATTTTTATTGTTTTTTTTCTTACAAAGTGCATACAGATTTGATTGCCACACCAAGTCATCTTATAAAAGATACGCAGCTGAGTATGTAACTACTTGAAAAGACAGTTTCAATTTGTTGTCAGAATGTAGTAAGCAAATACGCCACAGAGTGTCTTTTGGGCAACCATTCAAAAGCATTCCCAACAAAAAGGAGAAGTATATCACTTTGAAACTACATAACATCAAAGTGTACAACTTGTTAGGCCTTGGCATGAGGATTTTTTCTACTTCATTATTCAGTGAAAACAGCCAGACACAGGTGCTGACAATGCACATAGCTTTCTTACAGTTCACTGTAATCATTTCATTTACCTGAAGTACATATTGAATGTGAACATAAGGAAGGCTTTACCTTCAGGTTCACAAATTCAGGTAGTAAGGATCCAATGCATTAGAATGTCCAACCTTGTGCATTCAGAGTATTTGCATCTGAGCTATCCCTTTAGACTTCCTTTACAGACAGTGGAGGCAACAGGCACTAGAAAATCTTGACAACTGAGCTTAGAGTGGATTCTAAAATATGTCAAATTTCTTGAAAGTGCCTAGCTTGATTTTCTTTCCTCCCACATTAAAGAAAGACTAAATGATCTGGTAGAGTATGCTTCTGAAATACAGAAGTCTAAGATTCTTTACAAATCATCTCACTCCTCCAGTGAATATTGGACCAGTGCATGAAAGCCAGAGAACACAAACTTGCATTAACATGTCCTTCAATTAAGCTTGCTCAAATGCACAAATTACCTCAAGATCTAGTGGCTTTCTTCTTTTTATCCTCCCTATCTATCTCTGTGGGCAAACATTTTTTACCATCTTCTATCAGAAAAGGAAAAAAATGCAAAGATTGCTGTTTACACCAGAAAGTCACTTATAGAAAATGTGCAGAGACGTATACGGTGATAATCAATGTAATACAGATCCAAAAAGCGTACTTTAAAATGAACAATGAAATTGCTGATTACAAGTCACATCTGTTTCAACATGACCTCAGAGTTAGATTAACATCTATTTCTGTATTCCACAGAGCATGTAGATCCAACTAAGCAATCCATAAACCTACCTTGCAAAGGATTCATGGGGAAAAGAAAAAAAAAGGGGGAAACAATGTCAACAACAACAACAAAAAAAAACGCACACATAAAACACTTCTATTTTGTTTTGGAAGAGGCAGAAAATACAATTTATTAAATACAAGCACAAGACAGCCTTGAAACTTAGTATTTATAATTACTACCTTTCCTAGAACCTTGCCATTTACGCTTTGAAGAAGAGAATATGGGAGAAGGTCATACACAAGAAGACACTTGTCATCTTAAAGGCTACATTTCTAAGATAAAATAATTTCTCTTATGATACAGTGCAAAGCAATGGACTTTGGTTGTCAAATTATCCTCAGTTAACGTTAATCATACTGGAAATGCACGGTCTTATTTTCTCCCCCTTTCAGGTCAATAACCATTCTTCTTCACAACTACTTCACAAATGTGAATTTTTGTTTTGTGTTTATTTATAATAATCCCCAAGTGCCTGGGAAATGCAAGTGAAATACCACATAGGAAAAATGAACCTCTCTCTGTTACACTTGCTTGCTATTTGGTAAGATGCACTCAGGATTGCAGCACTGGTCATTCACTGATATTTGTGCTGATTTTTTCTGGTATTTATCCTTCTGCTTGAGAGAAGGTGCTTCTCTCTGTTTTACTGTATATTGTTCAGATAGAAAAAGCTACAGAGAATAAAATGTTTGGCTATCTAAAGAAATCAGTTTTCCTTATGCTAGGACACTTCATAAGCATTCAGTCAAGAGTTTTGCCTACGTGATTGTACACTGTGAGTTCATTAGCTTTATATGTAATATTCTTATCTTTCTTATTCATAAAACCACAAGAATTCAATTCAAATAGAGGTTGTGTATAACTCTGTACACCATCTGTAAACCATTTTAATTTAAAAGTCACTTTTGTATTTCTCCATGGTGCTGCTGAATCAGACTATGAAAGCCTTTTCATAGCAGCTTTAGGAATGTGTCTCCTAACCATGCGATAATAATTAAAAAATATAATCCAAAGTTAATGCTGTATTATGAGCCAAAGTAATTTCTGGCAACTCCTCTGTTGCTGTTTACCTACAACCATCATTAGCTTTAAATAAACTCCTTCTTTAGGAAAAACGGTCAAATTGGGCTATAAAGAGGATTATATCTATGTCTCTTTTTGAAATTCCCTTCCCACAATTAATGCCCCACCAATGTTTAAAGTCTTAATCCAGGAAAAGAAACATCATCTTTTATCCTTCTGGAAGTTAGGTTTAACAACATATATTTAAAGGAACTTTTTAAGCCCGTCTGTGAGAAACTAAAGTAATTCCTGAACTAATTTGATTGACACGCGTAGACTGAAAATATAGATTGCAAAGAAGTCTCACAAAATACATTTTTGCCTCTAGCAGACATTACAGACCTCACTATGGACTTATCAGTAGTACCAGACTAATTAACTGGCAGTCTATGTTTTTGTGCAGGTGCTTATCAGTCAGGCATAAGAATATTATCACTTTGGACAGTTTGGCTATTAACAGCTAGCAGATCTTTAGAATATATATTTTGGCACCACATTTAATTTCATTTTTTTCAATCAATAAGTAAGAGAAAAATTTTCAAATGCAGTTCAAATTTCTCAACAATAGATTTGCCATTAATCTCCCTTGGATCAACCTTCCAGAGAAGTTTTTCCAGTTTCCTTTTTCTATCTGATACACTCAGTGATTAATATAAAATTTTAAGAAATAGATAGGTAGACCTATAACAAAGTTAACAGCGGATGCAGTTCACCCTCTTTATGCATTTCCTATGGAGTTAATTAATAGTCAATGCTGATGGTACTAATATTAGATCACGATAAATATTAATTTATAATGGCACGTGATGGATTTCTTCGGAGAATAGAAAGAGATTAATTTCAACTTACAAAAAATACTCAAAGTACAGTGAATCTTTTAGCCCATGACTCCTACTATTGATACACAGATGAGTTCATAGAATCATACAATGTCTTGGGTTCAAAAGGACTTCAAGGATCATCAAGCTCCAACGCCCCTGCTGCAGGCAGGGCTACCAACCTCCATATCTAATACTAGACCGGGCTGCCCAGGGCCCCATCCAACCCAGCCTTGAACACTTCCAGGGACAGGGCATTCACAACCTCTCTGGGCAGCCTGTTCCAGCACCTTATCACTCTCTTGGTAAAGAACTTCTCCCCTGATATCCAACCTAAATCTTCTCTCCTTCAACTTAAAACCATTTCCCTTTGTCCTGCAAAGATCCCTGTTCTGACAAATTAAGGTAAGAACTCCAAACTCTGCTTTCTTACACCATTTTTTCCCCCATAATTCTTACCTCCATTGGTTTTTATCTCTAATAGTATTACACTTTCATACATATATACACATCTATGCATAGATATGAGCAAATGAAAATTGTCTTTTGTGGAAGTTAACACAATTTTGTCTGACCACTTTTGTTATTCATTAAAGTGACTTGACTAATCTCCTGCTGGTGGTACATTAGAATATGAATCAGAAGTTTCACTTCAAAATCACAGTGCCTGCCCATTAGACACATTTTAAGGCTTTAATGTGAAAGCCTCTGCTTTTGCCAGATGTCTTAAAATCATAAGCCTACTTTCAGTCAGTATATAATCTCAGAATCAAGCTAATCTATGCTACAGAGGAAAAAAAAAAAAACTTTAAAATGCCACCTATTGTGCGATTGCAATGTTCTGGAACAGTGCTACACTAGCTGTGACAGAAAAATAAAACTATTTATATTTTCAGTGCTTGATAACTCATAAAACTAAGTTACATCTAAGTAATTTAGGGGGCATTAAAGCTTTTCAGTATCTGCAGAATAAAAGTATGCTAATGAACTAAACAATTTTTTTGTATATATAAATGAATGTTATCTTTCAAACCAGAACCAAATTCCCCAGCTAAATCTCCAAATATAATTTCCTGAGCTCGTGTGAAGTGTTCCTTTATGTATGATTATTATTTTAGTAGCTCTGCTAGGAAAGTAAATCTCCTACATTCATTAAAAACTAATAGTTGCCTTTTAAGCACATTAGTGCAAATATATTTATCCCTATCACAAGGAATCAGGCTATGCTTTGCTGATATTCATTACTGGAAAAGAGTCTCATTTCTCTCTTTTTTTCCTTCAGATGAAGTTTTGTTTACTTAGTTAATATTTTTTTTAAATTACAGCTAAGAGCAACTGTAAAATGTAAATTGAAGTCCACATACTACTACTCATGAATCTACAACAAGCAAAGTTTTTAACTTTTTTTTTTTATTTTTAAAAAGCAACAAAAAGGTTATTCTCATGCAAATACACACAACTTGTTAACCAAATATTCATACACACAATTAAATATTATGATCTCAAGCATGTGGACAAATTTATATGTCTTCTATCTTTCCAAGCTACTTGGTACTTAAGCAATAGGCCCCAAATAGCAAAATATCTCAATGCTTTAGGAATGTGTGAAATAGGCTCAACAGACCTCCACGAAACAGGAAAATAAAGCACAAATAATAAAAGAGAGCTCTTCAAGTAATACAGAGTTCTTAATACCATAATTACAAAACTTAGCCTAAGTATACGATCAAATCTATCTAAAAACTTACTGGCAATCAGAAATAAAGCTCCAAAACATATGGATAACAATTTATCCCCCATTACAGAAGACATTTCCAATATGAACAGAGAGAAAATGCATAATGTAGATTAATTGCTAAGGGAGGCTACATGTATGAACAGGAAACTTGAAGAAAAGTAGCTATCTGGATATTGTGTTTATCAGACAGTACACATATCATGGATGTAATTGCCTGAGTTTGGCTTAAAACTGCCATATTTCACATATTTGAAAGAAGTTTATTTAGATATTATCATTTATGAAAACAAAATAAATTTTATTTTTGTTTGCTTATTTGTTTTTTTTTAAAGTATGTGTATATGATGTTTTTCTCTAAACCAAATTCTACCATGTTAGTCAGATTTAAACCTTTTGAACAAGCCTCCTGTGTGTTAGCTCTCAGGATTAAAAGGCACGAGGGCAAGGAAGGTAACAGCATCACAAACTGTCCCCTTAGGTTAGAAACATTACTATTTGTATACATTTGTATGAAACTATGTGTATACACAAGGGCAAGAGCTCTCAGAAATGATGGAGCTGCAACTCATACTTAATGTCAACTCCGGTGCCTGGATTATTCAGATCCTGCACAATCTCTATGGAAAACTATGGACACTGAAGAGACCATAACAGTAAGCAAATTGTTGTTCAATCAATACTCTTATTGATTTTAGAAGACTGACAGCAGTATTGGACAGCTGACAAGGAGGAAATCAGAGAGAAGTCAGGGCAAGAGAATAGCTGTGTATCTCCCATCAGTAATATGAGATAGCTTATAAGTGCCAAGAGGTGAAGGCAGGCATCTGGATAAACAGAGGGAAAATTCTCTCCAAAACTAGCCCTAGAAACAACCTGGGACAAGATATGCACCTCTCTCACACAACTAGCTTAAAGCTCCAAGTATGAGAAACAGCATCCAACAAACAGGAGTCTTTCAAATCATCCACCTTGGTTTCTAGCCACAACTTGCCTCAACAATCCTAAGCAGTAAAAGGAACATCATTTTGGCTCTGATACACACCAAGATGATTGTTTTACAGCCTTTTTTTTCCCCAAATTTATCAATCAAGAGTGTAAACTCCTGCTTTGCCTAAATTTACAATATATGTTAATATAAAATCCATTTAGTACAAAACATGAATGCTGCTCAACTAACAAATACTAAAAACATTACCTGGGTCCTTTGCTTTCAGAGAAGCAAAGTGCTAGGGACAAACTCACATGAAAACTGCAAATGAATGTAAAAGTCTCAGGAATGGCAATGTTTTTTCCTGCCAAGCTGCAAGAATTAGTTTCAGCATTATCAAAGATCAGGAATTATCAAAGATCTGACTAAAATCACTGCTATCAGGTATTGCTCCACTCCGTTAGTTATTTGAAAATTAGATAAAATAGACATGCTGCAAAAATCTTCCAGTAGTAGTATAGATACTTTGATTTTCTTCCTCAGGAGGAAAGAGATACAAGATTTGCTATCATTCTTTCCAAAATACATTTTTATTTTATTTCTTTTTCCATTTGACCTCTCTTTACATCCCCTGTTGCTCTTTTCTGAACTGTGTGTTAAAGATAACATGCTGGATGTGCTGTGCTCTGATTTTACCTCTAGCTTTGATGAGGATTCAAGGCATGATGAAAGATACTTGACTTTCACACTTGTTTTCAGGTTTGCAACTAGTCACTTCACAGAGAAGGAATTACTAAGTCCAGACAGTAGTGCTGAGAAGCCCAGGTAAAAGTTAAACAACATTCAATATATTCAATTCTTTTTTAATCAATTTCCATCCTCACAAAAGGCTAGAGGATTTTCAAAGTCTTTTACTTTTACTCAGTATTTTCAAGTCTGCTAGTTTGGTTAGCATAAGCGCATTTTTGTGCTTGATACATTCAGTGAACTAACATTACAACCATTTGGTTTGAGACTCATTTAGGCTAATCTTAGTCTGTAGTGTTAGCTGGAGATAGTATTTTCATAGAATACTACATCTGAGGATCTCACTAAGTAAACTGAAAGAAGAAAAAAATAAGAAGTCAACATCAGTATACATAAATTACGTAAATTACTCCCAATATTAATCAATAGAAAAAAAATATTTTAGTTAAGCTATAAAATATTTGTCAGTGTGAATGATGTGGGGCTCTGACAGTTAACTAGATTCCAAAGGTTGTTTACAGTTCTTTTTTCCCCATCTGATTCCTGTTCTTTATCTTGGCACCTGCCTTTCAACATCAATGGAATTTTCTTAACATTAAAAATAGAAACAAAAATCTCCCTATATTTGACACATTATAACTAAACTTCAACTCATTCTTCTCTATCAAATTATCAGCTATTATCAGCAGCTTCTGTACAAAAAGACCATTAAAATATGAAGGACATTTTAAGGTACAATGGAAGTCAGTTTAAAGAGAATGAAAAACACTTTAGTACTCTCAAATTTATACAGTGTCCCTCAGCTTATTTTAACTGAGAAATACAGGAAGACATTCATCAGTCTAAATGGAAACAGGACAGGACTCCAGGGAAGATTCTAATTCAACATTATATTGAGCACAATGTGAAATCTTCCATTTCTGTAACAAAATATACACTATCGGTTCTTAAATAGTATTAAATATTACTGTCTGTGCTTGGAAAAGTATCTACTGCCACAAAACTTAAGCAAAATCCAGACCATCCATATTTTATGTTACAAACACATCTTCAACCTTTGTTGGAAATATTTCACGCTTCATGGTTTTTGTCAGTTATTGTCCTACCAATATAGAGCTAGAGTAGATATCCAGACTGCAAGAGTTGCATATCATGGGGAACCATCACTAGAAATCTCACATACTGTCAGGGGAACTAAATGCAGGAGCTAAAGAGGAACTATGTGAAACCTTCTTCTTTTTCTGCAGTTCTCTGTAGCTCCTTAGGAAACCTAATTCCAAGTAAATCCTTCTAAAAGTCAACTCATAGGATCTTTAAGGCATTTGAAATCTGGACCACAGCTGATCTGGAGACCCTCACTAAATAATAAAGAATAGTACACTGGAAGTCCAAGACTATTTCATCCAGAAGAGAAAATAAACCATTTTAAATTGTGAACATTAGCTATTAATCCTTTTTCCTATGAGACTTTTAGATCACTGAAGCAACTAAGAATGGTAATAATCACGTTACACGCTCACTGCATAAATGGCATTGGTGATAAATGAAAGTCAAAACACAGACAGCGATGCAACCAATTATTTAGAGGATTCAGTTACCACTTGTATATAGTACTTGATTCACTACCTTTTCTGACAGTGTTTCCTATTGTGGCCCAAAATTTATGAGAAAGAGCTTTGGCTTTACTCTAAATGGATCCAAACTGGTAGACTTCCTGTCACTTAAAAAGCATGCAGTCAAAGTCAGTGTTTAAGAAACAGACAATTTCAAATAAATAATGCAAAGCCCTTGGAGCTACCAGTGTAGCTGGCAGATATAACTTACTGTTTATATATCCTGTTGGACTCGACTTGAAGAATATATTAAATTTCATGTTCAGTACAGACACAAAGCAAATAAGAAATTACAGTCATAGCTCATGAAAGTTATTCTTATGGAACTAAACACAACATTTTGTAATATTCATTGCTTTGGTAGTTATACTGTTTAGTTCATTTAACAGTGAAGGCAAAATGAGGCTAGTATTGAATTAGTTAACCTGTACTTATGATTAGCTAGCTAAGCTGATATCAGAGCCTCTTTAATGATTTCTCTCTAAGCAAAACCACAAGATCTCTCTAAACTGAATTAAAGCTTAGTATAAGCACCAGTTTTATGATAAAACTGCTGTTGTAGTATCTTTGAGGTATTGTGGTGATTGGCTAAAATATCCTAGTCACTTCTGAGAAAACACAGCAGTCTGTATTTGAATAGTATTTCACACACTATCCTGCCAGAGAAGCAGGTAGTACTACTAGTGTGGAAACTCCACTCTCTTATCATCTTGTCTGAAATGACTATAGGTAAGCATACATTCATACCATCAATAATGCAGTAGTATTACAAACATTAGAGATTCAAGCTTCTGTACACAATATATTAGGAAGTATTACTGAAAATTTAGTCAAAAGTGATAAGTAAAAGAAAACAACAGCATCTGAACACAAATGGGTTTTGCCTGTGGTCAATTTGCATTCATATCACATGATAGTCTTTCTTATTAGACACAAAATGTTTTGCCCTTTCTTAACCTATGTGACTGAAATACAGAAGGACAAATAAAACTAAGTAATCATTGCCTAACTAAATAAAAATAGAATGAGAATTTAGAACTGTAAGTAGCATTCAAATTACACAAGATAAAAAAGTGCTGTAAAAAGTGGCATAACATCCTGCTAATTTGCCTGGGAAACACTACTTCTAATTTTCTCTAGACAACATATAAATTTGTTTGAATCAACAAAAACTGTGCATGCAGGATAACACTTTAAATTTAGATGTCTTACTCTGTAATTCAAAAAAATTGCAAGGATTAACTGTTCATTTCCCTATAATGTTGTTTTCACCTTACATTTCTAATCCTTGTGAGACTCAAAACTGTCCCACTGTAAGATATCAGAGTTCTCTCACCATTTAATTAAATTAGGGAGGGATACGTCCACATAGCAATGAAAGTAGAGGAAGAAGTGCATTTTCTACAGCAACAGTTTTCTCAGGGTCTACTGGTGACTGAGTTGTGGATGTAACAAAACAAATCAGATCAACTACTTTACAGGACTGGAACTTCACCACTAGGGCACCATTTCTAGGAGGGAAGGATATTATAATGGGAACAAGATTTTGTAAAGTGAGAGGAGTGAAAATTAACATAAACTCTATACCACCATTTTCCTAAAGCTAGAAAAATTTTCTTTTCACTTTGCTGACATTCATGTCACAGTTGAAGGAAGTAATTACTTTTCAGGAGCACAGCTAGAAGGGGAAAAGAACATAAAGTCTAATCTAATCATATCTATTTTCTGCAAAGCTTTGGAGTCCTTCTGGCTCTAGTAGCCTCAGTAACCTCTTATCACCAAAATGGTCAGATAGATCAGGTCAAAGGCATATCACCATAGAGGAAAACTTTAAAGAAGCTACAACTATTCTGTGCAGAAGCTACAATTCTGTGCAGAAATCCTTTAAATTCTTTTACTGTATGTGGAAGTATCAAAAGGAGAAAAATTTGCTTAGATTTGAATTGAGAACACTTGGTATACATTTTTAAAAGTTTAACTCCTCCTAACAGTGATAGGACATTAACTTCAATTGGGAAGCATATGAAAATACACTTCCAAATTAAAATACACTAAGGCCAACAAAAGTTATTTTTTGATTCATACCTCTGCAGAAAGGGAAAGCTCCACTTTCTTATTGGGACTTAGGCTGCTACACACTTTTGAGAACACAATCTCAAAGTTACTATCTCACTCTTGAAAACAGTTCTGAATAACCTACTCTAGGTGGCCCTGCTTGAGCAGAAGTGTTGGAACAGATGATCTCCAGATGTCCTTTCCGAATTTAGACATTATTTGATTCTATTAACTTGTTCACTTTTATCCCACCTTAATTTCAATATTTATCCAGTTTCATAACAAGATGGAAGAAAAATACATATATATGTGTGCAGTCTCCATCCTTAGGAGGTTCTGAAGGACTGGATAAAGGCCCGAGTGATCTAATCTGATCTGACAGCTGATCCTGCTTTTAGCCAGAGGTTGGACTTGAGAATTCCTAAGGTCTGTGTCAACATGAATGTTCCTTATAAGTGTATAGATGCAATGGATTTTTTCCACTGCTAATCGAATCATCACCTTCTATAATATTTATCTTGAAATCAGAAAATAATTACAAATAAATAAGGTGATGTTCCTGGAAATTAAATGAACCATTTTAAGATCAAAAAGAATCATTAAGGCAGCTACAACTACTCTTTCTACTCTTTATTAACATCTTTCTTCAAATTATTGTATTTGCCTAGGTAGAAAATTTGTCCTAATTCATGCATGCAAGTCTAATTCCAGTCATAAACTCCTCTATACAGCAGATTAATATTCATCACAAATGTTTTTATGAAGCAACTATTCACAAGCCTTTGTTTACCAACCTAAGTTTCAAAGTTTCCCCACCTACAACATTGTGAAATATCTCTGAAACAAGACTTGTTTGTATTGAACTGATCATTAAGGCAGTGGCAGGTCCTTCCCCCACAGAGGAGCTAATGCAAAATATTGTTATTTTTTACAGCACAATTTTATGCAACTCTTCTACCAACAATATCCCATGTGCAAAATTCCTATCTGTAGCACAACATTTGTCCACTTCTAAAGGACAAGTACTCTTATAGTATGTTTCTGAATTTTCACAACGCTCTTCTTTCTACCTAAGCTACTCAGGCATTCCATCTCCCAACTCTTTTTGACTCTGCTCTCAGCAAAATCCAGTTCCTTTCTGCATCCAAGGAAAGAAGTCTCACAGCCTACCTGAGAATGCACGCATCTCACCATACTGCAAAGTGAATAGAGACAAGTCCAAACCACATGCACAAGGTTGTTGATTTGCTATGTCAACCTTGAAAACAAGAAGTCAGGAAGCTCTACAAAGTGAGACCTTGGTCCAGGCCCTGATAAGGTGCGTGTAGTGATCGTGCTATTCAACGGAATATTCAAAGTATGTAAAATAAATTCAAAGTAGCAGATGAAGTTTCCATTGGAGCTAAAGTAAGAACAAGAACAAGTACCACACATTTTCCTACACCGCTGATTAAAACCAATGCTTCTAGCTTTGATACTTGCTCCCTTACTATCGCATTCAGTGCAAGTTCCTCAACTTTTACTTGATTTGGTTTGACAATCTGACAGAGGCTTATGATTTTAACTACAGAAATATTAAAACTATTTAAAAAAGGACAACTTCAGACTTATTTCTGATAGTAGTTTGTATTTATACCAAAAAGTGCAGAAGTCTGACCTTTAGGAAGAGAAATGATTACTGGATATTAAGAGCCTCACAAATTATAATAGTATATATCTTCTTGAAGCACAAATCAAAACATGGTCTCTGTATTAGGAAATGTTGATTTTTGAAAACAAGTATCTAGTCTCTATTGAATTATGGCTTGAACTCTGATGGTTTTTGTCTTACACAAAGAAGAGAAAAATACACTTATAGCCACAAAATCTGTCTAATAACATTAATTCAGTCTTATTTTCCAGTATGTATGGAGGGGAAAGCTATTACTACAAAACCATAATTTTCTGAAGGACAATTCCCATTTTGTGATGAAGAATTGAGAAGTGCTATCTTTTCTTCTGTTAGACAAGTTAGTGAGGGCCTCTAACTGAGGAAGGAATCAATGTGGCTTTCTATTATGTATGAAACAAGCTTATGTACAGGTCAGAACAATAGAGAAACGATACAGGAACTGTCAACCCTAGCAGAGGTTGTTGAAAAAGTTGTTGAAGAAAAAAGTTGTTCATGAACCAGAAAACCAACAAATTACAGATAAATCTAGGTATTATCTATTACATAAAAGAATTTACTCAGCATCTAGCAAAGTTCAGAGACTAAGTAAGGTTGAGAAAGGCCTTGTAATCAGTGTAGACAAACAAATATAGATACTTAAAATAATAGTAGAAAGAAAACCACTTAACCACTTGAAGGGAATTTCCTCCTCCAGGTGTCTCTTCTTGGAACAGTAAGACAATTCATAGTTAATGAATGTTTTTGTTTGTTTTGGCTCTGTTTTTTTTTTGTTTGTTTGTTTTTTTTTAATTCATACTGCTCTTGGCTTTGCATGCACTGGTAGATCAAAAAAATTTCTGCTTATATCTAGGACCAATCAGATGGTTTTGCCTGTTTTCATAATACTAGAATTGGCAAGTTGTGCTAGCATCATGACTTTGAGATTTAATTATTGAAGCTCATTTAGGAAAGCAGCCATAGAGCCTGAAAGCATTTCAACTGATACAGGAGACTGTCCGCCTAGCAACAGGGATACAATGAAGTGGATCATCTGAGAGTTTCTCTTGCTGCTCTGTCTATTGGGCTATCCAGTCTGCTAACTGGGGCAAAGACTTCCCAGAGATTAAAACAGCCACAGTTTTTAGTAAATTCTTAATTTATTTAATTAAGAATTATTTAATTCTTAAATTATTTAAGAACTACTACCACTATTGTTTGATTTAGATTTCACTATACATTTTATGTATACTAAAGATGGTCAACTATAAATTAGAAAACAAACAAAACCTACACAAAATTTCATAATTAACTGCTTCTGCAACAGCACAGGAAGAGAATACAAAATTTTTATTATGAGGCTCTCATCACTGAAGTGGGACATACAGCCTTATTACCAGATACGTACACAAAAATGACATCAGTCTAATAATAAAATATATGACATACCACTCTTATTTTCATCTTGTAATGTATTCTCTTGTTTTCCACAGATAATAACTTGATTGCATTTATGCCACAAGTCACATTCACATAATTTACAAATACCTATTTCACAGACTTTCCTGGAAGCCATGCAGTGCTGTAACAGGGTATAAAACTTCATAGTATTAGTCAGAGTCTGATTATAGCAAGGTGTGAAATCGGTGTAATCAGTCGTGAAATCCCTACTTCACTTTCATCCATTCCTCCCTCAAAAGCTCTCTGCAAGCCAATTAAGAGTAATTAGCTCCTCATCAAAGAAAGATGAGAGTTTTTCTGATTCTCCATGTATTTAATTCAGGTTTGTAATGCCTGTCTCCTGTTTGAACACGCTAGCAATCCAATTTTACATTTCCAAGGGAAATACTAAAAAAAAAAAAAAAAAAAAAAATCAAATATTGTTCATCATCGTTTAGAAGAGAAGTGCTTTTGTGGCTTTGCATATACGTAAAGCATTATGTACAGTCAATAAAACAGTAGGCACCTTCATTTGATGTATGATACCTTTCAAGCCCGAATGTGAAAATCTTCTCTATTCAGTAAGAAATACAATCACGAGGCAATAATTTACAAGATTCACATAAAGGCAGACTTATGATTTTTTTTTTATTCTCCTAACAGTTAAGTCCTAAACAATAAAGTTACAATGAAGTAAAGGAGTGTCAAAACAGAGATCACAGAGAAAGGAGTAAGTAAATCCTAATATTACCATAAAAGCCAGTTCTTTCTAATATGCTAGTCATTCTCCCAGCCCACTCCTCAGAAAACTCCCTGTGCTGCTATTGCAAAGGTTTTAAAAGCTTATATGTTCTTTTCCTTGATGTATTTTCCTATTTTTAGCTTTCAATTCCAGGCCAACTTCAGCTGTCAAGTTGACAAGAAGCAATAACTCCTTACAAAATCTGGAAACAAATTTATAATGGTGACTGCAGTTTTAGAATAGGGACTACTGAGAACAAGACACTAATTAAGAAAGAAAATTATCCATTCTCAGCTCCATGTGATACCCCCAACCACTGCCAGTCCCCATATAAATCCCTTTGTCCAGAAGTGTTTACAGTCTGTTTTTGCTTCAGCATAGTTCTATCTAACAGGATCACATCATGCTTTCAAAAATCAGTATATTTTCTAATCTCATCTTCATTGTTTCTTTTGAACAACTGCAAAAACATGCAGCTGATACTAATCCAGGCAGCGTCACTGTGCAGCTTACAGGTTTATTTATAGCACCATATCAAAAATGTACCCACAACAACTTATTTAGTTCTGTGGGGGACAAAAAAAGGTGCCCAAGGACCTCAGAAGAATGTCAGACTCTCCTTCCTAAGTCATTCCTGTTCTCCAATTGAACAGTGTCTATCAAAATCCTGAGCAGCTAACATTCGCTCCTAAATGATTTAATAGTTACTTGCTAGCTTTGGGCTTGTCTGAAATGCTTCTTAAAAGGCCATTTTCAAGTACTTTAAAGGCATGTTTATAAGCATTAAATGAAATTCTAGGACCTTCAAATTCTTGTTAAAATTTCAAGTCTAGGTAGCTGTTCAGCTTTAACTCAACATCTTTCTGAACAACATCAAGAACATTACAAAGTGCCAAACCAACTAGAGCTGTTTGAAGCTGATAAGAGAGATATAACATTCACATAAAAATCAAGCTGGAAATCAATAGGGATGCCTGGATTTAAACTCAAAGTCATTTCTTATAACAGCTGTTAACACTGGGAGAGCATAGAAACTTACTATCGTGTGCTTAGTTGGGATAAGCTCTGAGACTCTTTTTTTGCATGCCTTCCCCATCTTCACTTGGCTTGCACTCAAGAGTGGAGATTATGACCAATTATTTGCCATATATTGAATACAGTGCCAAGTTCTCCCTCGCACCTGTAGTTACCTTGTTCCAGCTGAAGGCAGTAACTATAACATCACTGACTTTGGCAGCAGCAAAGTAGAAATTCCTCAGGTATGAAAGAATGTCAGACATCCTCCCAGCACCATCCTGCTACAGGACCTAGCAGATAATGACTCATTTATATATTTCTTCTGCACAACAAATGCTAAACAGCAGGAACGTACTAGACAGCCAAAGCAGTTTAAGACAGTTCTGAGCATGCTCTGGACTATACGATAAATCAAGGTAGGAAAAATTAGTATCTTGAACACGTTCCTTCCCTACCTCCTCTCCAACTCATAGGACAAAATTAAGAATAAAATTAATTAAATATTTTTATTTCCATTACACTATTCAGTAATGAATTCTATTATTTCACCAGCTCTTCAGAAGTTATCACCTTGAAATTAGTGCATATTGCAAATAATGTGAAATTCTTACCTCAGGGTTTCAATGAAATAGAAAGAAGCTTATACAAACATGCCCAATGCTTTGGGCAGTTTAAACATTCGGCTCAAGGATGCTCAAATCTTCAAAGAGCTTTGCATTGCCACTATGTTTGCAGTTTCTAACAGACTTGCACAGGTTATCTTGTAATGTAAAACAAGTATTGACTTTCTTTTTTGCAACACGGGTGACTAGCATGTTCTATTACAGTTTTGCATTCACATATAGAGCAACTATTGCACTAAAATTACAATTATGCAAGTTCAAAACAATTATTAATACAACTATAGCTTCCAATGGAGGGACAATTACTTTTTTTTTTTTTTTAATTAATGTGCAAATCTCTAGCATTCACATATAAGTTTTCATGGAAAGAAATTCAGGAACTTTTAGGAATTCAAGATAAATGTTACATCAAATCTATTAAGGCCACTGTGTGGTACTTACTATATAACCACTTTCAACTCACTACTTTTTCTTTCAATAGAATTGAGCCCTACTTTGGCACATCTTAATAAACTATTTTAAGAAGACCCCTTTAATTTTTATGTTTTGAAGTTAAACAAGATACAGGAACACACACATCCTACATGTCATATGAGTAGCTGGGAAGATAACCTGTCCATCATAAGCAGTTACAATGGTTTCAGTTCATGCAATCTAAAAGTCTGTTATAGATCCATCTCCATGCATGGATGATCATAAATAACAGGAATTCAGAACACAATCCTTAACCATTTCTAAAATACATTTAAATGAGAAAAAAAAGACAGTATTATATAATTTCCAACTCTATTCTTGCATTTTGTACATTGAGATTTCCAGTGTGTAGTTTAATTCACTTTTGCAACAAGCCTTCTCTAGAGATCTACTCAAGCACTGTTGTATAAAGATGAATTTTCTAGCCCAAGGAGATCAGTTTGCTCAGTCAATAACAATAACCGAGAAGTGAACCAGAAGACTCAACATGTGAAATCAAATTCAGTAACAGCATCACAACAGAAAGCTTTGTATTCACAGGTAATTTCTTTCCAAATAACGTGCTTCAAAAATATGCAAATGAAGCAAATAATACCTTACATATTATCTAAATCAGATTATCCCACTATGTGGCACAGTTACAACAGAAATCACAGGACTCATCAGTGCCCCTACGGGACACTGTACATTTATTGAAAGTCGATTTACGTTTGTAGATTGAACAGAGCTACATCAAACCTGGAGTGAACTTGTCATTTTACAGTGCAAGTATTAATTATTTAAATACCTAACAATGCACGACACAGAAAAATGCAATTATAGCCAAGCATTCATTGTATGTACCACATCCCAATCATAAAGTTCTCATCTCACAGTAAAATAGAACATGTATGATAAAAGGTGACTTTTTTTTTTTTTTAATCCCAGCTTTCCTATCATATAGGGCCCAAAACATGTTCTCGGACCTGAAACTCATCTACCCTCCTAATTAAATCTCAAGATGTTTACATGCAAAATGATTTCCTAAAACTATACAACTATCAAACAAAGTTAAGTAGCTGTTAATACTAACTTGACATAAAGAGCAATCAGTTTAGGAATAACAATAAATAGGCCAACTTTACCCAATACAGCTATTGTTTCTTTCTTAGCAGTGTTTAAAGACAGCATACAAGTCAAGGTAGTGGGTAAGATGCACAGAAAATGGGTTTCTCATACTAGACCTCAAAGGTTCAGGGTTACGTTAAAAAGTTCCTGGATGCTTACAGCAAGGCTACAAATGTTTGGGGGCAGAGGAGATGACACATGCAAGGAGGATGAAATACTGCATTTATTATTTTATTTTTTGTATTGGAAATGAACTGGCTGAGAATTGAAGTGATTACAGATTGCTGCTGAGACATATCCATACTGATGATACAGGAAGTTTGAGATTGTTGTCAAATGCATTAGACTCAGAAATACATACAAAGTCATTATATTGTTAAGAATATTTTCATACGTAATATAAAATTTCTAACTCTATAAATAAAAGGAAAAGTAAAATCTGTCACATGACACAGATTTATGTCACAGAGCATATCTGGCACTTAATCTCTTTTTCACGATGTATGCTACCTGCTTATTCTTAACACTTCCATAAGCCTGACAAGTAATACACATTAGCACGATTCATGGCATTGCTCCCTTTCAATTTTCAGTTTTCATGTGTTCACACAGTATACAACTGGTTGAGTTACAAAACAGTATAGAAATGCATGCACCTAAAGGTAATCCCTCTATCTTGTTTCTGTAAGCCTCTGTTAAAATGATAGAATAAAAAATAACCATAAAACTTTGTCTATGTTGCTTTATACAGTACTTATTCCTTTATCAATAATCCTATTACAGTTTCACACTGTTTTTGCTAGTCGTTTCCTACTGTAAACATAGGGAAGGATTGTAACCAGAGCAGTACATTTTTGGTCTGTTTCTTAAATGTTGGCAAGCGTATGCTCAAAAGCGCTGAAGATTCTGGATCAACAAGATCAAATCCATGCCTGCAGCATCTCTCTGAAGCAAGCACTTGGATTTCCCTCATGGGAATGAGTACACATAAAGGAGGCATTAGTGGGTACCAATGTCACAGCCATAAGGAGTCAGAAGACAACACCTCCCATGGGACACAAGAGCTGGAAACGCTTCTAAGTCTTCCTGATATAGTTTTCTTTGCTTAGAAGTGTATGTGCGTGTGTTAATAACAATTATTAATTTAGAGTCTCACAGTGCCCTTAATGCATTGCTAAGGAAGATAAACCTTATTATCCCTGTATAGATAGACAGGGTAATAATGTTATTAATTTAAAATGTGATTGCAGACTCAAAAATACCACCTTTCTCCTTTCACCATATTGTGTACCAATTGGCCTAGCAAGAGATTTAAAAACTGCTTTAAATAAAACTAGGAATTCTGAACATATTGTCCTAAATATAGTATAAAGTATACCTATAGTTTATATACTTAAAGTATTTTTTTTTCTAATTATCTTCCCTCTGCATTTTGACTTGCTGATGGCACACACATACACACATATACGCAAACATATACAGATATGAGTTGGCTAAATTGAAAAGCATTGTAAGTTTCACACAAAAAATTCTCCCCTCCTCCTCCTTTTTTTTTCCCTGGAATTTAAAACTAAATTTATTCAAAGAAAAGAAAGAGTAAACAGTAGCTACCATCCAGATAATTCTTACTGAACTGGAAACTTAGAAATCTTTTTGATTATCTAGTTACTAATTATGCACCAGGCACAGGCAATCACATCTGTGTGTGTTTGTATGTAATTATTTTATTTTACATACATATATGCATGTGAACATATCTTCTATCAAGAAGTCTATGAAATATATTGGGATAATTCTTGTTTTGTCTTTAAAAAAATATTGCTTCCATCCATTAATCTTTATAATGTACCTACTGCAAAAGCCACATGTCCTTTCAACAAATTTTCTGGTAAATATACTGGAAATCTGTATAGAGATCACTTTCTCTCTTAAATTCAATCATGGGTTAAATGACAAGCCCATCTGAGCAGAAAATATTAGCTGTTCAAATAGTAAAATGACCTTCAGGTCAATTAATTAAATTTATCTGCCATTACACCACTTATACAAACAATTCACTACTTATTCTCATTTTCTCATTTGAATTTCATCCACTCCTGTAAGACTATTTACAAATGTACCAATAAAATCATTAATAGTCAGTATTTGTTTGAGTTCCTAACTTTTTTCTCCTGCTCCACTCTTCTTATCAGTTTAGTAAAAATTTGACACATGCTGTGCTATGGCACGTATTATCAGACAACAGGAATGTAATTTTCAAATTTTATGAAGGTATTTCCTCTCCTCCCCTACCCACCTCCCTCCTCAAAAGGCTCTTCTGTCATTCCAGGCTTCTACTTTCAGGTTTCAAAGAGTAATGAATTGCCTGCTGATACAAGCAAGTTCATATGGAAAGGTCCATTGAAAATGCATAAAAGAAAGCATTTAAGTAGGCATGAAATGCTAAGAGAGTTTTTTGCTTTTCTTAAATAAATATTTAATAGAGTACAGTAAATAACATCAGAATATTGTGCTTTATATACATTCTTCAGTGTAAATCCAAGAAATACGATTACTTTTCCAGTCAAGAAAACACGTGCATTATCAGTCAGATATTTTCTTAACATTCCTTTGATCACTATCTAAAATGAATTAACACTTGCAAATTTTAATACTGGGGTATAAATAATTATTCAAATGCCTGTGGAACTGGTTGACAGAACACCCATGAAAACTCACAGCCGAGCTGGTAATTTCAGAGGAAGACAGAGCAGCGTACCCCTAAGAGAGCCAGACCCTTTTCCTCTACAAGGAAGACCAAACTTTTAGTCAGGGCTAAGGTCAACTAACTCATAAGCACGTTGATCTCCTGCATGTATTTTCAATATTAAGTATATATAATAAATTATAAACTGTAATATTTCAAGTCACAGTACATTATTATTTCATTCACAACAAAATCACATTTATTTACATAATTATACTTAAAAAGGCTACGCATTTCTCCTGAAATAACCATGAAACTGACTGTTCTAAGTCTAAAAAGTTTTAAAGGTTACTCCCACTAAGAAGTTTTTCATTAAATGAGATATGATCCTGTACTAAAAGTTATCTTTAAGCGTATCAAAAATCCTCTAATCTTGCTTAATACCCATTGTATATAACTACCTCTAGTCCAGTAAGTTTACTCACATGTAATAAGTATGCTGATATGAACAATTAAAAACAATACACATCTAGTGTTTTGTTAACTTTGGAGAACATTTATTTCTAGTATTAGCTTTCTTTGACCGGAAAAGTTTCTAGCTGCTGTCAATAATGAAAAGTGTACAAGATTTAAGCTGTACTTTACAAATATACTCTTAGCACAAAAATAGTACTTGTGTAATGGACAATAATGAGCATAATTGTTTTGATGCATCATGAACTCAGACATAAAAGCTCCAATACACCATATCTACTATCAGCACTATTCTTTTTTTTTTTTAATGTTAAAAATAGTTCTTTTGTCTTGAAACACACAGCCTAATGGACAGAGTCCTTACTAAGCAATGTAAGTTCATGTAGTTTTGGCATCTGTTGTAATAAAATGAAAAAAGATGCATGCGACACATCAGGGTCTTATGCCTATCTCTAACTACCTTTTAACGCACATATATCCATTAAAATGTTAGGTGACTGACCCAATAGAATGCTCATATCAATACACTGAACAGAAAAACCTCTTACTAGAGATTTTCACATTAGGAAGAATTTCTTCTTTTCCAAGATGCAAACTCTTTGCTAATTCTTTCATATCAGACAAACACTAGTAGTTAAACCACACGAATGACTAGGATTCAGCTCTACTGGGCGACAATCCTTAACTACAAACTTAGCAGATCTATGCCTCAGTTAATCATCTCTCACATGGTTACATGGTATTGCATTTGTTATCTCTCTCTTAGTAGTGTGGTAGGATTAATTAGTGTTTTTAAATTACTCTAATGCTTAAAATCCCTACTGAGTGCAAATGGCAACTGTAAGTACAAATTATCATGCACTAATTTAACTGTTCACTTGAAAATAGTTCATCTTCTGTAGGCTGTTTACATTGCTTTGTTTTTTGTTTGTTTTTAATCTTCCATAAAGTATGTTCCAATAAATCTGTAGAATGGATATTGTTCACAAACAGTTCAGCTGAATCCTGAAAGTTTTATAACAGGGAAGGAAACTGGAACTTTCTACTACATTAAAAGCTACGTAAAGATCTCAGCATACACATTCCATAAAACCAAAAGGGAAAAAAAAATGCATTCAGTACAAAAACCTAAACAAAATATTGGTGATCCAGCCAGGAAAAGCAAACACATTCCCATTAGTACAGTAATGTATACAGCTTTTCAGCACGTGCTGAGGTTGCAGCTGAAAAACTGTACTTAGCTTTATGCCTGTAAGCTTTTCTGGCTTTCTTCTTTATGGCAATTGGTGCTGACCCTACTTCTGGAAGAAGTAGATAAGCAAAATATTTTAATCCGTTTGTTAATTATTGAAATTTGCACTATGAACAAATAGTCTAGGAAACAAAGTTATTGTAAATAGATTCTTTTCTTTGCCCTCATTCCCCTACAACAAAATCTGAAGTAGTATGCGATTGTTTATTGTTTCTAATCTAGTAAACTTTTTAAGGCAAAATTCACACATTATGCATAGCTTACTATAGTGGGCTACTGCATAGGCATAGTTCATGTGCCAGTGAGATGGAAGAATTATTCCATGCAGAATCAAATAACAGAAAACATACTTTTTCTGGAATTACATTTGTAAATAGTTGAGTTTGTGACCTCGAGGAATGTGGGCCTGGCAAAGAGTAAAGTCAGGACCCTGAATTTCAGGAGAGAGAACTTCCATTTGTTAAAAGAATTACTGGATGTAATGCCCCGAAAAGCGGTCTTCAGACACAAAGGATCCAAAAGAGCCAGCTGCTCTTTAAGGGCACCACTCTGAGAGCATAAGATCTCTCTATCCACCAGCACAAGAAATCAGGCAGACGAGGCAGGAAATGAGCATGGCTGAGCACGGACCTGCTGGTAAAATGGAGGAAAAAGAGGAAGCACGCAGGCAATGGAAGCAGGGATGTGGAGCCTGAGGAGAACACAGGAATGCCATCCAGAGATGGGATTGGGAAAGCCAAGGTAGAGATGGAACTGAACTTGGTGAAGGATGTGAAAAATAACAAATAAGGATTCTACAAGTGCACTGTCCAGAAGAGAGGCCAAGGAGAACCAAGGAGAAAGTACATCTTCAGATAAATGAGAAAGGAGAATCTGCAATAGTGAACATGGAAAAGGCTGATGTACTCAAGTGTTGTTTTTGTTTGTTTGTTTTTTGTGTTGTTTTTGTTTTTTTTTTTTTCCTTCAATCTTCTCTGGCAGTCAGACCTTCAGTGCCTTTCACATCCCTGAATTTCAAGGCAGGGATTTGAGCCAGCAGTTGTGCCTTAGCAGCCTGGAAGGCCAACTGGGCTGCATCAAAGGAGGGGCAGCCAGCAGAATGAGGGAGCTAATTGTACCTCTCTATTCTGCCCTTGTAAGGACCCATCTGGAGTAACATGTCCAGTTGAGGCCCCCAGCTCAAGAAAGATATAGAGCAGGTCCAAAGGGGGCTATGAAGATGATCAGAGAAGAGAGGTGCTCCAGCTATGAAGAATGGTTGAGGGAGTTGGAACTGTTCAGGTTGGAGAAAAGACGACTCTTGGGACACTTTCCAGTACTTGAAGGGAGCTTATAAGCACAAAAGCAGCTGACTTCTCACATAGCCTTACAGCGATAGGAAAAAGGGAATAGTTTAAAATGAAAAGAGAGGAAGTTTAGATTAGATTTTAGGAGGAAGTTTTTTACCCAAAGGGTGGTGAGGCACTGGAATAGAGAAGCTGTGGCTTTTCAATCTGTGGAAATACCAGGTTGAATGGGGCCTTGGGCAGCCTGATCTAGTGTTTGGCAACCCTGACTATGGCAGGAGCATTAGAAATGGATGGTCTTTAAGTCCCTTCCAATCTAAGCCATTCTTTAATTCTATGGTAGTTAACAAACCTGCAACTTCAGTATCTTCTGCTTCAAAATCTTCTGCTACAAGAGAAATGAGGGAGCTAACAATAAAAGAAAATGAGAGTATGGTAGTATGAAATATGTTAAATAGACATTATAAATATTAGAGTTAGCAAACCAAACTCATAAGAACAGGTCTTGACGCAGAGTAGATTTACAAGGATGAAAAAGACAACATGATGAAGGTTTTGTCATGAAGAGACATGCTCTGGAAGGTCTCACTGCAAGTGACAGAAATAGAGAGGTATATGTATTGTCTATAGCATTACTGAAAATATCAACAGACTGTGGAAACAGTTATTATCATGAACATGTTCCTGAAGAAAATGGATATCATTCACTTTAGCCACACAAGGAAAGCAAGGAACAATTGCACTGAGGTTCAGATGCTTGCACAATTTTAAAAGGTTTGGGGGAAAAAATTAAAAAGAAGAAAATAGATCTCCTAGCCCTACTCAAAATATTAATGTTATTGAAATATGACCACTCAGTGGTGTGCCATCTCTGATGACTATGAAACAGTACTTAATCTCTCATTAGTGTGCAGTGACTCCACCTATCTTGCATACCCCAGGTATCCATGATCCAGATCCTCACCTCTTTTGTTTAATACATAGTTATGTGGGGTGTAAAATTTAATCCACATTTTGATCATTTTCCATCAATGTGTCTCCATACATCCTTTTTCCCATAAGACTGTGTTCTAGAGCTGTAACACTTGCTTCTCTATTCCTCTTTGTTTTCTCCAGTTGTCCATGTTCCAGTTCTGGTCCTGTGCAACTCAGCCTTAATGTTCTCCTTCCTTTATGTCCTCCCAGATATGGGATTTCTTGAAAATTTAATCTATCTTCCTTTGCATACCACAGATTAAGAGCTTATATCTCCACTCATTTCTACCAGAGGACATTACAAATAACATCACTGGATCTCACTGGAATGAGATCTGAATTTAGGCCTAGCTCTCAGGACATAACAGTAGAAGAATAGTAAGTATCAAGCCCTGGCAATTGTTTAGTGAAACAACCTTTCTGCCATTGGAAAATGTCTAACTAACATCTATATTCAATGTTAGTTTGTAAAACACATAGTAATAGACAGACTATCACATTTAACTACTATCAGTTTCAAAAACACAGAGTTAATACACAGTGGAGAAGTAGAAACTAAAATCTGCTGCCTCCATTACGCTAATTTTGAAACGCATTCAAAATAATCAAGCCACTTGCAGGAGTTTATGTTAACAATCCATCAGCAATCAATGGAAGTGATCCTGGTCAAAAAGTATGGGATAATTTATTTGTCAAAAAGAAGAAAAACATTGAAAATCCAAAGTCTACCAATAATTTAGGCAAGAAAACGACAGAGGAATTAGAGAACCATGAGTCAAGTTAAAAAGCAGGACATTCTTCTCATTTACTATGAGTTACTAGTGTTTGTAAGCTCAGTTTTGCTCCCATCTCCCATGGAAAACTTATTTCATAATCTATTCTTTAAGACTGCACTAGCCACTCACCAGGTCTTTACAAATCTGCTCCCTAGAAAGAGAAGCAAATGCAGCTCGTTCAGGTAGCCTGCATATATGGTATCCTGACAAATAAATAAAATAAAAGTATCAACACGGAAACAGCATTCCCCCACCAACAAAACAAACAAAAATACATTTTTGAAGTTCCTTATAAAAATGAAGTATCTGTTCATACATGCATCTAGCAAAATTAAAATGCAGCAATTATTTTCTGTATTTTTCCATGCTTTATTTTCCTAGCATCTTGCATGCACTTGAAAGGTGAAGCTTATATGACTGTTTTTCCATGAACTGTTTGCCAAAAAACGATTCAGCCCAGAAGAGTAGCTGGTCAGACCAAAGTGCTTCAAATAAACTTAGAGCCAGGGAGGAGTTCTAAAACAAAAGCACAGTGTGAATATTTTCATGGCCAGTAAAAAGAGCTCTTTAATGTTGCAGGATCTTTTGCAAGTTAGACAAATGTAGCAAGTAAAATGAATTGATACTCATCCCAATATGATGCTCCTGTGGTTCTCTCCTACTTTAACTGTTTCTATTGTAGAAGGAAAATGTGATCCATCTGTTGGATAGATACTTAAGGAAAATAACTCCTTGCAGGAATCACAAACTATTTGCAGGGATGGTATTTAAGGCCCCACAGCTTTTTTTTTTTTTTTTTTTTTTTTTATGTTGACATAAGATGACACTAAAAAGGAGTAATATCAGCTCAGCAGGAGCTACATAAAGTATATTTTGCTTTTATCTTTTATCTTTTTAGTATGCACTAAAAAAATTAAACAGTTATTTTTAGTACCCTTTGTGTGATACACAATGAAGCAAGCAGATTTATACAAACTCATAAAGATTAAAAAAACAGAAAGAGATTATCCCATTTAATTTGAAGACTTACCACTGCCAGTGGGTAAGTCTGTTTCTATAAGGACTAGGGTCATTGCAAAAAAAGCAAAACAAAACAAACAAAAAAAAAAAGAAGATACCTTCAGAAAGCCTTCATCAATTCCATTTTAAAATAAGTTTCAGTGCATTAAGAGGCATCAGCCACAAAATAGATTTTGAATATCACAGTTCTCTGCAAGGTCATTCTTCAGATGCTCTTACCATAAAAGCATAAATTACTTTAATATACACACAGTAGGTAAACAGGCCTTCTCAAAAAGATAATCATTTACAGTTCATGATAGTCAATTCAGACAGTTTGTCAAATTAGTTCAGAAACTATGAAACAATTTATTCTTTTAATGAGATAGAATTAGTTATGTGGAGCTCAAAGCCATATTACAAACCTATAGTAATGTTTATCTCCTGCTTTTTTCTTTTCTTCCCCCAATAACGATTTCTGCTTCTAAAAAAGCCATCTCTCATTTTCCCAGAAACAAAGCATCAACATTTTCCCATCTCCCACCTCATATGATTTTTATTACTGGTATTCCATATCATGATGTTATCATGCAATGCACTTGGAGTTAAAGATTTAATGCTCCAGTTCTGTGGACTGTTGATCATTCCAGGGCACCTTTCACAAAAGAGAAGAACAACTACATCACCCAGAAGACTTCATTGTTTCCTACATCTTGTGACTGCATCATTAAATTAAAACCTAACTAATCAATACTGTTAAAACAAAGATGGTGCTACTTCAGAACAGAAAGATAACTACACTTTTAGTGAAGCATTTAAAATGCTCATAAACCACACAGACTTGTTTGTATCAATATCCATCATGGGTATCATGTTGAAGCTGCAGGAGAATAAAGATTTGTGCCAGTCTTTACATTTAAAATGCATTAACAATATTAAGTATTAAGCCAAACACAAAAGTGGCACTTCTTCTTTGAAAAGATTTCAAGAGAGATGTGTGATTTCAGACAAACATATTTATATCTTTCAAAAGTCAAATCATGACTAGGTTCCCGCTACAAATAAGTGCAGTAATATAAGTTTAATTTCTTAAAAAGCATAGTAATTAAAAGTAGAGCAGATAAGAGATCTTCTAGAGTAACAAAGAATGTGTTTTAGGAGAGCTGATTCAAATTTGTTCAAGGACATCAGAAATAAACCAGCCTCTTTACTGACTTCAACAAAAGTTGAACCACATGATTATAAACACGTATATTTTTAGATTTTGAGCTGACACTTCTAGTTTTGTCTTTTTGCACACAACTGGAGGTCAGTCTGGAAGATCTGAAACTTCACCTGCCCTGGTTTGCTTGCCTCTACAAGTTCCTCTCTGTGGGAATACAAGAAAAGCCATTCAGAGCAGAAGCTGTGGAGCAAGATAAGCAGCATGAAAACCAAGGACACCTCTGGAAGAAGAAAGAACATCTCATGGCTCTGATTGGATAAGCACCTGTGTGAACGGTTGAAGAGTGTTTTGTAGAATGCTCTGTTAACATCTAAAAGTGGATCAGAAAGTTGTAGAGGTGAATGAGAAAGCTAGAAAAAGAAAACTTGTGAAGGTATTAAGTGATGTGAGGACTTGTAATAAACGATTTGGATCATTCACATCTGAGTCCGTGCATCAGACGCTGCACTTCTCCACAACATTTATACAGAAGAGCAACTCAAGCCTGCTCTCATCCCAATGATTACATACTTATTTAGAATGCTTCTTGTCTAGGTTTCTTTCTTAGACAAACAAAAAACATTTCTATGTATAACCCCCTCTCCCAGATTTCTCTCCAGACTGAGGAGTTAAAGACAGCTCTGAAGTTTCCTCTGCTTTCCTCCCTTCCACAAAATTCATAAGCTTAAAAGCCTCATTAACAGCAACAACAACAACAAAAACCTTTCTTACTCTCAGAAGTAAGTATTCGCCAGTTCAAATAACTAACAGCATGCAGATATCCACCTAGCACACACATTAGTGCTTTAAAGAAAATATTTAAATAATTTACCTCTTTTATGCAGTTGACACATTTCAGCACCTCTCCTGGAAAACCTGGTAGCATCATGAACTTTAAGTCCGTCAACAAAGAAAGCAATTCAGGCTTTATGCTACTGAAGTAACAAAGTTTACCAGGTCTTGCACCTTGACAGAATTCCACTCTGCTCTGAAACTCACTTTTTTGAAGAGCTGAATGGAATCCTCTTCATAAGCAGAAATTTAATTTCACAGATTCTGTGGCTATATCTGATTACAGACATTATTGCTTTTGGCAATTTATCGTAAGGTCATTGACAGTAACATCATATTTAATGTCATGCTGAGGCTTATATATTTCTATTTCAAACTTTGAAGGTAGAATTTTCTTTTAATATTTAACAAAATACATTTGGAAAACAGATTGATTATCTATAACAGTTGCATATTAAGTTGCATATTTCCTCTCATGCTTAGGAAATATATTAAAATATAATATACCTTTTAAAAGATTTTCATTAAGATGTCTGTGCTTATCTCGGTTTTAATAGCTACTGAACCACAGTCTACAAATTCCAAACAGACAATATTTTCATGCAGAGGCTCTTGCGAACGTTAACACAAAGTACTTCATTTTCTAATGAGAAACTGATGAAAATACCCCATTATCCCTAACATTTAATGCTACATTCTTAGGTTCAAAGTAATCACGCCAGTGGTTTCTGACCTTAGATGCTATTCTGTCCTCTGCTTACCCAAATCTTTCTCAGCATGAACCAAAGGAAAATTAAAAAGATGCTGGGATGAAAGACCTAAGCAGAAGAGCTGAGGAGGTTTCTCCCTGATCACTGATTCTTAGACTCATTTCTTCCCTCCTCCCTTCCCGCTCATGAAGCCAGTTTTTTTCTTCCAAATTTGGAGTTTTCTACTGCTGATTTTGCTTATTGTCACATTCAGTGTTTCCATCAGGAGATGCTGAAAAGATGAAGTGAATGAGACTGTGAATGGAAGATGTTTCTTCCTTCATCACCAAGCAAGGGAAGCAAAGGTAGCTAGAGTACATTGGATTTTTTTTTCAGACAATGTCTTTTCTGGTGTTGGGGGGAGTTTCTGAAAAATCACAGATCAGACCTATTCAACAAGCAGCATGGCAATCTAAGCAACACTAAGGGAGCACAGCTGTTGCTTTGCAGCCTGGAAAGCAGAAGAAATATCTCCAAAGAAAAGTGATAACAATAATAAAATTACTGAGAAGTTACAGAAAAAGAAAATAAAATACATCATTCAAACATAAACCACAGAATACATGCCACTCTTAGTATCCTTTGCCAAATATTTCCAATGACACATTCGGTAAAATCCTTGGTTCCTCAGTTAATGTCTAGTTTCAGAAAGAGAACAAACCCTGCCAAAATCACAGTCAAACGAATAGCCGTAGTTTCTAGCTTTCAATTTTCTAAACCACTTTCACAAAAGTAGCTTTGTGTTGATCCTGAATCATTATCTCTACTGCAAATAAAGGCACAAGCATAACGCCTTTTAAAATAGATTGTATCATTATCCTCATTAAAAAGAAAAATGCTCAAGAACCAGGTATGTGTTCTCCGCTAAAGAATTTGTCATCAATAAAGGTTAATAGTCCTTACAGCTGTAGATCTGATTTCCTCTTACAGCTGATCATGTACAGAACGTGCTAATTTTGAAAGCACTAAGTAATCCTGTGGTTATTTTATATTACACTCACTCCTGCATTTCAAATTCTGTAACAAGGTCCACACGATAAGAATGAAGAAAAAAATATGATGGCTGAAAATTCTCTTTTGGTGACAATGTTTCCAGGTGTAAAAGCTATTCTTGGGAAGGACTGTTCTAACCACAGAAGGAGTTTGCAAAGCCATCTTCACCAGTTGCTACAACCAGCAGAGCTCTAGAGGCAGCAGGAAAAGCAATGAAGTGGCTGCCATATGTCTGCAGCTTGCAAGGAGTCAGGGTCTTCCAAGACAGCGTTAAAAGTTTGTTCTTTCTACCACGTTAATTAAAATTAAATCCTAATTAATGCAATGTGGCAAATGTCACCATTATTTTTGGGTGCGTGTGTGTGTTTTCACTCTTTTGACTTCCAAATACAAGCATATTGTCCGGTTCTCCTGGCAAAAACTCTGGTCCTTTTATTGTGCTAGCAAAAGAAACATTATTTGCATTTCAGAAGTTTAATTTATGCACTTAAAGAGCCAACAGAATGAAACTGTTGCAATGGTTAAAGTAAACAGCTTTCCCTAATGTGTTAAGTAAAGGTCATAGCTCTTCAGGAGAAAAAAAAATCTGTATGTACACGTCAATTAAATTTTAAATTTAAACCTAGTTTTCTAGGTTTATAACAAATCATAAAAATGGTTCTTATGCAATAAGTTATCATATCAATGCCAAAAGCAAATTGCAAAACATGAGCATGCAAGCACTCTCACCACCACCTCATCTGCAAGGGAGATATAATTCATAACCCAAGCTGCAAGGCAAAGCCTGAGAGAGCTCAAGATGTACAATTAATGACATAAAATGATTGCAGCCTGTTACAGAGAACCTCTCCTAATACTAAAGCTTTTACAGAATTAACATCTTGCAGACTAAACTTTCTTTTAACACTACCATAACATCACAACTAACAACTTCATCAGCAAAATTCACAGACTACATGTGATCAGTGTTAGAGAGACAGAGGTACTGAATTGCTTTTTATCAACAGTAGTTTATCAGCCTTCTATGCCTCTCATGACTGAATGCACACTATAGGATCTGATCAGAAACTTCAGTCTTCAGTATTCTACACCATAAGCTTATTCAAGCTAAGGAAAAACTATTTACATTAAATCAGGCCAAAATTTTGAAAAATTAAATTATGCTAAAGAGTTAATATGGGTGTCAGACAGTCAAATACAATAGACACCTGAAATAACTCCCAGTGGGGAGTTCGAGCAAGGGAAGAAGGATATACATACTGGATAACTTCAAGATAAACTGTAAGCTACCTTTCAGAATAGGTATCTGAATAATAAGGTCAACATTCCAAATTATTTTGGCAAATTGAAAATGAGTCCTGAAACCAACAAAACATTTGCTAAAAGTTTGGCAGAGGAGAGAGTCAAATGAAGAATTCGATGTCATAAGTTCAAAATGGGGAAAAATCCACTATTTATTGGTACGACATAAAAGAGCCCTTCACTTCTGTAATGAGAAATATCCAAATGCAACGCTATTTATAAAAAGGCAAAGATGCAATTTCTGAAAACTGGAATAAAATCTGTCATTTTTCTTGTTGCTGATGGTCTTCATATGGAAAAAAAAATAAAGAAAAAAGAGATAGTTCTACAAATATATTTCATGGAAAAAAATAACTTGCAAATAAATTATTTTTGAAAACATGACTACCTAACTTCTCTTCATAAAATCTTAAGAAGAATGTCATCAGCGCTGCTCTCATGTCAGAGTCATGCTATTCTATGGAAGCAGGAAAAACATATAATCATAGAAAGGCTTAGGTTGGAGGCAATCTGAAAGATCCTTTAGTTCCAACCCCCTGCCTGAGATCGGGCTGCCCAGGGCCCCATCCAGCCTGGTCTTCAATGCTTCCAGGAATAGGGCATCAATCTTTTCCAGGCAACTTGTTCCCATGCCCTCTGAGTAAAAAATTTCTTCCTATGATCTAACCTAAATCTCTCCTCTTTCAGTTTAAGGCCCTGTCCTATCACTATCAGAATGTAAGAAGTTGATCCCCTCCTGTATTTAAGCACTCTTCAAGTAGTGGAAGGTTTCAATGAGGTTTGTCCTGTGCCTTCTTTTCTCCAAACTAAACAAGTCCAACTCTCTCAACCTATTTTCACAGGAGATGTGCCCCAGCTCTTTGAACATCCTCATGGCCCTCCTCTGGACCCATTCCAGCATCTCTGCATCCTTCTTTTGCTGGACACCCTTGGCCTGGACACAGTAATTCAGATGAAGCCTCACAAGGGCAGAGCAGAGGGGAACAATCTCCCTGATGGCCAGATCGCCACCTCTTTTTTTGATGCAACCCAGAATATTTTGTGACATAAAGATCTAGGTTTAACATCATGAAAGTCTTTCCAATTATTATGGTAACTAAACACTGAAACATAGCAAACTACAGGAATCTACTTAACTTACATTCTAAGAACATGAGACAGCTTATGTACAAGGCATTAAGGAATACAAGGATCTCTGTGACCATTTCAAATCTGTCCTCTTAGTCCTGCAACTTAGCCAGGAAAACAGACTTCTAACACAAGCCTGTGGTTATCTGAATTCCTGAACTTCTTATATTGCATCAAGCACACACTAAAAACAAGTTTCCCTAGGAGGCTTAGAAGTTTTTCAGGCATAGGTGAGCTCATTATATATAATGAAACTAAATCTTAGCAAAATGTTTATACTATGCCAATACTCAGTTTCATGAATGTGAACATAGTGGATGAAAAAGTTATATTTGTACAGATTTTTTTTGAAGCAAGTATGCATGATCATCTTTCTTCCAAAGCAACACAAAAAAATAAGAGGGAACCCATCAGTGATATGTAGGTCTAGATATCTCCAATCAGCTAATACATTTTATTTATTCATTTAGAAAAACATATATAATAATATATGTTAAACTATATTATACCTTATGTAAAAAGGTAACCATCATACTCTTCAGAACACCAATCTCCAAAATCCCATCTCATAATGTCGAAAAACAGCATTTTTCTATCTCCTTTTGAAAAAAATAAAAAAAAACCAACGAGTAGATAAACTGCACTAGCTTCCTTCTGTGCAGTCATTTCTACTATCATTCCCAATTGCATTTACATACACCAACATACACCAGCAATATATTCTGAAAATTGAGATACTAGATTTTTGTTCTGTCTGGGTAGTACCTTTTTTTTTTTTTTTTTTACTTCTACATGCAAATATATCAGTATTTTAAAACATGTCAAAGCATTCACATTTGGCTCGTTAAAATTGATGCTAACAAGAGAGTCATTTGATATAATTTGTTCTTTACCAGATTTTTAAAAAAGCATCACAGATGCACAAATTTACATATAAACACACATTTTGCTGTCTGTCACCCCCCATCACTTCAAAGAACGCAGACCTCTAAACATTAAATTTTTTTTTATTTTCATAAATTATTTCTGACTGGATGTACAGTTTTCTAAGTGACAGAACATATACTCATGAGAAAACACAAAGTGATCAATTTACTGCTATCTTTGTGATCATGTTGCTGGCTCTCTGCAACTTTTGCAGCTGCTGCAAAGTTAATATAGCTGCTTTGCATTGAAAACTGTCTATTAACATATGTACAATCAATGAATGTACAGATGTTGTAGTTATGAGGTATACCAGAGAGCCTGGCTACAAAGTTATTACACCAAACCAGAAAACATAGGACACTTACCCGTATTCTTGGCTCGCTTATGAAACTCCAGCAGCGCTGATATCCAGAAGAGATTCCTTCCCCACTGGTAGTCAGCTCTTAAATGGGTCTAGGAGAGGAGGAGCCAGGCTCCACCACTTCCTGCAGCACAAGTGAATTGCCTTCACCTGTGCTCCCATGGCTGACTCATTGCTCACCTCAGGTGATCAATCAGAGGTTCAGGCCGTGATTCAGCAGTTCCCATACAACATAGTACAACAAAACTGAAAGGGAAGGGGCCACTTTTTTATTCTTATGTAGTCCTTGAGAATCTTGACTAGTTAGTCATTATCACATAAGTGAATTGTTGCTATACAGCCACTATGGAGGATTTACAGGCTACGTAAAAATCCCCTTGGTCTCGCCTTCCGAACCAAAAAACACTTCAACAGCCATTACTATCATCCAGTACTGTTTAAAAAAATAAATAAATAAATAAAAAACCAAACAGATAAGAAAGACTTCATTAGTATTTTTGTTTGTTTGTTTGAAGTAAATGTGACAACAATGACACCAAGTACTAAATAGTACCAAAAATAATAAACTATTCCTCTCTATGATCAGTTTTTAAAACTCATAAAAGAGACCGTTACTTCATGAAATACATCAGGGAAAATAGGATTTCAGAATCTCAAAATACTTGACCTAAAAAGAAGAATTATAGAAAGGAATATAACCTCTTTCTCCTCAGATCATCTCTATAATTTGTTGTCCCAGTATTTAGAAATGTAATAAAAGCAATGATGTACCAAATACATATATTTTACTGTTGACTCTCTGTATTAAAAAAAAAAATAATGGTGTGGTGCCGGTATACTGAAAAATTTTAAGATGTAAAAAGCAGCATAAAGCCAAGTGGAATCACACATAATGCAGTAACTACCAATTAATGTTCGTTTGAAATCTAAAAAAAAGAAAAATGTAGTACAGCATTTGATTTTCAACACACAAATGATCAGCTTTCATTGCCAGGTCATGTTTGTAAGTTGTTTAAGCAGCCACATTTTTCCAATATACAAATAAGAACTTTTGGCTAAATTTCGTATTTTAAGCTGTTATCAATAACTATTCAGATGCTTCCATTGATCTGCAGAAATATGTGAAGAAAGACTAAGGACTTGACATAAGGAATGAGTCTGGAGTAACAACAGTGAGTAGACTCTTGTTAAAATAGTTGCCTTTTGTTTTTTTTGTTTTTTTGTTTTTTTTTTTTTTAACTTCAGTGCACTTCCATCAATCATGTTAGCAGTTCTCCATTATTTTCTATTAAAAATTATCCCCATTAAAAGAGCATTGTGAAAATATTACTGAAGATAATCTGAAAGCGATTGATTGGTTCTTCATCTCCTAACATACTGAAGAAATGACAACAGAACACACTATATATCATCAGATTAGACTTTAAGTAGAATGGATAACATCCTAATCTACATCTACGTTTATGTCAATTATTCAAAATTATAAAATGTCAAATAATTCCATTATTTGTTTAATGGTATGGCACAGCAAAGATTTGCCTATGGAAAAAAAAAAATCAATTTAAAATTCTCTGATGCTTCTTAATGAAAAAACATTTTTTGTATTTTAAAAAATAAAATTCAGCAATTTTGTTCTTCCTTCTCATATTTATAACATTCCTTCATTGTGTTGCTACTGAGGTAGAGCAAATGCATCAAAAAATGTATTCTCCCTGCATCTCAGAAGAATCAATGGCTGTATGTGACACAGTAGGACTTTTCACAAAAGATTTATTCTTGTTGCCGCTATTGGTCTCTATATCAGACAACCCCAGTACCAGCACTGTCACACCAGTGATAAGAGCCTAGGTATTGACACTGTGACAAGTGTGCCAAGAGACCTCATATTCATGATACTGTTGGCTACAAACATTCCAGCTTTGTTGTTTTCTAAAAGCATTGTTTCTTGACAGTTAAAAATATTATATGTTTTGAAAAGAGAAGATTTGAATGAGGAATGGGAATTTTCAAGAGGGAACCCTTACTTCGCTTTAAGGAAAGCCACCAAAAATATAACTGGGTGAATGCTTTAAAAATACAGATAAACTAGAGAAAACAACGTTGTTCAATACAACAGAATAAACCATGGACATCTTAAGAGCAAAGAAGTTTGAATTGTTTAGGATAAAAAAAGCTCAAATGGTTGCATTTTAATATTGTTTCTGTTTCAGTTTCAGTGAAACTTTTCCAATTCAATAGCTTTGCTAGAAATGGATCTTCACTGCAATGAAAGTAAATCTGTACAACCATCAATTGCTTTACTTCTTTTTAAGAAACAGTAGGGAAAAAAAAAATAAATTGTTTTTCCAAATAGAAACTCTGTATACTACTTCTACTTTGTGCACTTACTTTCTCTGCTTTGGTTCTAGGCAAAATTGCTACATTAATCCAACAAAAGGCTGCTTTTCTTTAAGCAGCAGCAATCTCACTCCCCTACTCAATACGAACCTCTACTACTTTCCTTTTTCTGGTGCAAACATACATCACATCTTACACCAAGATAGATTACTGAATTTATAAAACTGGAAACTGTAAAAGAAAAATCTGTTCATTTTCTACCCAATCAGTTCCCTGGCCCATTTCACAACAGGACTGCACAAAACCTGATGTTAGTATGCAATAGTCAGAGGGAATAAATAAGCGAGATCAAGGTAGGACAATTTCTGCCCACAACAGAATTAGTTTCTATGCTATTTGCTACACACTGTGGTCTCTGTTTTGTTGGACCCAGATCAGTATGTGCTGCAATATAAATGAAGTTTTCAAATCAAGTAGACATTCTCAAAATGCTGTAAAACCAACTCCCTCATGTCCTTATAGAATCTGATAAACCTTTTATGCCAGTCACTCAATTAAGTTACGCACTCTAAATTAACAAATTCCACTTTCTGAGAGCCTAGTTATTACTTTACACAACAGCAAACAAAAAAGATGAAAATTAAATTATAAGGGAATCTGTGGACAAAAGGACAGGATATTCTTCAGCTTCCATGCTCCTGTATTACTTCTACAGGGCACTGATTACAGCAAGCTTCACAACTGCCTTAGGCAAGCGCAAAGATGAAATGATGCCTTCAGATACTGAGAAGCAGGACTAAGTATCTCAAAGGTAATTAAAAGCTCCTTTGCTTTTGAAATTTAGTCACCTTTGCTGTTTTATGAATACTTACTATATAATATATAATATTATATATTATATGACTACTTCAAGAAATGTATTTTTTTTGTTTTTAATTATTGAAAAAAATATGCATTACAGTGGTAAGGAAATAATTAAATGGAGAATTTTTGAAGAAAGGGAAAGGCTCCGTTAGTCTGCTAATAACCAAGCCTTGTAGCTGTCATTTAAACTATATATGCTTAAAAGTTGTAGTATTTTACTGTTTCTTTGAAATAGTTTTCTTTCCAAAGTTAAAAATAACACCTCAATTTCACTCTTTAATTTGCTTGCTTTCCTTATTCAAAATAGGAAACTGTATTCAGCTTTCCCTTATACAATGCTTACTCCACTAACAGAAAGAACAGCTCATATAACTGCCTCATCTCCAATCAACACTGCCTTTGTTTTGTTTAATCATCTAGATACCAAAGCCATAGTCATTCCTTGCCACTTAATAAAGGCTGCTAAATAAATGTTGACTTTCTAAAGAGTTCCACATCTACAAAAATAGTTCGGTGGTAGTCATTAAAATATGTCCTGCAGATGACTGCATAATTTAAGTTCCCATTTTGATCTTTTGTTACATAATTTGTTTACTTTTTCCCCCATTTGCAGTTTAAAAACAAATCAACACATTCTCAATACCATTAAATAGCTACATTTTCTCAACAGTATTTTAAAGTTTCAGTGAGAAGACATCAGTGCACTTACAAGTAATAATAATTTAATCTCAATCTGCAAGGTAGATGGATATTTTTAATAATTTTACAAAACTCAGACAGAAAAGGTATAATGATCTGACTAGTTTTGAGTCTCCAGTACAGTTCGCAGCAGGACTTAAAGAAAGTTTCCTACCACTTAAGCAGTTTACTCAATAATCTTAGGCCAATTAGATGTCAAACAACCCAGTAAACTGGACTTTCTTCCATTGCAAATTTCCTTTCAAGACCTGTTTGCTAAAACACGCCACTTATAACAGGGTCTACACAGTTTAAAAAAAAAAGTTCAATTCAGAACAATTAATATACAGGTTTCCTGTAACCAGCCCTTGTAAGTGTTTTTCTTTCTTTCTTTCTTTTTTTTTTTAAGCCTCAGAAACAAACTTGGCTCATGTCTGCATTTTACCTATGAAGTGTTGCAGTCCACAATGAACCAAAAACTTTCATGTGATACATATATATGTGTCTGTCTGACCCAAGCAATTCAAACTATTACAACACACAACTGGCTGGGGCTTATGAACTCACTGCAATGCAAATAGTGGGTGAATTTTGATAAACACATTTTTGCTCCTTCCCTTATTCATCCAAACACAATCTGTGCCCAAGTGTAAATGATTATTATTTTTTTTAATATATGTATAAATCATTGTTTTCAATAGGAAAATCTGGGTGGTTTTGTACTTTTTCATCTAGTGTAGTTAGTAACAATTTGAGTTAGAAAAATAATCTGAGTGTTCAGCACTTTGGTTTTCTGAATGTTGTAACAAAAATGAAACACAGAACCAGCTACAGTACAAGGTAAGGACATATTTCTGGTTTACAGCCTTATCTTCAAAGAATGCCAGGGACTAGAAATATTTGTTTGGGCCCGATAGAAAGCACTAGTAGAAGATAAAAAGAAGATTCTTCAGTCTTTCGCAATACGCTTTACATTTCAGCATCTGCTGATTATAGTTTGTCAAAGGCACATCAACTCTGAAGACAAAAGTACAAGTTTGCTTCTATGTTTGAACAGGATTGAAATTGGGTACAGTCTCTCTGTTCAAGAGACTTAATTGTTTAGAAGGTTTCTACTGTGATTTAATAGTACTTTGGATACATGATTTCCACTTACAGCTTACCTGTTCAGCAACAAGAGAAAATTTCTTCAATTGAATTTTATTTCCTTAATCCCTTGTTTGTTTCATTTTTTTCCTCTTTTTTATGCTGAGAAAATGAAAGCTCAATTTTACAGCACAAAAGACTCGAGCAAAATATTATTACTAGACACCTCTTGCATAAGAAAGAAACTTGTCACGGACAATAATTTCTCTTGCTCTACCTCCTAATTATTCTAGAATACCAGGAAATATTTTTATATCAACTCTCTAGAAAGAGTAACATTCATTAGCTCAGTCAGGAAAATCCCCTGAAATTATTTAGTTTGAGCTCAAGGTCATATGCTACTCCTATGTACGCTGCCTGAAAAATGAGGGGTTTTTTGGTCTTATTTCTTGTTCTTTTTTACATATTTAGCATGATTAACATTGTAGACATATCTTTTAGGAGATTAAAATGAAATAAAAATATATATAGTATTTCAGACATTGTTTTTTTTCTACCTAACTTGAGAACAGAGGGCTCAGGCCTTGAACCTGGAAGAAGACAAAAAAAAATAAGAAATCAGAAACTTTTGGTGACATCAAAAGCAACTATCGCATAGGGAGAAGTAAAGACCACTTGAAATCCAATAGCAAATGGTATTTTTTATCACCTTCTTGCAGCTAAAAACAGGAAAAGAACAAATGAATGCTTATTTGTAGTAGTTCTCTTTATATACCTACTATCTTTTGTTTAGAATTTGAAATTTTAAGAAATTCTTAAAATTAAACTCAACATAGGGATCTTAGCTCATCTAAATTGGCAGTCTAGAATTATGTGTTTCTTAAGGTCTTCTCCTGTCAGCTTGATAAAAAGAAAAGGCCTTTTCAATATTCAGCCAGAAGAGTGCAGTTTTAGAGTACACTGTCAGGTTTTCCATGTTATTTCAAAAAGTTTGTTTTGGGAACTGGCCTTTTGATAAAACACTTGTGAAGCAAAGATCAAAACAATATTGAATATATTGCTAGTACTCATGTTCCATACATCCACCACAGAAGGAAGACCAGAATGCTATTGAGACTGAGAAGTAACTCAATTATATTTAAAAAAAAAAAGAAAAGAAAAAGAAAAAGGAGGTTTTAGAGATATAAAGCACCAGCATTAAGCTGGTTTAACTTGTCATTTTTCACCATACATAAAGATGAAGAAATGGAAGTGAAATTATGCAAGCTAATGAATTAATCTGCACCAAGGGAATACTAACTTTTATTTGGATTTCTTCAGCTTCACAACTCAGTTTTTCTCAATCAGTTTTAAACCAAAATGAGCTCTCTGTCTGAGCTATTTGAAAAATCAGTATTGAAAGAACACTACAGAAGCCAGATGCTGTATTTTATATTTTACTGAATGTTATATGTAATTGAAGAACCATTCTAAGAGCAAATGTATCTGAAAGTAAGAAAGGGTCATAACACTGAAAATGCAATTCATGGTTCATAGCATACTCTATGTAGTAAAGCTTTTAACTACCTGCCTGGGTGCACAAGTGCACACACAGATAAACATGCTGAATGTTTACCCTGAAATCAGCAAAGCATTCAGAAATTTTCAATGTCTATATTTTACTAAATACAAATGAAATTAGTATAAGTTTTAATTTGATTTCTTCTACTATTTTGCCACTTTTCATCATAAAATTTCATTTTAAAGGTTTCAAATAGTTCACGCCTTTGAGAACAAACTAATAAGATGGAATAAAATTATTTGCCCATAATTTATCAGAACAGTTTTTTTGAGAATAAAATCCTCGGGTTTGAGATTAGAGAATGATCAAAATATAATTTTACCTTACCTCAGTTCAAAAACGATTTTACAGGATAATTGTTCCTCTCTGAGCTCTTTAACAGACTAAATTCTACCTTAATTTTCATTGAATTTGCTTTGCCACATTATTTTTTATATAAATATAGGTTTCCTTGAAGAGCATTCACAATTATAAAACATGTAAACTAAACTCAGTTGCCAGTGTGCAATATACATGCAAAAATACAACCCTCAGTTCTAGCAAGGCTATTTTCTATATATACTAAAAAAACAAACAAACAAACAAAAACACCAATACAACAAAGAACAAATTCACGGGGAACAACATTTTAATTATCAAGATGAAAAACATCAAATACATAATTGAAAATAGAAAATACTTCAACTACAATGCTGAAAAATAAAGTAGGAAAAGACCTTTTCTACCATAAACATCCAGTTTTTATTTTCTCACTGCTTGAAACAAGGATATTCAGGGTTGTTTCATCTTCTCAAAAAAAGAATGCATAAAGAAATTTTAATTTATGGCAACTTTGCTATTTTGATGTTTAGGAAATCTTCCAAAGCAGTGGAAGGATAGCTCATTACATATTTTCATTCTTACCTACTTCAAATATTTGAAATCAGAACTAACTCAGTCAATCTAAGTTCCTAAAATGTGAGCTGGGTGAATTTTGTCATTCAACCACCTCTCTGTGCATCAGTTGACCTGAACTGTCCTCTAAAAAAGGCAAATAAAAATAGCAGGTGCTATTCAATGAACTTCAATAAAAGCCCACATCATCTTTTAATTCACGTAAAAATAAGAGATGTTTCTGTTTCTTTATCCACTAAAGTCCTTGTCATACAAGTTCTCATTTCATCATGTTATCTGAATTATAGAATTATCTCTCCCTATTGGGCTGCTTGCACAGAATAACAATGTCAGTCTGAACTTTACTGAATTTAGCTTTCTGGTCATGTTATCAAAAATTTGTTGGAGTACACAGCCTGCCAGAGAGGAGAACGACAAATCAAATAACCCACAAGGGACTAGAAAGCTTTAATAGCTTCTTGTCTGTTGACTGGTTATTATATGATGATGACAAAGAGCATTGCACTGGTAACTTTTCTAGACATTTATACCACATCAGACTAACTCAAGATCATATTAAAAAGTCACTGAGGTCTCAAAAGATTCAAAGTCATACTAGCAAGTCTATCTAGATTAGAAGATTAACGTTGTTATGAAAAATGAAACAATGATAGTCAAAGGCTTAAAAAAGTCAGAGATTACGACGAATTTGGAACTTCACTTATCTACTGGCCAAGTGGTACAGAAGCCTATTTAAATCCAACATTAAAAAGAAGAAAAATCAGGTCCTAGTTTCTGACCTTTCCTTTCCACATTATGTGGTAGGAACAAACTCTAAATGAAGTATGTCAGAAATTCAGCATACCTGCAAAGTCAACAACAGGAAAGTCAACTCCATGGACTTTGAAAATTAAAATCTTTTTTTTTTTTTTTTTTCTTCCAAAGGCATTCATGGAATACAGGCTCCCTCCAGTGGCAAAATTAACATTTAAAAAATCTTCACACTTGTATGTGCACTTAACTGTATGGTCTACTCAACAAAATAACCTCATACTATGACGTATAAATCCCTTTTGGGATGGAATTTTTGTTTATAATTTGCATGGCTTTATTTCTTTCTTCTCTTTTTTCCAACTGTATAAGATACAGATAATGTTTGTCATCACTTTATTAAATGCCATACAAAATTTACTGGTCCTTAATAAAACATTCCAATATTTTAAGTTTAAAATCTTTGGAAGAAATGCTTTGCTTTAAATTCTTGAATTCAAGCTATTTCTTTGTAAGAAGAAAATACATGCTTTGGAAAATACACTACATTTAACCAGCTACATTTTAAAGAAGTACTAGGCAATGCCAAAAAGTAGAGTATCATTGGCAACTCGGATGGATGTACTACGATTTGATGAATTTTCTCTGGATGAGGAAGACATCTCTCAACTTCAGCCCAGCTTTTCTCAGTTCCTGCCCATCCCAGAATGCAAGATACTATTTCATGCTTAGTGCTTTATGAGGTAAAGGTATTACGATTAATTTACATAAGTATTCTTGGCTCTAACATCAGAAACAATGTAGCTTACAAGAATACTGCTAACTCTGTCATCAGTACTCTCACTGTGAAATGCTCGCATTTACAAGCTGCACAGCAACACAGCTACATTTTGCTTTTCACTTTATTCTACATTATTTATTGTTCTCTCTATACTGCATAATGTAGCAAACGACCAAAGAGTGACTGAATGAAACCATCTTGTTGAACATATATTGGGAACCACGAAGTAGTTAACTCACAAACCAGCAAATCACTTATGCATATGATTAATTTTAAACATGTTGTTTAGTTTTCTTCTTGTGGAACTACATTTTGCTTGAAGACAACATCTGCTCAGAAGAGGCACTAGATTTTTATATAAAGAAGGAATTGGAGCAGATAATTAAAACTCATATTAAGACTCCAATATAAGTGAATCACTAAGTCATAAAAAGTAATATTAGTCTGTTGGGATTTTGCTGGCAACCCAGGGAATTCTATCCTTGGAAAGGATCTCACATGGGGATTTCTCTTTTTATACAAGGTAACAGGCAGAATGAACACACAAGTATTTTAATTATCCTTTCACACACACAAACACACACACAAAAAAGAGCATTTTCTCCTCTCTTCATCAAATCACCAACTTAAATAATAATAATAATCAAGGACAGTGCAGTAGCTGTAGAAGAGAGAAGAAAATCAACTATAGACATGAAAAACAAGATGCAAGTAGAGCTGATCTCACCAAAATCTCAGGAATCTTATATTCAGGCATTATAGCATTCCTTGGGAGATAATGTCATCTGAATTGTGACTTCTTTTACTGAATTATTTGGAGGGGGAAAAAAAAAAAAAATTTCTAAAAAGGAAGAAAAAATAGGCATTCTCTACTCTGAAAAAGATGTGTGTTGAATCTGTCTAGCTGAACAATGAAACAATTTAAATACTATCATATTTCAACACAACTGTCATATTTCAATATAATGAAGTATATTAATTCTTCTATCAAGATATGATACACATTTTGATGTGGAACAAAACCTCTCATTTATTCACAACTCGTTTCCTATTTGTTATTTCACAAGATCATACTTCCAAACATTCAGCAACATAAGCACAGTTTCATTGGCCTTAAATCAGTATGTTTGACTTGGGAGTATTAGCAGTTTGCTAAACAGGCAGTTGAGATGGAGAAGCAGCTGTTTTAAGCTATCTGCATGCATTGAATGAATGTATTAAGCTGCCAGAAGAAACCTTTTTATGATGCCCTCTTTTTACTAGAGTTTTCCTCTAGTTCTTTGCCTACTAGAATTTATCTAGAAACAAACTCATCACCCTTTGAAGTCAGTGCTAGAATATCATTCACATTAACAAGTATCAGACTGACTCTGAGAAAGGAGCCAGATTCAAGAGCTGGCATTTATTGGATGATGCTCTCAAACTTTATCACGAACACAAAGCTGATTATAGAGACTGACATCAGCAAATATAATAACCAAATAATCCTTCGTAAGATCTGTAAGATCTAATTTGAAAATGTTTTTAATAGAATGTTCTATGTTGTCAGCCACACAAGCGACAATGAAGTAGGAAAGTGAAGATCCCCAGAAACTCCAGCAGTTTCAACAAGAGGTTCTACCATAGCTATAGGTAGTTTTCCACCTTTTTTCAGGACAAGGAAGTGGAAGCTTCAGAAAGCCTCAGGAAAAACAAAACTTGGTATTAGCAACAAACAGAAAATACAGTTACGTTGCTCCCACATATTATGGAAAATACACTTGAAATTAAAGTGTAGCAAGGATCTTTAACAGAACAAGCACAAGACAGCAGCAAAACTCTGGCACAAGATTATACAGAAGGCCCTGAGACTATAAATCATAAACGGTCCATTAAGGATCACTAAAGGAATGCAACCTTGGCAGCTGGCTAGAACTGGTTTTAGGACAGAACAAAGGACAAAACAAAGAGAACAAAGAATGTGTATATGACATACCTAATATATCCCACACATTAAAATAACAAGACACTACACTCACATAGTGTACAAGAGTAGGAACAAAGGAAGAACAGAAAGGGAGGAATTGCTCCAACCTTATCTTCTCCAGTAAAAACACCATGTCTGATTATTGGCCTTCTGACATCATTCAGCAGCGGATATATTCTGCTTTTTTACTTGCCACTCATCACATTGCCTCTGCAGCTTAGTAGTCACTAATAACACGACACAATGCTATAGCAAAATAAGTAAATTATACCTTTAAAAAGCAGCGTATATGAACGTGTCAATTTTTTTTCCAACCTTCCTCCATGATAAGTTGATTGATTCCCCAATAATGCATTGAACTTTAGTCAGACTAAACTTCAGCAAAATAAAAGATTCAATAAGGGCACAAATGTTTTAATTAACTTATGAATCACAGAATGGCCAGGGTTGAAAAGGACCACAATGATCACCTAGTTTCAACCCCCCAGCTACGTGCAGGGTCACCTACAACTAGACCAGGCTGCCCAGAGCCACATCCAGTCTGGCCTTGAATGCACTCAGGAACAAGGCATCCAGAGTCTCCCTGGGCAACCTGTTCCAGTGCTTCACCACCATCTGCGTGAAAAACTCCCTCCTAATATCTAACTTATACCTCCCCTATCTTAGTTTAAAACCATTCCCCCCTTGTCCTATCACTATCCACCCTCATAAGCAGCCGTTTCCTCTCCTGTTTATACACTTCCTTCAAATACTGAAAGGCTACAATGAGGTCTCTCCAGAGCCTTCTCTAAGCTAAACAAGCCTCAACCAGTACCCTCAACCTTTCTTCATAGGAGAGGTGCTTCAGGGAAGGGGTGGATCCTGGCTCCACACCTTTCAGTCATACAGGTGTATTGCATGCACCCGAGCTCCCCTGGGTTGGCCCTGCCTTCCTACCAGGTGCTCAATCACTGGTTCAAGCTGTGACTTAGCATTTCTACTGCACCAGGAAAAAAATAAAATAAAATAAAATCACAGAATCCTAGGAAAAAATAGGGAAAAACACTATAAGATACATTCACCTTTGTATTCATGACTATAGAAAATCACCCATCAAGTAATGCAAAATTCCAAAAGGCTAAAGCATTTTATAGGCTCTAGCATTATTTGTTGTATATGCTGAAAAGAATAACAAATGCACTACGTATACTTCAGAAAAAAAAAATATTATACAAATTCCATACCTGTTTTCTTGGCAGGATTTTGGGGTTGTTCTTTTGAAATGAATGTCAAACTGAATGAACTCTGTACCACAATTCAGTTTTACCTAGCTGAAATATCTTCATGAATTTGTATTGCATGTTTTAATTGCTTCAGTTACTTCCTAAAACACAGTGAACTAGAACCAAAATATTCAGCCATTACCTATCATACCGATGGCTCAAGCAGTACAGTAAGTGGAAGACTACATTTCCTTCTCAACAAGAATAAATTACAGATAGACAGCTAACTAAAAGTACAGACGCCAACATGTTAGAAGATGTTTTGGTGTAACACTAACTTTCTTCTTCAATAAGGATTACTAAGTTTGTAACTTCTTTTTGTTCATGAATTACAATCCAAATTTAACAACTTCTTACTATGTCACAGAACTCCAGACAAAAATCAAAAGTAACTGAAACTATTTTTGTTTTCAGTTCTGTAAAACTTTGGAAGTTCCAAAACAATTCTGTACTTTGTTCTTCATATTAAAACTACTGATATACTGCGCCAATTGACTTTTTTTAGATCAGAGAGAATAGGACTCCATACAGACAAGTGATTACTGTTATGACTAAGGAAAATTTAATTCAAGTCAAATGAGCTTTTAAGAGTCATATTCATAATGGATTGGCTTTTGAACTGAGATTACAGGTGCTCCACTACAAACAATACTGTGCTTATAAGGATTACAATGCTCCTCTCAAATTCAAGTTCCTATGAACTGAATAAGCATTTCCATGTAAATGATCTAAGTGCAGGTTTAGCAAATGATTTAAAGAACCATGTTTTTCAGAAGCTCAGTCAGAAAGTGCCTTTCTAAAAGTACACAAAACATATTATATCAGTCCTCCCAGCAGGCACAGCAGAGAAACAACTAGATGCTGAATTCTCAGAGCATGCGCGTGAGGTATGCTTATACCTTGTTCTGCTGTGGACACTGGGGGTAAAGTGTAGAAGAAGTTCCTATATATGAGTTCATTTTGTCTGTGCTCTATGTGGCTAGAAGCTATGTGACTGCATTATAACCTGATTCAATACATCTCACATGTTATCTTGGGCTTTACTGCTATGTAAATTATGCCTATGTGACTTTTGGCTGACTCTAAAAATAAGAACAAATTTCTATTTATCTGCATTAACAAACTTTGCAATGGCATACTGCTCAGCACAACTCTCCATCAACTGTAACATAGCACACCATACTTACAGAGTAAGATGATATGAAGGGATAACATTTTGAGAAAGAATATAGGTCACTGATTTTACTGTATTTTTATCATCTCATGCTTATTACCTTTTCACTAGTTGGAGCATAAAATTTTACAGCTCACATAATTTGTAATTTATTTATTTGACCACTCATTAAAATATATTTATTTTTCTGTGATATTTTCTTTTCTGACTAAAAGATGTACATTTTTGAATACACAAGAAATATTCTGAAACAGATTTACAGTCATGTTCTGTAGGCTTAACCAACTTAAGTCAATACTTCTATCGTTTTTAATTTTAAGTCATAGTCTTGAAATTGCAGAAAAATAGTCAACCCTAAAATAGTTACTGCAGCTTTTATTTCAATAGTTCACACTCTGTCTAATGAGGTGTGTGCTACACCACAAGCTCCCTCTTTAAATGTAAATGAGTAGGTGTTAGCATTTTCATCTAAAAAAATGCAAATGACATTGGTAATCTACGAAAGCTGCCTGTCAATTCAAGTTTAAACCTCAAATATTTGGCTTTCTACACAGAGATGAGAATTCTCACTTGACAAGGATTACTATTTCAGTTTTTTTCTTTGATCACAATGTAAGTGCATTGTAGACTCATACTTCATAATGATCCATCCGTTAAGATCTTCTCCTCAGCAGCTCTTAAAATTAAGGGAGGATTTATGGGTAGGTTATTTTTATTCACAGCCACATTAATGTGAGTCCTAAACTAATCAGTTTGCATTATGTAGCCTTTTATGCAGTTTGCACAGATTTACAGCTTGGTTGCTTTATCTAGTCTCGTGCCTGTGAGACAGCTGTTAGGCATTTAGCTAATCTAATTCTAATCTCTGGGGGAATTCTTATTTGTCCACTGAAAGGTAGATGCATAGACCCCAGTTTACCATCTTAAGTACTTATATCATTCCTCTTTTTTTTTTTCTTTGTGATTCAGGATCCAGAATTTATTGGAAAATGTTCATTAAAATTGTCTGAATAATCAGAGTATAACAGCTATTGGCTACTGTTTGAAATTTAATTTTCTCATAGCTATGTTTAACTTCTCATAACTTTTAAGCCTATCATGCAGATTTCAAGGGTTAGTAAGCAAAGATTTTTTTGATGTATTAAATCTACATAAAGATAGAAAACACTTCCTGCACAGTGGTTTTGTTTCTTCTGCCACTTATTTTTTCTCTTATCTTCTTTTTTATGACACTTAAAGAAACGAGAGAAGATTAAACGTTTCCTTGTTTGATTGTGCTCCTGCCAACTGATCGTGTCAACAAAAGACCATTCAGCTTTCTCATTAAAATTCACAGTCCCTAGATGACTAAACTTAATTGGCAAGAAATCAAGGAACATAATTGTTTAAATTATAAGCATTTCTAAAAACAGTGCATTATGATGAAAGTTATCTATTTATATTGTGCTATTTCATTATGATTTTACTTTCAGCAGAAATTGATATTTTATCTTGCTGTTAAAAAGGTAGTAAAGTAAAAACCTGACAAAAATGTAACATCTTAATCTGCTGAACATTAACAATCCCCAACATGTTTATTTTCATGTAGGAAGTGAATTTAGGTTTTTATAAATTAATTGTGTTTTCCCTAATGCTATTTATATACCTGACTGCAGGGCAGCTTGGCAGATAATAAACAAGCTTATATTTAAACAATAGGCCAAGACAAATTATTTGCTATATGATAATCAATAGAAATTCTACCTCTGACCTTCAACAAAGAGCTCACATTAATAATAAAATCATAAACTGTAATTGATAAAGATTACAGGCCAATAGAAAACTTTGATCCCTCTTAAATTGCTGGCATCTCTTGCCCAAACTAGCTATTCCATAGTATGGCTTTAACCACACCACACTGTTATGAAATAGTTAAGTTGAATTGATCCCACACATCTTTCCTAATTTTCACTAATGTGCATAGTAAAGGCTAACATTGTTCTCTCACCACCTCAGACATTCACTCTTGCTAAGACTTCTTTACTTTCAGATGTGAATTTAACAGTGAGCACGAAGAAAGAGAGAAGACAATTTTAAAACATTTGTGTCATCAGTGCAAATCAGCACATCAATTCCACAATGTGGTATGATGCTGGATATCCACTGGCACCCAGTGCATCTGCACTTATTTGACCCTTGGAAAAAGGCCTAAAAGGATGGGGTAACACAGGAAATAAACCATGAGTGTTGATCTGTCTCCTCACCTCCCTGAGATATGCTTTATTTGTTTCACTTCCAGTTTTTAAGGGAAATCAGACTACCTGATGCAAAGGGCAGCAGTAGCCTAAAATAGAGTTTGTCTTGCAATCACATTTTTTCTCCTAAAAATCCAGGCCAAGCCTTTTTCCTACTTCAGATTCAGTTCAGAAAAATATTTTTTTACCTTGAGGCAGCTAAAAAAGAGTCAGGCTGCACTCTGTATGGATGAAACAAATTCAGAATGCATACTCCCTACCATTTTGCATTCATCAGCTTCACAAATCAACAGCTGACCAGGATTTCAGCAGGACTGCTAAATATTCCTCTACCTGCCTCCTCTACTAGGATGACTTTCTTACACCTGTGAAAATTGTCTCTGGATCTATCACTGGACCATGAGAGTCTAATGTACTACCTGGCAAGACGCAGGGCCAACTAAGCAACATATGTTCATTCTGTCCTGCTATTATTTGCTAACCAGATGGCATTCAAAGAACACAAGTCAGTGCTGTTCTCTGTTCGTCCATCTGTCCTGGAATTCTTAAAGAGTATAATTTCCATCTGCAAAAAGTAGGATTCAGTGAAATACAGGGTGTGACAAAGTAAACTATACACCAAATAAGCAAGAATTCACCTAGAAAAATAAAGAAAGCTTTCCACTGTGTTCTTATTTCCCTGCAGTCTGCAGTACAGCTGCTTTGCAGTATTACATAGCATTCTTAGATCAGCTGGATGTTGTTTGTACTAGTTTGTTATTTACAAACTTATGCTGCTGCACCTGGGCAAATATCAAATGAAGAAACCAACACTATTTTCAAAGTGGACCACCATGATTATTATTCTAACCACTTAAAACATTTAATCTTAGTTTTAATTGTCCTTTTTATCTGATTAAAAATTTAGAATAGCTGAGAGCCTGTGACATCAACGTTAAAAGTTGAATTGGGTTTACAAAAATAGACAAAGGGATGTCATTCAACCGAACTTTAATCTCTCACCACTAACGCTATTAAATAGCATAGAAACAATAAAATTATTTCAGCCAACCAAAGTTGTTACTCAATATCAAACTAAGAGAGATCTCATTGTAATAGCTGATTAACTGCTGCCACTTTGCAAGTGCAACAGTTCCGATTGCCTGCTTGAGGTGACACCTGGATGACAGTCCTACATTTCTCTTTGTAGATCTTGGCTTTTAAATTATTACATGTTAAAGATGGAGTTTTTCCTCCTCCTTTCAAAATACCATTATTTATTTTCCTTTCTCTATTTCACTGGATCTGAAATAAATCTACGGGTAAATACATGATACTTTTAAAACACTACCTCAGCATTTTCTTTGATCATTTTATTGATTCCATTTCAAGACTCCATCAAATAAACTTTTTTTCCCTTGTATTTTGAAATACTACTTGCCTTTAAGAAAATTATATCAAGAGGAGCTGAATATCTCAATCTGTGTTTTATTTCTTAATTTTTTTTCTTATGCTAAGATGTATTTTTGTGCATTTCACTTAATTTTGTTATAGTAAGGGTTTTTTCCACTTATATTAGAAAAGTTGTGGCATCCAGTCTACCAAAAATGACAACAGATGATGGACAGAATTTCTATTAGTTTGTCAATCTGAGCATTACGACATAAGAAAATTCAATGTTCGGATGGACAATTGAAAAAATTGACGTAACTCTTCCTGACCCCAAAAATGATTTTACATCATTTAATGCAGGTTTGAAAATCCTACTCTACTTTGGTCGTAGCAAGGAAAAGATTTCATTGATTTCATTCTTCTGAGTTTTCATAGGATCAGTGAAAGATTTTATAAAATCACTGAGAAAGTTGATTGTTAATAAGATACATTTTAAGAGTTACTATACTTACCTATAAGCATATAAAATATATATAGTTTCTATGCTATCTTAAAAGTAAACCATTTCTTCTTTATTTTCTTCCTTCCTTTATTTCCAACTACATTTACAAAGTTAATTTACTGGTTCCAGTCTTTACTCTTTGATTGAGTAAATTCATAGACAATGAGGTAAACACATTTTCAGACCAACATGTTGGACTTCTCTCTTATTCTCTCTTGCTCAAATGATCATACAGTCCTTAGGAATTCATCTATGAATAAGAAAGGATAGGGGAAAAAAGCTCACATTTTACTAAAAATGATAGAACTTCTTGTTTCTAAAATATTTGCAGGTTATCAACTTAAGTTTTCTTCAAAAATGTTTCCACTTAAAAAAAGAGGGTGGGGGGTGGAAGGGATTAAGATTATGACCTCTGCTTATTAATATTTGCACAATTACAATTAACTCATATGCCTTTTGTTTTATTAAATCTTTATGCATCACTGAAAAATAATCTGTTTTGTCAGGCAATGTTAGACTATTATTATACAAAGTCCTTGCTAAGTCTAACCACTACTCCTTATTTCAAATGAAATTAATTTGATTAAATTTAGTACCCACTAAACTTTAGTATCCATTACACCTCTATTATCTCTAAACCAAACCAAACTTCTCTCTTCAGCTGGCAGTAACTGGCAACTGTCAAGATACGAAAAGTTCACACTTCTAATGACAGCTTTATCTGCTCTAACAAATTCCTTTTCCTACACTATCAACAATTAGAATCAATCATTTCAAAATCTAGAAATTTGTTAAAAATGACAAGTGCACAAAGACAGTTCAAGTGAGAAAACACTATGCTTGGAGGACATTGGAGTACACTATTACTCTGTAGCGAATGGAATGCTATTTTTACAGCAGTTCAAGGACTATATATATATTTAACATGACACAGTAACAAGTCAGACAGGTGTTTCTCAGTGGGAATTTGAAAGTAAAGTACTTAACACCTACTTTTATTTCAGTTGGTGCTACAATGTGGAGATAAACGCTTTTCATAATTAACAAAAGGAGCTAAATAGATGACTATCACAAAGGGAAGAGCATCTCTTTCTTTTGTAATTGTCAAAGCATTTAGGTGTCCTTCAAATCCTGCCAGTAGCTATTTGTATCTTTTGGCATCAGAATACCTTCCAAAATCTGGTTTCTAATATTCTTTCAGAAAATTAAGAAGCATGCAATTTAGACGATATTTTTACTTTTTGTTGGCTTGTGGGGTATGAAATTAACTTAATCTAAAAATTTGTATTCCTTGGGTACATATTTTCCCTGTTCTGAATCTGACACTTTTTTTTTTTTTTTTTAAGGATATTTACATATAAAGGACACTTCTAACTTGCAGTGCAGTAAAAGGAGACATTTATACTCCTTTCTCACAACAAGGAGATTACGTGAGTTGAAAAAGACAAGCACCAACAAAAGTTTGGCTTGCATATGACGTAAGAAGGAAGTTATTTTAATCTTTAAACAAGGTGGCTTGGTCTTTGGAACACTCCATAGACACAACAACCATATATAATACTTCTATATGCACAGTGAGTACGCTGCTGCTCAAGATGTTCCAGTGTCATTTCTAGAAATAACAGTGATAAATGATGCATCTCTGCTGACAGCTGAAGAAGAGAGACAAATATTTGTATATAAAATGTTCTGTGTATGCACAACCTATAGTACCACATTATACATCAAATGCTTTAGCCTGAGCTGAATACAGTGCAATTTACAGCTAGCATTTATTCTGACAGTTGAATAAATCCGTATTTTTGTACTATAAGAAAACCAATAGCACTTTTACTATTCACCAGGATCTGGAGAAGAACAGTTAATCAATAGTGGTCAGCATTAACCCTTAGGAAAGACTGTAATTCATTTTAGGGTACACTTAGCATTTACAGAGAAAACCGTCTCAGAAACTATTATCACCAAGGAGACACAAAACCTTCCAAGAAATAGAAATAATAAACTAAATCTACGGAAGAATCACATTGCTCTGCTGTTGCAAAACTGATCACAAAATTTCCACTTAAGGCTGAAAATAAAATGGAAGTGAGGCTGCAATGGGAAGTGAAGAAGAGAACGTTTAGGTTAAATATCGTAGATTAAGTCAATAGTTATCTTGAATAAGTGTATACTAAGTGGCTCAAATTATTTTAAAATATTTAAACTTGAATAGATTTTGCTTCAATAGAGAAGATGAGGGAAATAGATTCAAGAACAATTTAAATCAGATAAAGAGAGATATTATATGAGATGCGCAAAAATTATTTTAAGCTCATATACGCAATCCACAGAGTATTCAAGCTGAAATAAAAATACTTTGGTCATGCAACTAGTTTATATGATTACTTAAAGCTTATGCAAAATACACAGCTGTACTTGAGGATAAAAAATAAGCTGGAAAACGTCAAGGCAGCCTCTGTCAGATAATTGTAGGGCTGTTGCTTAACGAGTAGAATGCAAAATTCAGGGCACCAAATTAAAGTAAATCATATGCTTTTGAGTTTGAAAAGCTATATAAAGTTTTGATGCTATCACAAGAGAAAAAGAACACTTCTACTTCATTAGCAAAACATACACCTACCATTAACAACAAAAGGAATACTAACTGCATATTTCAAATACAACAGAAAAATATGAAAGCACAATGCATTTTTTCCATTAAAGGATAGACAATTTTCTTGTATATAAATTGGAATTTTGTTTTTAAACTCCCATGAAGAATCTTTTCTACAGATATAAGTAATCAGTGCTAAGACAAATGAACCATAGTAAAATCCTGTTTTACAAAATACAATAACATTTTGATTGTGACAATCTTTATTTCAAACCTCCTAAATTAGAAGCAATTTTTCTTCCATGAATGTAGATAATTTTCATGAAGTTTTAAGTGAATGACTGTTTTTTTTAGAAGTTGTAAATTCAGAAGGACCACCTGTAAGAACACAGGAATCACACAATCACAGAACTGTATGGATTGGAAGGGACCTTTAGAGAGAATTAAATCCAACTTCCAGGAAAAGCAGGTTCATTACAGCATGTTGCACAAGTAGGCATTCAGAAATGTCTCGAATATATCCGGAGGAGACTCCACAACATCTCTGGCAGCTTGTTCCAGTGCTGTGTTACTCTGACAGTGAAGAAGTTCTTCCTCGCACTGGTATGGAACTTCCTGTGTTCCAGCTTGTAATGTTCCAGTTAGATGAGGATATAGTGACGTATGAAATTATCAGTTTACTATTCCAATTGCATTTAATGTAGGTAATCAGGATTAATACTACTAAGAAATAAATTGTGACTATGTGTTTGCCTGGTTTTGGCAAGCAGCAGCATTTGAGTTGTTGCTCATGTAAGTAGGAAGAGACGCATAGCTGACAGGTACATAAAAGGGTGTTTTGAGAGCACCCCTTTTGTCCCAACTTCTTATTTCATAGTAATATCACAGTTCTACAAATATAGCTTACATTATGAATTACTGTGATATTTTTATTATACAGGAAGTGTCAAAGCAATTTACTCAGTATAGATTCTCAAAAAGTTGTAGGGTAATATCCACCTTTAAAATCACATTCCACAGAAACTGAAGATTTAATGGCATGGCATTCTCCATAGTAAGCTAGACAAAGCTTTCCTAGTTAAGACAAGAAACTGCATGAGGAGATAAAATACAACATTCATGTTTCATGAGAATATCTTCCTAAGCTTCCACAGTTTTAATTGTGACTACTCCTTGGTATTTTTAAGCTTTCCAGCTTCTTACCTTTTTGTTGAACCGAATAATAGGATAATCTCTACAAACAGAAAGACAAAATCTTAGTATGAAGAGCCACATAAGAAGATCAACTCAAAAAATGACATATGACTTGGTGATTCACATCCAAAGAAAAAAAATAAATTACAGCTGTTCCAGGTCTGGGTATCCTTATTAGAGCTTCAAAAAGGAGATTTGCATTTTAAAATATTTTATTCAGAAGACAGTGGGATTTTATGCATTCAGAGTAGCCTTACCCACCTTTTGACAAGTTGATAATCAATTATAGTATTACGAAAAGGAGATATTGAGCCTGTTACTTTTCATCAGCAACATCTGATAATGTCATGTCATAAATGATTAATGTCACTGCTTTCCACAGTTTTACAGTTTGCACCACAGAATGTAGTCAACATCTCTGTGAATGTCTTTACTGTGCCAAACCTGGATCAATCAAAAGTAGTCACACTCTTTGTTGTATGGGCCAGAATTTATTTCTTCAGGAAGAAAAAAAAATATGCTTTTCTAACATTATGAAGCAAATAAACCAATACTACATTCTGACTTACTGAACTGATTAATTCCTTCCTTACATCACTCACCCCCTCCCAAAATAAAATAAAATTGAAGGAAAAATCTTCTAACAGTCTAACCAAATGAGTTACTCAATCAAAATTAAGATTGTTATCACGTGAGTTTCTACATCACTCAGAAACCCAATAGCGATGTTATTTTTGGAAATGCTTTGTATACAGACTCAATTGTATTGCTACTTTAAAGAACTCCAAATAATATGTTAAAGTATATCATAAGAGAGTTTTCACTGGCAGCTATTCAAGTATTACTTTACCCTATATGCCATATAGGAATGTACGTCATACATACAGGCTTATTAAAAATTTATGTATTAGAATGTACTTATACTTATTTCCAAGAAACATCCTGTTGAAATCAGCGGGATTATTCACAAAGCCATAGTTATTTCTCAATTTATAACTTTGGATCAGAGTCTTAATTTTTCAATACTAGTATAGAGAATTCTGATTTTTCCTTCAATCCAGGGCTAATTTTTTTTTCTTAACTCTAGCTTAAAGTGGCACTTCTCAATTCACATAAGTTTATTATAGAATCATAAAATAGTTCGAGTTGAGAAGGACTTTTAAAGGTCATCTAGTCCAACTGTCCTGCAACGAACAGGGACACCTACAGTTAGATCAGGCTCCTCAGAGCCCCATCCAGCCTCACCTTGAATGCCTCCAAAAACAGGGCACCCATCACCTCTCTAAGAAACCTGTTTCAGTGTTTCATCACTGTTAAAAATTTCTTCCTTATATTCAATCTAAATCTCCCCTCTTTTAGTTTGAAATCATTTCCCTTTGTTCTATCCCAACAGACCCTGTGAAAGAGTCTATCCCTTTCTTTCTTATAGCTCCCCTTTAGATACTGACAGGCAGCTCTCAGGTCTCCTTGGAGAGCTCTGTTCTCCAGGCTGAACAGCCTCAGCTCTCTCAACCTGTCCTCATAGAGGAGATGTCCTATCCCTTGGATCATTTCTGTGGCCCTCCTCTGAATGAGCTCTAACAGGTCCACATCTGTCCTGTACTGAGGACTCCATGTTTGGAAGTAGTACTCCAGGTAAGGCCACACCAGTGCAGAGAAGAGGGACAGGATCACCTCTCTCTCACCCTACTGGCCACTCTTCTTTCTTTGGATGCAGGCCAGGATACAGTTGTCTTCCTGGACTGCAAGGGACACTGCTGGCTCGTGTCCAGCTTACCATCCTTTAGTACCACCAAGCCCTTTTCAGCACAGCTCTGCTCCATCCTTACATCCCCCAGCTTGTATTGATAACAGGAATCACCATGACCCAGGTGCAATACCTTGCTCTTGGATTTATTGAACCTCTAAGATTCTCCTGATGCCACCACTTGAGACTGTCCTGTCTAAAAGATATCCTATCCCTCAGGTGTGTCAATTACATCACATAGCTTGGTGTCATTTGTAAACTTGCTGAGAGTACACTCAATCCCACTGTCAATGTAACTGACAAAGATGTTAAAGAGCACTGGTTCCAGTACTGACTGCTGAGGGACACCACTTGTCACTGATCTCCATCTGGACATTGAGCCATTGACCACCACTCTCTGGGTACAATGTCGCAACTTGTCCCATCATGCAGTCCACTCGTTAAATCCATATATTTCCAATTTGGAGATAAGGATGTCATGGAAACCCATGTCAAAGGTCTTACTGAAGTCCAGACAGATGACATCAGTGGTTCTTCCCTTGTCTACTGACACAGTCATGTCATCATAAAACTGACAAGTTTGGTCAGTCATGACCTGCCCTTGATGAAGCCACGCTATTTATCCCATATCACCTTCCCCTCTTCCACATACCTAAGCAAATCTTCCAGGAGGGATTTGCTTTGTGATCTTCCCTAGCACAAAAGGGAGACTGTCAGGTTGGTAATTCCCTGGCTCATCCTTTCTACATTTCTTAAAAACAGGTGCTATACTGTGTTTTTTCCAGTCACAAGGGACTGGTGATCAACATTAATATAAAAAGCAACATCACAACGAACTTTTTCAATTATTAAACCTATTTTAAATTATCTGAAGTTATCTATATAAATTGTAAATAATAATTAGGGTAAATATTTAAAGAGAAAGTCTGTTATTGCTTATTATTGTGGATACTTGATTCAATTTTATGAATTCTAAAAGCAGGTTTAGATTGACAGTGCTGTTTGCTAACTTGCCTCTAACATAAATAACATATCAAGAATATAAAACACCTGTTTGGACCTGAAAAACTGGTAGTTAAAGCATGATAAATATGTATTATCACTATGAATGCAGTGGGAAGAGACAGAGATAGGGAAAAGTCGGTATTTTTCTTTCTTTCTATGGCCTAAGAAAGTAGTAAGGTATTTGATTAAAAGAGAAGCCAGGTGCAAAGTGAGAAAATAACCATATATTTCAGTCACTAAAAGGGGATTTCATCAGGTAAGTTTCTTTGATATTCTTTCCAGAAGCTTTAATATACATCCTAAGATCATTGTTTAGAAATCATAATTTAAGAGCATAAATAGTTTTGCTTGTTTGAGTTCATTAATATTCCTCACATTGACAGTAATACAAAAACACTTTGTGAATTATACAAAACATATGACAAATAAATACATCTGGATCACAAACCAAAATCTTTTTAGATATTTAAATACAATTCTCAATACTAACATAATTGGCTTTTTTTTCCTGAATTTATCTAAGATCCATTTGTGTCTTTTATCATACTTCTACAGGTATTGATCTATAGGTATAGCACTGGAATAGGCTCCTCAAGGAGGGGGTGAGTCACCATTCCTGGATGTGTTTAAAAACTGTTTGGACGTGGTGCTCAGGGACATGATTTAGCAGAGGGTTGTTAGGGTAGCATGGTTGGGTTGCAGTTGGAATCGATGATCTTTAAGGTCTTTTCCAAACTGAGCAATTCTATGGTCTTAAAGCTTTGTAGAAGAAACTGTATTTTTCCAAATGAAAAACTGTCAAATTAATATTACATGATTATCTATAATAAACACAAAAAGGAAAAAAAAGAAAAAAGAAAAAAGAAATAAACATAGCAGTCCCAGAGATAAAACTATAATAAATTCTAAATGCTAGGAACATCTGCAGAATCACCGAGGAAAGTCACAGAAGAAGATTCATATGTTCCACAAAAAAAAAAAAAAAATAAAGTTAAAAGAAAGGTAACTCAAATGTTATATGGGACCTCCAAATTTTTTCAGCTGCTTTGATAGTCCATAGGTCTGGTATGTTTTGGATGACTTTACACTCAAGAACTAGTCCTCAAAAAACAATGTAATAAGTATATTAATTATGACATACATTGAAATGAAAGACTTCAGAAAAATCAAGATACAACAATTATCAATGACGTAGAATTCACAGTCTCCTGTTGTGTCACCAGTTCTTAACATTCAACATTTTAGTGCAGTTTGACATTCAAAGGAGAGTATTACAGATATTTATTTGATCTATTGTGACACTTGGATCTTTTTGACATAAAACTAAGTATTTGTGTGTGCTACAAGCTTAGAGTTTTCAGATTTTTTTTTTATTATTTTTTTTTTTAAAACCAGAGCAGACTGTCATTCCTGGGTCTAGTCTTTTAGGAGAAAGATTATTGAAGTCACTGAGAGCTTGAAAGTCACCTTAAATGATGGCAGATCTCTCACTGTGGAAGTGTTGTTTATATTGTTCTGTCTTTTGATCATTTTAATCAGGAGTTATGCTTGCACAAACTAGTCAAATGCGTAGTGTCTGAGGATACAGAAAAAGCTTCAATTTTGAAAGCGAATGGAAGTCTCTTCTGCCTTTAAGGCAAAATAGGAAGAAAGCTCTATGCTCTACCTAACTTGTTTATGTGAAGAATATATTCACTTCTTTGTTCCCCCTTAAGCAGAGACTTAAATAATTTTCCATGCTGTTGCAGAACACACAAAATAAAGTACCTATCCATGTGACTCGCTGTTCATCAGTCTCAGAGCACAGAAGACTGGATCTGGCTGTGGCAGCAAATGTCATCCTTTCCAGCTCAAGAACTTAGCATTTCTTCAGGTCAACCACATAAATGAAAGCACTGAGTATCCTGCTTATACCAAGGAATTTTTGAAGAGGTCCGAGGATGACTGGGCATGTCTTGAGAATATTGCAATTATCACTATGTGATTTAGCAACATAAAGACAAAAACAATCAATACAGGTAAACAATTTGGCCTCAGAAGCATGGAGCTCCCTAGTACTTTAAAGAGGATCTGTCAGTGATCTGTCCATATCTGAAAGTTATCAGGAATCCAGTTAACCCTTGGAAAGCTTGGCAAGTAACCTAATGCGATTAACTCAAAATCTATTAGAAGTTAATTAGTCATTAAGTTGGAGAGAAAGATACTTTTGAGAGCAGAAGTGCTGCAGGTTACAATGAAGAAAGATAGGTTGTGAGTCAGAAGCAAGCCAAGGGGCTGGTTCAAAGATCAAACTATTTTAATATTTCCTCCACTTATCCATAAAATGCTATCCATCCCCTTATTAAACACTTATTTATTAAGCCAAGCTTTCTTAGTTAAGAACCACAAAATTTATGAATTACAGAAGAATTCAAAGCTTCTGATCTCTGAAGGAGTATGAGCTTCATCTTTCCCTCTTGACACTTTCTCCTATGCAGAAATAAACTGTGCTTACAGACCATTTCTACTCCTTTCCTACCAAGAAGGTTATAAAACATGGGTTTGAAGAAACTCCAAAAAACTGTGCAGGCTTTCCCACATGTCAAAAAACACACTTAATTTCTAAGGGACTCTAGCCCAGACACTAGAGAAAAATAACAGCTTTAAGAAAGCAGATGTAAAGTTACGTGCTTTAAAGTATGTAAAGCAAAAACTAAAAATTACAGTTTTGTATTTGCTAAACATTGTTCAATTTTCCACTAAAAAAAAAAGTCCAGCAGAGCAGGTGAATTTTCAAGACAATAAGTAGAAGTCAAAGAAATACCAAAATAGAAATATCCTGGATAAGGCCACAATTCAAAGCTGCTAAAATGAAATTGTTCCACAAGACATCAAAATTGTCTACAGCATTGCCAATCCATCTGGCTTCTTACATAGTTATATATTCCCTTTCACGCCTCCACAGTAACCCACTGCAGGGCTTATGTCTCCCTAAGCTAATAGTTGTTTAACTATCTGGCCTATCATAACCAGACAGTTTTCAAGTTTCGACTTGCACAGATACCCGGCTCCCAGTTTACTTCAGAAAAATGAACTATCCAAAAAACTGGATAAGTAGCTATCATCATTCTCCACAGATAAGCACTGGTTTTCCATAAATAAAGATTTTCTGCTCCTAAATTTTTCCTTTGAATTTATCTACTTAGATGTTAACAAGAGTACTCACCACAGAGACCAGAGAAATTTTCAGACAGATATTTCAACTTTTAGTCCACTGCCACTTCGAAACATTAAACTGCGAGACCATCTGGTACCATTTTTTTTTAAATGATGATCAATGGCTTTAACTAACAGTAACTTCAGAGGCTCTGTGTCAGTTAAAATAATAATTATAGAAGTTCTCTTTAGAGTCACTGATTTTGAGGATTCTTGACAGGCGACCTATCTTAGCAATGCACCTCATTCAGAATGTAAGAAAAATGGATTGAAATGTTTGGCATTTTTTCTTCTTTTATCTGAAATGCTCACATTTGGTATGGCACTGAAACCAAAGCTTAAGTTATTCCTTATGCTTTTGTTAGAAAATCAAACTAACAAAAGATGAAATTGATTAAATTTTAGAAACTCTATGGAAAATTAAGGCTATTCAAAATAATTTGGGCATATATCTCAAGACAGAAAATGTCAGCTTGTGAAAAATTTCTGTTGCTTGGAGACTCTAAATGTCTAGCTGACAAATGTACTTCTGCTGTTTCAAAAAGAAAATGGTTGGTTAAAGAACAAATGTGTACTAATTAGTATACCTAGCAGCTAATTCAGAAAACAGGTAGATTCAAAACTGATAGCTGCCCCAAATCTGGCCCAATGGCAAGCTAGCTACTGCCTTAGTTTTCTTTAGAGCAAATTCTCCTAGCTGTTAGTTCTAACCCCAGTAAGCTACCACTTAATCATATAAAAAGGTCATGCTCTTCTCCCCACAGATAAGAAAATTCTCTTTTTTTTTTAAAAAAAAAAAAAAAAAAAAAACAGGGCATAGATTTATCCTAGAAAGTAAAATATCAGAACCTACAAAGAAATTTTTGTGATACCTTATACAGCTGTAAGGTATTGATGAGCTTTATCTATCTCAGAACCACAAAATGGTAAGAACCTTGCCTTCAGCTTACCATCCTTATCCTCTGTAGCTCTGAGTATCTTTGGTAATGGAACAGTTTGATACTAACCAAGAGATTCTTTCCCAGAGCACATCATTTTTTAAAGCCATGAAGTATATAGCAACAGAATTCAATTCCTTGAACCTGATCTGGAATCCAGAACCTAGTAATTTTGCATTATGTAAAGATAGGTACTAAGATGGCTGACACAAAAAATCCCCTTTCACTCTTGTCCAAATACATTAACAGATACTAAATTTTAGTGTACACTTTATGTGAGAACATATACATCAACTAATAGGCAGTAACTCAAAAAGCCAATAGGAGTGCTATTAATTTTAATCATCTGCCCATACCTTGCATAAATTTTCAGATGAGGTACAGCTAACTCAGCTTCTAAAAGGCCAACTTATATAAGAAATTTCTGCCACCTCATGGAGCAGGTAAACTTTTTGTTGAAAAGTCAATGAAAAGAAACGAATGAAAACCAACAAAACGTCTGTTAAATACATGAATTGCCACAGGTGTTGGTTAACCACTGGAGTGGTCACAGACACTTGCCAATTTCATGAACAGAAGAATTCACAAATGATTTCAATACATTAATCCTTTTTCATTTACTCTTACTGATGCAAAGGGTACTTCAAAAGAGGTTAGAGATTTACACAGGTGATTCATCTAAGTGCTGAACAAAGTCAGTCTAATGGCATGGAGACTAAAGTGACTTTTTTTGTTAATAGAAACGGCTCCATTTCTATGCTTTCTCAGAACCATAGAATATAACTATATAATGACATGAAAGATGGACTTTGATAAAAGGGTTATCTGTTCTAGTATGAGTACATATAAAGAGCATGACAAATTGACCATAAAATTCAATTCCTTCAGGGCATTCGCCTGGAGCAACTTCACAAAAAATCATTGCATTATATTATATCTTGGTCAACATAAGTAAAAATAGCATAGATTGTACTGTTCTACTGCATCCTTTCTTCATAGAGAGAAAACCGATCAATCTTATCAAGACTGAACAATATAAATCTGTTTAGTTCATCTTTTTGAAAGATTCTTGAATAGGTCGAATGACTTAGATACAGACTCTCTGCCTGGACACAAAGGACCTCCCATATGAGAAGCAGTGAAGACTTATCATAGATAAACACCAAGATAAAATCTTTCAAGTAAGCCTGTGAGAGAAGCAACTGTTGATCTGGGAATACATCTACAGTTGTAATACATCTTGACGTCATATTGCTTTGAATTAAAGTTCTCAAAAAATCCCATGAAACCAACTAACAAGACGTGTCAGGCATAACTATTTTTCTACAAATGTTTCCTTCTTTAACTGAACTTCAAAATAAATCCTGGAAAAAGTGGGCTTATTGAAAACATCCATAAATGTTCTTTGCCCTAAACTACTAGCAGAAGCAGTCCAGGAGGGTCTCCATATCAGAGGCATCAGTGCAAATCAACTGATTACACTATTACTGGGAACATCAGAAGTTACATAAATCAGAGCTTTATGTTAGAAAGAAGTTTCTTACAGCTAACAATGGAGATAACATCCCAATAACATACTAGAGAATTTTTTTTTGCAACATTCTCTACCCATCAGAATAGGGCAAAATCCCCCAATGTAAAGGAGTACAACACTGAGTTTTCTCAGTTGTATAACTCCGCACAATACTGCACAACTCATCAAATCATTAGGCATATATCTTCAGTTATTGAAGTTTCCACTACACCTCTCTCATACAGTATGAGAAATATACTCCTTGTTTAAACATTGTTATTCACCAAGTACTTGATACCTCTGAAGACAGTAAAAAGCAAAACTTTCCACTTTATGAAAAAAACTTGTTCAAGTTTTCTTAACAGGCAAATTCTATGGTTTTGAACAATATAAGTGTTGCCATCATTTCTCTTCAGTACTGCTTTTTCAGTAACCCATGTCATCTCTGCATCGACAGAGAAATCTTCTGATCACCGTTTATTATCTACTCCTTACAAGCCAACTCCCTAACTAGAGTATGCAACTCAAGAAAAGCAGCTCTTGCAAGAGTATTTAACAAGCTGAATAGACAACTCTTGACAAATATAACATTGAAATCTCAGCATGCTCATGTCGTAAGCTGGAAAAATGCTCAAAACTCCCGTTGAAAGCATTCTAATACACTACACTTCTCTTCCATAGTTCATTAATCTAGATAATTTTGTTTACACTTATTACACAGAAACATCACACTACACATGTGTGCTCCAGCACATACTAAGTAACATAAGGAAGATCTACCCTCTGCATTTGCTCTAAGCTGGCTGCTGTCCACACAGCTCCAATCCAGAACCTGCATAGTCAGTTTGTCATGGTGAGATGCAAAAAAAGTTGGTTGGTCACAGCATACACTAACATCAGTGCATCACTTTCAGATCAAAGAGGCCTCAATTCTGGTTAGCCTGCAGAGCAGAAAGAACTGGAGTTCATTTGTATCCTTCCACCCTGAAATATCCTCTTATGGCATAGATGGTCTGCAGATGCTGCCTATACTTTTAGCTGATGCTAAAGATCCCAAAGAATTTTCAAATCACAGTACAAAACATCTTCCTGGGCCACTGCATAATAGGCCTTTTTCAACGTAGAACTAAGCCCTTATCGTTCCAATGTATTTGGATTCCTAACTCCATTTTAGTTCCTTCTGAGCCAAGTCTTAGCTTTGAAAGATCCATTTCATCTCACTAGACTGCCTTTCCTTCAGGATATGATCTTAAAAAAAAAAAAAAGATTTTTGTAAAGGAACTTTACAATCCATCTTAAGGAACTCTACAATCCATCTTCAATATCTATGCAAGGGATCAGGAGGCTTTCCACCTCACTAAGATTCCTTCAACATTACGTAGCTCTCTGTTCTCATTCCTCTCCTGATTTATACTGTGATTCATACTCATTTCTTCTGCAGAACTCTCTGTGACCCTCTAACTGTCCTATCCAGAGTCCCACCTGAATAGCACAACAAACATTAAAAGCTCTTTCCCAAGTTACTTGTCAATGTTTTTCCCTTAAAGGGTATCATATAATGAGAAGGTGTCTTAGCGCACACTATAACGAGTACTTTGTTATGTAGGGAGTAGAAAATATTTCAAATATTTCAAAAATTAACAGTAGGTCTCAATAGAAGCTATAGCATCTGGAATTAATTTAGAGTGATGTAAAGCAAAGTTAATCTCTTTTAATCATTTGAATAGAGTAAATGAAGCAGCAAAACTTCATTATTTGTTATATAAAATTAAGGGTTTATCTGATGCAATGTAGCTTGCAGCTACGTTGTCAAAATAACAAATAGCTCCAAAATAGTAGATGCCATCTTTTTGGCACTCAAATACTGCAGGAGAGCTTAGCTTCTTCTGTATGTAACTAGACTCTTAATTCTCCTAAGAAAATATAGTCTAAAATATTTGCTTGCATTTAAATAAGCTAACTCTATTCAGCATTCCTTATTTGTTCTTTTAATCATAAAAATGCCTATCAAAATCAACGGGAGTTAGAGTGAATAAAGATTGCTGATCACAGTCCTTGGAGACCATAAAAAATAGTCTCTACCAAGTATTATTACAGGTTATGCTCTGCTGAAAAGCTAAGTGAAAAGACTTTTTTCTATAATTATGTCTTGTAAGCAAACGTATGTAGCAAAATCCTTCAGAAGGAAAAAAAAAAAAGCCCACAATTGCTTGTAACAGAAAAAAAAAGTATGTATCACATTTTTTATTTTAAAACACCATTTTTAAGGCAGTACACTGCATTTTTATTTATTTATTTTAACTTATATGCCTTCCAAACTGTTTGAAAGTTAGAGGAAGATGGAATAAATCAGAATAACACAATCTTTTTTGAGTATAAGCAACTCTGTGCTTCTACTTACTCTACAGAATATGGCTCTGAAAGTTCAATCCGGGACTACCGTAGCAATTTTTTTTTTTTTTCTGGTTTATACACTCTAAATGGAGTAGTGAACTAAGATAATATGATAAATTCACTGTTCACATAATTAAAATTTGTTGATATCAGTGATAAATAATTTTATGCCATGGTTAGCACTGGATAAAATTTTTGAAGAAATTACAGAAATATCTATCATATAAACAGCATTAATTTTTTAGTCTCTCTTGAAGCATTAATCATATTAAATTTCAAAAAATATGTTCGTGTGTTGTATTTATCTTTGTGCACACATACTATTCAGAAGTGTTCTAATTATGTCAGAGAACCAAGTTTTAGAGTTACCTGAATTTATTCAACCTAACCTTGACCTCCTGCAGAAGGACTGCACGGACTTTCAGATTTGCTAAGCAGCTCTATTTTCCAAGTCAATGCTGATCTATTGTGGCCAACAAAAATAAATTACCAGATCCAATATGGAAGAGGATATTACTTCCTAGACAAAAATAAAAAATAAAAAATCCACACAGAACTTCATGAAGTTATACATTCCTTTTGAGACACAAATACTTCCATAACTAATTTATGATTTAAGTAAGGAGCTTTACTTCCCTATACAACTTCTTATGAGTAAAGGCCATTTTTAGATTATGATCTATGCTAGATTACAGTGAATCATTTATCTTTCTTATTAAAATGACACAAATAGAATACAAGTAAAGCATCAAGCAGCTACTACAGTCTTCCGAGAGCAGAAAAACTGCAGCTGGTAATTTCTAGTCATGTGCATGAAAATAAAAATAATATAGAGCATAACTTGTTCCTTGATTAATGAGATCACATACTGTCAATGCTTTAAACTACAGCTCTTGGGCAACTGGGATTCAAAAGAGCAGAGTTGCTGACAAGTGTGACTGGAGGCAATGTGATTTCTATAAATATGAAATAGTGCTGAGCTACATCTATCAGCAGTAATCTCTGCTTGGATATTTCAAAATGTCCAGGACTATACTAATAACTGTCCAGAAAAACAAACAAAAAATAATGAAACTCAGCACTTAAAAAGAAAAAGCTTCACAAAGCAACAAAAAACAATAAACCAAATACCACCATATATTTCACTAAGAACTACTTTGAACAAATTAAACTACTGGTCTAATAAGCAGAGAAGTGTTGCCCTGCTTACCCTCTCTAAAGAGATAATTTCTACAGAATTGCAGAATTGTAGCTGCTGAGTTACCAGTATTTTTTTTATTTTTTATTTTTTTAGAGTCTCTATCCCTTACACCCCAATAGAGAAATTTAACTGCATGCTGGCAGACAAAAGGAAAGGAAACAAACATGCATAATACAGTAAATAACAAAAATATTACAGAAGATTACATTTGCTGCAGCATGATTAAAAGTTCATATATATAGCATCCAGTAATCCTTTAATGATTATTAACATTTATAATCACATTCATTCTTCTTTATGTATGTCATGCATGTGTATCATCCTTCGGACACAGACTTTAGACTGTATGATTCACCCTCTAGAAAGATCATTCTCTAAGACAAATACACATTCATTATCCATTCTGCATTATCCATAACAATTTTTATGAGATCAGAGATTTGGAGAAAATGCTAATAATGGCATAGTACTAATTTTAAAAAGAAAAAAAAAACAGCTATCCTGTATACATATTAAATAAATGCACACATCAACTGCCACACAAAACTAACTATACAAAGCGCCTGCATATACATTCAAATTAAAACCTGAAGCAAATATGTTTGTTATTGTGCTAAGGAGTTTGTTATTGTGCTGAAGTCATAAACTTTGGGATTTTCTCAACAAATGTGCTTAGCTTTCATTCAAGTAAATAGTCATAAAGAAACACAAAGGAAATGCATTTAATGGTAATTTAAGCAGAGAAGGTTAGTGCAATATAGTGGTCAAAGTCTCAAAGACTGAGATTTTGTTGTATAGAGAAGTACAAAGAAATAATTAAATGTTATTACATTTTATGACAGGAGGTACAGTTATATTGAAAATTCAATCAGGTTTCTTTCTCAGTTTAATAATGAAAATTTTAACATCTTCCTGCTGAAATACAGTGAAGTATAGTATCCCATTCAGCAAACAGACTAAAGCTAGATTCTAATTCTCTGTCTGGTTGAGAACAACTGGAAATATCTAAACAGGTACACAATATTCATTTTTCTGCACACACCATACAGAATAAATTTAAAATAACATTAAAAATTGATTAATCAGAAATGACACTTTTTTTTTTTAATTCTTGTGCTTTTCTTTTTATAGTCTCACACATTAACTTACCCAACAGCATTGCACTCACTGCTAATGAAAAGAAAGCAGGCAGTACAAATCTTCTTAAGCCTCCCGTGGCAAGAAAACTATTACAGAAATGAATAGAAGAAAGTCTCTGGAGCCTTTCCCTTGCCTGCTTGTTTTACAAAAGGCAGTTAAGATCACACTGAGAAGTGTCAAAGCCAAATAAACCACTAGCAATTTGGTTTATACCCTTTGGGTAGTTAGTCCTTCATAGACGATGGCTCGACTTCGCCCAAAAAACAGTATGTGAGGAATAATGCAGAATCTACAAGAGGCTGTAGCCAAGCTTAAACATGTAGACAAAGGAGCAGTTTGCTTCTCAAGGTTTGCAAGGGAGGGCTTGTCACAGGACATTAATTCAAGCAAGCTGATGTTACATCAAACTCATGCATCTAAACACAGTTAATGTGCAGCTTTTCACATTGTGATCTAAGAGGCATTCAGCTGCAGCATACTGGAGCCTGTGAGTTCAGTGCCACTTGAAAACGAGAGAGCTCTCCGCTCTCCCCTTTCACATTAAAATGTATGTTTGGCATCTAGAAAACCATGTAGCAAACTGTGTTTTTCCCAAGCTTTATTATAAGATACAATTGCCATCTAATATTCCATAGTGCATTTGTTATAGCTACGTTTAATGGAAAGGAGGTCTAAAATGATAAAACACAGAGGATATTCTCTAAAGCTATCGCAAACGGAAGGGGGATAGCTTGTCAAGAACTAGACAACATTTGATTTTAATGGCTGCTTCAGAAGATAAATAGGAGGAATTGTGGTGAATCTCTATTTTTTTCCCATAACCTTGCACTCTCTGAAAATAGTGATAAAAAACAAATATGGAACTGTCATTTGTCTTCAGCATTTTTTAGTATGGAAATATGAGCTTTTTATGTCCTCTTGAACTACACCCTTAAATCAATGATAATTTTTTTAAAAAAAATCTGAAATATTCATTGTAGTGCATGAGGATTTCCTTTATTAAGAGGACTTTATTGCTATCCATCAAAATAAAGGCTCTGTACTCAAAAACTAAATAAGTAACTGTAAATATGAATGTATATGCCATGCGTAGTCTCAACCTGTAAATGATGTTAATAACCCCATTCCATCCATTGTCTTTTCAGAGATGCTTATGATTCCTTGTATTCCCACTTTCAAACCCAATACCAATGAAGAGTTGAGACCTTGCCAAGGTAAGCAATTTTAAGCTGGCAAGTTAAGCAGATCATATAGAAATTTGGCTAGCATTAAGTGACCTGGACCAAAGACGAAACTCTGAAATAGTCTTTTTTTCTTTTTCAATTTATCATAAAAAAATCCTAAAAATTTCCTAGTTTTACTCTATATACTTTCCCTTTCTTCTCACGCTTCTCTCTCCTGTTACATAACTCTAAGCTATTCCTGTAACACTCACATTCCCTTCTATTGATACTCCATGACTGCTTGTGCAAATATTCATGCGACTCTTTACAATGCTCCATTTCTATTCATTCTTTGTTATTTCTATATAACAGGCCTGCGCCTTTATCTGCCACACTGCCTTGTCATCGTTTTATGCATTTATAGAAAAGGAACACGAGAAGTAATTGAGTCAGGCAAGGAAAGTATTCTTTTCTAATCTATCATTGATCTCTCTGTGGGATTCTTTACAAGTATTCTCATGTAAAATTCTGATGTCATTCCTGAATTTTTCATTTTCAGACAATTGTGTTGCATATGACAAAGCTCAAAAGTAGAAATAAATGACAGTTCTTCCAGTTTTCAAGAACAAAAGCATTACCTAGTTCCTAGCGAAGTAGAAAGAGCGGACTACAGACTGAATACTTATCCAAATGTTGGTCAAAATAACAGCTCAAGAATGCTTTCTGATGACAACTGCAGGATTGAAAATAAGAAAGCCTGTCATCATAAATCAGAGTCATTTGAGTAATTAAGTTTCAGTAATAGTAATTAAGTTTCAGTCCTTGTTTAATATCTTCATAACAGATGAGTGGCAGAGCTCATTGCAAAGGAAGTTAAACTATGTTACTACAGTGTATTACACAAGGGACAAAATTCCAACACCTTTGCACTGTTAAAATAACAATTTACTTTAAGCTATCCCAGTCACTTAAGGCCTTTAAAGTAGTCACTTGGAATCATATTTCAATGGAGGTACAGTAATACAAATTGTCCTTTGTTCTACTTTCTGCAGTGTACATGGTGAACAATCTATCTATAGACTGCATATTCACAGACATTTGCTAATAAAAACACTGAAGAGAACAGAGAAAAGTAAATCAAGGTAGCTTGACATACCAAATGTAATTAAATCCAAAATACTTTGTACTCTAAGTGTTATTATGTGAATGAAATAATAATTTAAGGTACAGAAAAAGAATATTCAAAAATACATACTCTGATGCTAATTTATTCCGCTGAGCTGTAATTAATCTGGATGTAGATTGTAAAAGAAGTTTTAGATCTTACTCTTCTGTTTTGATGTAACCAAAAACAGTATGGAATGTATTCATAGGATGGGTTAAGTTCCTTCAAGAATATTTTAATTAATTTAACAGGGATTGAAAGAAAAAGTTGCAAAAATCTTTAGGATTCTCTCAACATTTCCCCAAAAAGAAGTGAATGTGAATAGGACCAAAAAAAAAAAAAAAGCCTAGAAATTAGTTTTCCCTAACAAAATCCTAAAAACATTCAGGGAGATTTTCTGTACTGTTTCCTGCACATTATAGCTGCTAGCTTTCGAAAAGGAATGCAATGACACTCCAATAAAGACTCATTCTTCCAAAAAACAAACAAAAATATCAATAAACAGCAAAGATTATCTAATGCTCTTTCCATTCACCTTTCTAGCACATTGCATTCACATTTTTACCATTTTCCTTGCACTGGAGAACTAAAACTTACTTTTTAGCAGTATTTTAGCTGTAATTCAAAGGATACAAACCCAGAATTCAACTGCAACTTCGCAAAGGTAGTAAGTACGCTGTCTGAGATTCACAGTAAACCATGAGACGACAGTGACAACCCATACTGAAGGAACTCTCTGATTTTCTGTACCTGTTATACGCTAAATTCTATTGGCATGCCAAATATTGCGCCAATAAATTTGCTGCTGTATTCTCAATATATCTAGAAAACTTATTTTGTAAGATGTCTGTAGTACACTAAAGGTAATGATTGTTTACCTACTACTTTTATTTGCATATCTATTATCATTTTCTGTTAATGATTCTTTAATTATAAACATGCAGAATTTATTTTACTTAATTCTATTTATAGCAAATTCATAATTCTAGTCTACAAATTTTATCACATAGAATCATAGAATGTTTTCAATTGGAAGGGACCTTTAAAGGTCATCCAGTCCAACTCCCCCGCAATGAACAGATAACGCTGCACAGAGCCTGATCTTAAATCTCTGCAGGGTCCAGGCATCCTCTACCTCTCGAGGCAACCTGTTTCATTGTTTAAGTACACTTATTTCTAAAAACTTTTCCTTAAAGCCAATCTAAATCTCTCCTCCCTTCGTCCTACTGCAACAGACTCTGCTAAAGAATCTGTCCCTTTCTTTCTTATAGCCTACCATTATATACTGAATGGCCAATATCAGATCTTCCTGGAGCCTTCTCTTCTTCAGTCTGCACTCAATTCTGGCATGGTAAAAACTATTTGAGAATGGTGCAATTATTAATATGGTGACATACACTGTCCTTGCTCTGCATTAACGATTCTCCATTATTTCCCCATTACTTATGATATATTCCTGTTTTGACCAAATTTTTTAATAGGCCTATATATTGAAAAGTATATATTTAACAAAATAATCAAACAGAAAGGCAAAGAAGGCCAAATATTGAACTGTATCAAATAGGTGGAAAGTATAAAAATGATGAAAGCTCCTATTCTCCTTTAGCACATTTATCTGAAGTAACCCAAAAAACCCTTCACAGCCTGCACTGCTAGACAGGAAGTTAGTGTGGAAAGATCTGCTTTAAAAATGCAAATAACTTAAAAGAACTTCAAGCTGGAAGATCATTTTATGAGATGAACCTCAGAGGGGATGAATTAAATAGGTCTTTCTTATGTGTAAAATAGTCATTACTTTCATTTTCAGTATTTATTTAAAAAATAAGATCCCAAATAAAAAAAAATTATCTATTGGTAGACAGATAAACCGTAGCTCTCCAGTGAAGATTTCAAGGAAATAGCGAATGGCATCAATTTGAAATTCTTAATCATCTTCCAAGCAACAAACATTAAATGAATAAACAGAATTTCTAGTCATCAATACTAAACTAATACCATATGTATTTTTCAAATGTACTCATTAATTAAACTATTTTGATAGGTAAGATTGAGCAAAACAGCCTGTCTTCTAGTAGAAGACTAAATAAGTTCTCCTGGGTTTTAACAACCACCTTGACATAGAGCAGCTGTTAAAATAGCCAGGCAGGTGGGGCTGATAAAGATGCCATTTGTTTTTCTAAATCACTAAGTCTCACATGCAAAGTTTGGCCCAATATTTACCTATATCTTCTCCATCCTTTCTCACTATTGCAAGATTTTATTTTATTTTATTTTTTAAGTTTCAGATCACAAGTGTTGTTACATTACTGAAATAATCTCACATTACTTTTTCTCAAAACTCACCTACATTCTTGCATTTTGATTAACTATAGTTGTCTGATTTGCACAAGTTAATTTTGAAATAAACATATAATGTGCCATTCCCTTTACTGTGATTGCCTGAAACCTATCATTAGTCAATCAAAGAGTGAGAATCTGCATAATCACTTTGAGGTATTTTTCAGTAACTGCTCTATGAATATTTATTTTTCCATCACTATTCAAATTTCACAAACATATTCCTAAGGCTCTGATTGGATCTGTTGTTCAGAATTTTAAAGTTCTTATCCGTGGTACCATGTAAAATTACATATTACTCAATAAGTATAAGTTCTAGAAGGAGAAACATGGGATAATAAAAAGTAAAAACAAAACAAAAAAAAAAAGAAAAAAAAAACAACAACAAGGAAAGGATTTCCATAGTAAAATGTTAGATTCTGCAGACACTATCAGGGTCTTCTTCACAGCAGATAAATAACAATCATAATGCCTGCACAGCAGCCATTGGTGCACACGAAAGAATACGATGTGTCTTACGTCATCCTAATGCTGTTAATTCTTAAGAGCAACAACAAAAAAATCAAACAATTATCTATTACAAAAAGGAAGTAGAATCCTTAATATTAAATTGGACTATGTCTAATCAATAAGAAAATGCCATTCTACAATTTCTCTTTACAGAAAAACATACTTTAAAAACATCTGAGGTATCCTTCAGGTCCAAAATGTATACATTTTGCCAATGACTTCAAGAGAAGGAAGTTTATCTTCTTTCATCCCCTTACTTTCCACAAATCAGTTACCTAAATGGCACAGAGCAACAGTCAAATTATGTTAACATTCTAAATTTAATAGAATGTTTGAGACAGCAGTACTCGGTATTTCTATCTAATAAAAACTATGTTCCTAATGCTGTTCATTCAGCAATTACAAGTAATTGTCCTTAATGTGGACACAGACGAAAAGTAGTTAAAAGCATCATCATTAAGTGGTCGTATATATTTTACTAAATTTCTATTATCATGATTTCAAATAATTAAAGCATAAGTAACATTAAATTCATGTACAGTGTTTAGTTCAGGATTGCCCTAAACATTTTTCTTTTCAGTTAGATTGTTTGAGTTAGTGGTAGAAGAAATACATCAGAAACCCTGATCGGAAGCAGTGAATACCAGTGCTGATGTCCACAGTGAAAAAGCTGATAAGCCACCAGGATTAACAACTCTAGACCTCTTTTACTTCTGATTCCTAGTATATCAACAACATTAACAGTTGAAAATGTGTGAATCTGGGCATTTTCTTACCAATCTATAAGTGACAAGCATATTCTCAGTTGTATGAGATATTCTGGTTTCAGATTAAGAACAAGCATAATCTATTTTTTCTACACAGCCATGGACAGTGACACAAAAATTTGAGAGAGCATTTCAACTTAGTGTCACAATATGTAGATACTTCCATATTAACAGCACAAAATGTAACTGCTTATAGTCATGCTGAGCAGTAAATCCAGGTAAAATACCAACAAGATCCCTCTGCCTCATCTACTGATGAGAAAATGATTGAGATTAAATTCTAAGTTTTTCTGAATATGAACACAGAGCTGGAATTTACATATCAGCCTTATAGCAAACATATGCTGTCTCTTAGGAGAGCAGAGATGTGCCCAGGAGCATGTTATGATAGGCCATTATATAAGTAGGTTGATTAATTAAAAAATAATTATTTACAGGAATCTTCACTTAAAAAAAAAAACCTTTAGCTGGTTTCCAAGTAAGTCAATATCATTTAATAAACACCCTGCACCCCAACTTTCACTGGAACTGATGGCAAAAATTTCTGACCTATATGCAGAGCGGGACCATCAAAAGACATTACATCCAGAAGCATCCCTTCTCTAACAGAAGCATTACTAAAACTTATGACAACAAGAGAAACACAAAGTTCATTTATTTTCCAACAATGGTATTTTAGAATCCAATTTCAATCAAATTTGAACTGTCTGGAACAACACTTCTCATTTTGGAAAAGCAATGAACCAAAAAGTCAAACTGGCATTTTTAACTTGATAAAATAAGTATTCATTTGGATTTAAAACACACAATAATTGTTATTTGTTTTTTTTTTTTTTTAAGACAAAACCTTTTTAACAGCTTCATTACACAAAATATGCAGTTACACTTTGTTAAGTCTTAAGTCAGTAACAAATAGGTTCAAGAAAAAAAATTACTTACCATCCCTGGTAAATATAAATAAAACACCATTCTGGGAGAGGTTCTGTGATATACATCATAGTTTTTACACACCTGGGCACAATGACTATAATTTTGCTTGGGATACCACGTCCTAGTGTAAAAATCATTTATCTCCATGTGAAACAGTTTCAGACCAAGTGTTTCATAGGCATATAGAAGCTACATTCAATCACAGATGAGGAGGTAGAGGTGGGAAAGAAGAAGAAAAGAAGAAGAAAATTTCTAACAAATGTATAAGGAGAAAAAGGTAAAATAAGACTGATGTAAAAAACAATAGTGCCCTAGCCTTACTTGTCTGCTACCTTTATCTATAACATTCTCTCTCAAATACTTCTATCACATGTTTTCTGAAAAAACATTTCCTTCCAAATGGAAAATACAAACCAGTCAATTTCTTGGAGATAACCTCCATGATTTATTATTTTAGGGATTGCGGAAAATTGGCAGGTGACATTTTCAAATCTCTCGCTGAAATTACAAGAAATCACGTTAAATGAACGTGCAAGCATCTAGAATAATTTGTTTTTGCCTCAGGGTACAATCCAGCTGCTGTTTCACAGGGACACAGGTAACCTACGGTAGCCTTGTGAGGATATCTCAGCTAATCAAGGACACCTGCAGTATGACACTTATATTAGTTGCAAAATTTCTCTGGGGTTCAAAGTCTTCAAGTGCAAGTCTAATGAAATACAGTTAGCAACTTTACCTTAAGCATCATCTAGTCTTCTAATGAAAATATGATTTGCCAAAGTCTAACATTCAGCAGAAAAAGAAGAAAATTTGTTTCCAATGCCTCAAACTCGTTTTTACTAAGTATATTATGTTATGTAAGAAATAACATTTCAGCAATGATTCTGACATTTACTACTACTTAGAAAAAGAATAAATGTTATGTTTGGCTAAACTTCATTTAGTATACAGGGTCAGAGGCTGAATAATATCACAGTTAAAATCATTTTAGATATTCAAGAGCAACACTGGTACAATAAAAAACTCTTAGACAAGACAAATCATGTTTTTTTGTGAGATTATACTTATTAAAACTATTTAAGGAAGAAAATGTGAGAACAGTTCTTTAGAAATCTCTCAGGACAAAATTCTACTACTTCATAAAAGGACAGGAAGTAACTCAGCACTAAAATATTGTAGTGCATACACTTCACATACAGCAAGAAAAAGAAACAGGTCAGTTGCTTTCACATAACCTTTTCAATATTCATATAAAATAATACTCTGCGGCACTTACAAACAAATATAAAAATCTTCGAAATGCATGCATTAACTGCACAGTACATGACAAGTTAATAGAGGTGAATGGTATCTTTATTTTTATTTCTGTATACGAGTGTCTGAAAAAGTCTTCAAACTCTGCCCATAGAAAGGCTCCTGACTTACAAAGTAGATTATACAATGGTCTGTATTACAAGAATAAAAGTAACATTCAGACCCTGTGCAAATGAAATTTGAAAGAACATGAGTTTTTCTTTTCCTTGGTAAATTGTTGACATCCATTTGCTTTGGACCAAGATGTTAGAGGTGTTATAAGACAACTTTCTTTTATGGTTATGAAATAACATAGAATCACACCAGACGTCCTTCACACTCTCACATTATCCCCACTATGAAGCGATCACTTCGTAGTTCCATAACTTCATCTGATCTGCCAACGTCAATGGCAGTCTATTTAATCCATCTTACTGTATCCTCCAGTAAGATTCAATCTGAACTTGAATTCATATGTATAACTATTTTTATGTTTTCAATATAAATGTTATCTGCATTCTGGAAAGCAACATAAACTAGGAATTAAGTAGAAATTTTGTCGACAGCACTATCATGGTCTTCTAGCACTTAATAATTGGAAACATTAAGCCATTTTGTATTTTTATACTTCCACTAGATGCACCTTTTCATAAAAGACAATTTCAGATTTTCTATGTCTTTATGATGCTATAATTATATATCCCTTATTTAGAAAAACCTAGAATTATTCAACTGAGTGTCAAAACAGCTTTGCTAGATTTCAAAACTTGTCTGAAAGGGTATTTAAGCTACGACAGTATTTTAATTTTTCCTTCCAAAAAGCAGCTAGTATTCTCTGCCAAGATGGCAAAAAAAAAAGTCATATTTTCAAATTTATTGTAAATTAAAGCGCTTTCCTTCCTTTAGATATGCTGTATTGCCTTCACTTCATTTTCTGTCTCTGCTCCTGTTGTTTCTTTTGATAAAAATCTGTCTAACTATTAAGCTGAAATGTGTTTTTCTTTTTGCTACCACTGATACCAGGAAAAGTGTTTACTTTAGTTAGAACATCACAAATGATCTTTCTAGTATTTAATGAAATTTTCTGATTTTTAATGTTTTCATTTTCAGTTCCAGTTTGAAACGACTCACAGAGATTAAGTACTGAAACATTAACAAGATGCACTGTATTCTACCATTCCACACTATGGTGTAATTCTATTTGCACCTGTGGCATCTAAGAATTACTCCCTTGGAGTTTGCATGAAAGTATTTTTTAAGAAAAGGTAATCATTATTCCCTATCATTGGTGCTACAAAGATTCAAAAACCTTTTATGCAAAAAAAAAATCTATTAAATATGATTTTTAGACCATCTGTAAAGAAAAATAAAAACAAGACTCCTCTGTCCCTTCCTGTGGTGTGAAGTTTCGCAAAATGCAACCAGAAATCCAATTGGCTGCAGAAAGCTCATATTTCTGCAGGATTAAGTCTATGAAGTGGCAAAGGAGGGATTTACAGTGCAGTAGATCCTTCCCTTAAGAAAGCTGGGTTAGAACCTACACATTAATTGCAGATATTATCTATGGCGTCGTACAATTCAAAGTCTTCAGGCAAGTCTGTGGGTTCTCAGGAGTAAATCTGCAAATACAGTCTCTGTCCTGAATAACATATACTGTAATTTCAGACAAAGCAACAAGAGAAGCTGAGAGAGACCACTATGATAGAATGGGAGGTGGAAAGAACTGGTTTAAACATGCCCAGATTGCACTGCAGCATAGATACACGTTCATTTCAATAGCCTACAAATATTTTGAAGAATAAACTCAACTATTCTCAAAAACTTACTACAAACAAGCCTGCCTATCCTCAGTAGGACATTCATTTTATACATCCCATTGTCAATCATCTTCTTTCAAAGTTCCAAAGTTGCTGAGGAGAAAGATTAGAAAGGACAAGGAAACTGTCTTACAGGGTAACTCTTGAGATGACAGTTCAAGTTGAAGAAGCTTGTGTAACAACACGTTAAAGAAAGCACCAACATCCAAGTTGAGTTCCTATGCAAATGAAACAGGTAAATGAGAAATAGGAGCAGATACAGAATAATCATACTTAGAATAAAAAAATCTCAAAAATGAAGACAAAGGGTTTGAGCAGGAGTGAGAACAGGAAAGCAGATTCATTACTAAAGTGACATCCAAAGGTTAAGAGAAAGGATATGAATACTTTGACTGAAGAAGAAAGTGTTGCAACACTAAAGAAAAAGGTATTTAGAAATACATGTGGGGGCAGAAATAAAGGCCAAGAAACTTCAAAGCTGGAAATGATGGAAATGAGTAGTCTCAAGGAAAACAGATTGCCAACCAACATGTATGTTCTCATGCAGTTCCATTTGTGAGATTAATTAAGCTCCATTTAATGCAGGAAAGTATAAAAAGACAACAGTTCAATGCATTTTTCATGAACTTATGGAGTAAGCCAAAATTTCATATTTAACTACTGCATGAAATGCTCCAGATCCTTACTTTAAAAAAAAAAAAAAAAAAAAAAGGATGCAATGCATTTGTCACAGGGGTGATTTCTCCTAGGATATCTTAGAACATCCCTCCCAGCTCTTTTCAAAGCCCAATACTTTTTCTTCACCTAATGAATTATTTATTCAGAGTCTCAACAGACAATGACAGCTTTGGACCATAGAGCTTATATGGCTCATGATTTATTTTTCTGCAACTCTCAGCCCTTCTGGAAACACTAGCTTTAATATGTAATGTCTTTGTAATAAGGTGAATAAGTTTTTCATCATAGAGCTAGACCATTTAGAACACTAGCATATGCAAAGAATAAAGTTACAAGAACTCCGCTGATTATTGCAAATTTTGTTTTCAGCAGGAACTTTGTAACTTTTATATCAGTACATCTCTCTCTTCACTGCAACATTTGTTTCCACTAATAATTTACAGCTGTGCATGTGTGGTACATGTATGCATTTAACAAACATTTCTGTCTCAAACTTATTAAGCCAGCTGAGATGTACTGACTTATCATGTTTAAAAAAGACATACAAGATAAGTTCCTGAGCTTCCATTTCAAAGCTTTATATCATGTCCCGTATCACAGAATTATCCAGTAGTTTAACTTGTGGAAAAAAATAGTATATTATTTACTCAATCTAGGCTAACAGGTAAGCTGTTAAAAAGTTGGGTTTATGACATAGAAGAAAGTATCCCAGCACTCATATTACATGGTTATAATTTTCAATCAAAATATAGAACAGTCAAAAATAGTACAACAACAAAAAACCTCAATTATGAAAATGTAAGTACATCCTGTTTTATAAGTTATACACTGAAATAGACGTTATTCCTCAATGCTTTCTTCACACGTCCATGGTAGATACAATCCTTTCCATACAAATTTATTAGGCAAAGCAGAATTTATTTATAGAGACAGTGTACTATTTATTGAGCTTATTTAGTTGGAAAAACTCATTAAACATTATAGGATGTAGAAGTTCATCTTTCTGTAAGTGACAGCACTGATTTGGAAAAGACTATGTCAAATCAATCTAATTATATCACAAGCAAAGTAAATACAATTATAAATTACTCTGTATGCTTCATTACAGAAGACAGAGTTAACCATCCCTAATTTTCACCATTGTGGTTATAATTAATCCTCAAGTGCCAATTATGCTGGAGGAAGATATTAATGTCTCTAACCTATGACTATTTTAAGAACATATAAGTATATAAATGTCATCTGCCTCCTTTGCAGCTTGAATTATCAGCCTTTGCATAAACTATTTAAAATATATGCCATTCTTGAATTTGAGTGTTTTTTTGGGTGAACTTCTACTTACTTGCAGCTGTAAAGATGACTTAATTATATGCAAAAGAGTGTTTATACATAGATTCTCAATTATCATGCTATAAATAGTATCATACTAATGGGCTATTTTGCACTGCCTCCTCATTTATGTAAGGTATTCAGCTGTAGAAGAAACAGAGAAGCTCGTGGAACACATACTTCTATCACAGCAGTCTTTCTGGCTAGCTACTATTTGAAGTAAAATAAAATTTTCACTGGAAGACAAATTAAAATATCATTTTTAGAGCCACTTCTAAGGTACATTTGATAAGATTGGTTCATTTCCTTGCAATTAAAATCTTCTGTTTTTGATATTACCAAAAAGAATTTCTATAAAAAAAATAAAGTTTTAATTTGAGCGAGAATGTTTAAGTTGGAAAAATCACATTTTCACCAAATTAGATTGGAGGGGTTAAAATGGACCTCTAGAGATCATTGAGTCTAACCCACCTGGTAAAGAAGATTCCCTACAGTAGGTTCACTACAGTAGGTCATGCAAGACAGTGTCTAGATGGGTCAAGTCTGGACAACTCTAATTTAAAAAAAAAAATCAGTTTTTTTTTCATTAACATATATTTTATTTGACCAAAAAAAATAAAAACAACACTTTTCAAGTGACAGATACTCTATTTCATTTTTGAGTATGGGCTTCTTAATGTTTTAAATTATGAGCTGCTTTGTAGCTTTTTTTTTTTTTTCCTTTCTTTTTGAAGGAACTACACCATGCATTTCTGTTTTTGACCACGAGGGACCTTCTTTGCCTTCCATTACTCAAATTGACTGTATGATTTAAGGCTGTAGAGGGCTTCAGCATCAATATAATTTTTAAAAACATTTCAAGGAAAATTATATCAACCCTATTTTTTGAAAGAAATTATTTCGCGCATTTTGAAAAATGTAAACTGCTGCATATATTAGCTATTGATTTTTACGGTTGATTAAATCTGCCATTCTAGTTACAACAAATATCATATTTCACCCATCAAAGAATGACAGTGAAATGGCTACAATAGTTTCAGTAGAAATGCTTAAAAATTCTTTAAACTTTACTCAGCATTTTAATGTACAATATTACTGTCAACACGTCCATTGCAATACTGTACTGCCACAAGTCCTGAAACTGTCAAGATACATGAGTAAAAAAACATCAGCCCATGTTGCTCAGAGATTTTAAACATCATTTGTTTGATGCAGTCTTATAGAGATTTCCCACATCTTTGAGCAACAACTTCTCTCATGGCTTATTCTCTTAATTATGCTAATAACGACTCTCGATGTATCTTGGTTACTAAAATGTATTTGCACTTCTTATGTTATTTTACCAAGAATTTCAAGTAAAATAATTTGCAATTCTGAAAATATTAAGGCTAAAATTGTTACAATAAAGTTTAATCTTTTCAAACTCAATAGATGGTAAATTCGAACACATTAAAAAAACACTTTCACAGCTTTACTTCATATTCATTCTATTATAACAAAATCCCTTCCTGAAAAAGTTGCCAAGGGTTTCTCATACCTTTTTTTCTTTTTGTTGTGTTTTCCTCCTACATTTTCCCCAGGTTCTACAGTTTTTAATGAGATTAGACCACAACCACCGCATGAAGAGGCAGAGCAAAAAAAATAAACAATATTCTGCCTAAAGTAGCAGCAGAACTCAAAGAAAAGTTAAGCTTCTTCACTACTGTCACATCATAACTAGGATCTCTTTCAGTCTGCTTCTAAAAATAGTGCATTTACTCTCTTTCAGCTCAATTTTCCCTCTCCATTACATAGTTGAGAATTTTGTGAGCTTTTTTCAGTTTTTTTTTTGTTTTTTTTTTTTTTTGCTTACTTTTTACATTTTCTTAAATGTTTAACATCCAAAAAGCTAATGACACATACTCCACTAATCAGTACAGTGTCAGTGATTATATGGTAATGTGATTATAAGGAAATATCCTTTAGTTGTTTTGATTTAGCATGCCAATAATCTCACAGGATTGTTGAAGCCAGTCCAAAGGAAGGACACCAAGATGATCAGAGGGCTGAAGCACCTCTCCTACAAAGAGAGACTAAGACAGGCGGAGTTATTCAATCTGAAGAAACTGCTGTAGGGAGCCCTTGTTGGGGTCTTTCAGTACCTAACGGGTGTCTACAGGAAAGCTCTACAGTGATTTTTTTATTAGTGGTAGTGACAGAACAAGAGGTAATGTCTTTACGTTAAAAGAGGATAGATTTTGATTAGATATTACAAAGAAATTCTTTACTTTGATGTTGCTGAGACACTGAAACAGGTTGCCCATAGGATTATTGGATACACCATTCCTTCAAGCATTAAAGGATAGATTGGATGGGACTTTGAGCAACCTAGTCTAGTGGAAGGCGTCCAGGAGGGGACAGAACTACATGTCTTCAAGGTCAATTCCAACACAAACTATTCTGTATTTCCACAATTCTAAGATTATTCTCTGCATTTTAAAATGTAAAGAAAGAAAGAAAAACAATCTCTTAATTATGGTGAAAATTACTACTTCAGAATGCCAACCTGTTTTTAAAATAATTTTGGTGATCAAAGCACCCAGCTGTTCATATAAAGTTTTCATCATTCACTAGCCACAAAAAAAAAAACCCACTCTGCATTCTTTGTACAATCTTGACAGCTCACCCAGCACAGATATGAGAACATGATATTGCATCCACCTTAAAGACAGAGGAGAAGCTCCAGCTGAATTTCAGCAACATGCTAACAGGATGGCTCAGATCTTTCCTCATCAGAAATGAAAACATAGCCGTTACCTTGTGTGAGAACTTATTTTTATTACTTCTCAATGTGCTCCAATGAATGCCAGCTTCAAATCACAATTTATTCATTTATTCTGAAATAGTCTTCAACATGCTTTTGAGTCATGTTTATCGCTGGAATATGAATTATAAAAATGCCTAACGGTGACATCAGTAAACAAAGAGAAAATTGTTTTCCCCATATTTGAGATTATATTATTCAGTGACAATTTAGTTTTAGTGTTCCATATCTTTAAAAGGTTATATAATTCTTCAAAAGGTTGACTTGTGATCAACTCCACCAATGCCCTGACCTCCAGAGCAGGGCTCAGGCTTTGCTTGAACATGGAATAGTCATGGTTTTCAGAACAAATGACTATGGTTTGTGGCTCAGATTTATTTACTGGTAAACTTCCATTTTTTCTAAAAGTTGGACTGAAAATGAAGAAAAAAAAGTTCATTTAAACTGTAGGAGGATGCTTTGAGCATGGATAGTTGCATTTTTTTGCATGTAGACCTCATGGTATCCCAAAGCATCCCACTACTGTGATGATCGTGTGGCTTTGCCAAACACCTCACTGAGCTTGCTTGCGAATCTGCCTTACTTCTTGCCAGCAGAACTCTGTATTACACTTATCAAGGGCTCCCATATTTCTTTCAAGTCAAATATATATAATTTTTAAATGTCATTATAATTCAAACAAATCATTCTTTAAAGCACAATCTTTGTTAAAAAAAGATCAATAATGTATCGCCATTTTGTCTTTGGAGAACTGCTCTGTCCTTTTCTAAGACACTATACGTATTTTTAAGAGATTGTCATAGTAATAACCAGTGTGTATAGGTTTTTGTTTTGTTTTAAATAAAATTGGAAATAAGCACAATAAACCTTTTTTTTGCATCTTACAGTTAAATATTTTCAAATTTTTCATCATAAAATACATTTGAAAAATATTATGCATATATATACATTCAAACTTATACAGAAAGACACTCACATGCCAAAAATGTAGTACGTTACATGCACACAGAAAATATATTTTTTTACATCCACAATCATACTACAGACACTATAGACCACCAGCACATTAAATGAATACAGTAAGCATACACATTTACATCTATCAGTTTCTATGACAACATCAAAAAATGTATGTAAAATACGATTCAGAGAATCAAAAAATACCGTATAGAAAGAGCTACTCTTTCAACACTGTGTGTATGTAAATCGGGTGCCTACAATTATTTCTGAATACCCAACAGTGAGAGCCTCTCTGAGGTAGTATCAGCAAAATAGGGAAGTAAACATAAGATTTAATAATATTTCTAAAATACTAATATTTGGAACCATTAATAGTCTTCATTTTTACATTAGACATCTCCTAAACAAAATCATGGAAGTAGTATTGGAAAGAAAATCGAAATAAATTAAAATCTATGAAAAATTGAGTATAAGCACTGGTAAAGGTAGGCATAATAGTTTAAAATGTGAATCCAATATGAATTTTAATCAGTGGTATGAAGTTAAAATCACTTATGCTATTTGCTCTCCCATTTTTTACCTATGAGAAATATAATGGAAGGCACGTATATCCTAATTCATTCCTTTTACCTCAGCAGTCCAGCTATAAAAGCACTGCCTTTTTAACAAAAAGAACATATGTATGTACCATTCTGAATTGCAGCTAACAATATTTTCCTCAAGTCTAGCTCAAAAAGAGAAATATGAAGTTCATAACTCAATAAAAGGTTTATTATTCTGGACCATTCTTAAGCACATCCCTTAACTTAAAGCAGGAATTCAAATGCTGCTTCAGCAACTTCAAAGTGATTTAATTAAGTCATTTCCTCCTCGAGTGTTTCTTTTTCAACATCAGTAACGGTCTTTCATTACAGACGTGCATGCAACATATCTTTTATGACATATTCTGCATGGTTGCAAATTATCTTAATTCCTTTGATTCCAAGGGAAGTAATTGATACGTACTAGTCAATATCTGACCTTTTGTCTTTGAAGGTTAGAAGCTATATTAAGACTTTTGGGGATCTCAATCCTAAGGGGAAGAAAGCAAGTTAAAAGTGTGTTCCCTGGACATAACACAAACAATGTATATATCAGTAACTTCTTTTTAATGTATGTTACCTATTTCTACATTTTTTTTTAAGAGAAAAATATGTGTCTAAGACAAGGAGAAAAGGTTAAAAAAACAAAAAAAAAGGAAGATTAAATTTGAACATTTCTATTCCCAACTCATACTGAGAAAGATTTCCTGAGTACTGCAACCATAATTTAATTTATTCTCACTAGTAACTGTTGTAGTATATGACAGATTCCATTTTATCTTTCCTTGCTTATAACCAAGCACATGTAAGCAGAAAACATCTAACAAGACAGAGCATCACCATGTAAAAACAATTCTGAAAATACGTTACTTTATAGTGGCTAAACATTGTGAAAGAATAGATTAAACAACATTACAAGAAGAAAAAGACGTAAGTACTTCTGCTACTATTTAACTCCTTGTTTTTATCTTACTGTCATTCTAGTGACATCAGCAGTGAAAATATTCAAGTCAAACCAAGCATCAGTAAAAAGAACAGAAACTTGTTCTGAACATCCCACTGAAGCATGTAAGTCCCAAGATAAATCCTTTCCTCAACTCCACCACAAGAAATTAAAAAGTTTTCTGAATAAACTCACTTGACTGATTGATTTGGAAAACAGAGTAGAGAGACTGCTTTCTAATATCATCTCTTATGATACTGCAGAAAAAAATTCACAAATCTACCTCAATTGCCACAAAAGCAAAAGTATTACAATTCACTGTATGGGGTTCATATTTAGAAAAACAAAATAAATAACATTTCAAACTCCTGTAAATGGGAGACGGCTCACATTTCTACATATACATCTATAAATATATACATGAAATATTGATAGATGCTTTTTATACACAGAGTACCTCTCTTACTGAAGAAACATTGGTTTAAAACGTTTATACCAAAAAGAAGAGGAAAAGATTTAAAAGTTTTTAATATTTAACCTTTCATGCTGATGCATACATTGCCAAAGCACTTGGCAAACAGTAACTAGCATGTTCAATTAATCGGCGTTGCTTCAATTAATCGGTGTTGTTGAAGCCTGGTATTAGAGATCCCACTGCAAGCAAACTGTTAAACTGTATAGAATACGCAACTGTTTCCCAATGCAATCTTTTATCAATAGAAAATATCCCACCAACAAAGATTTTGATTCCGATCGTAAACATAACAGTAAAATCTGAAGCATTCTTCAGAAGTCAATTTAAATGACAAATTGCACTTCATATTTCCATTTATTACATTGCAATTGTAAGAATTTGTTTTTCTTTAGTACTGTACCAGTTGAACATTGACAGTTTTGTCAGGGGAAAGACATATTCAGACAACTACTTATACCTCTCAGATTTTTTACATTTATTTAAATTACCAGAATATGTTTTATTACTAGCAATAATTTTGTTGTAGTGATTTTTTAAATTTTGCTTTTATAATCCTAATCACAATTTCTGTTCAACTATATTTTATTACACTGAAAATAAAAACATACCTCTGAAACTTCATACAGAGCCATTTCAACAAGAAATGATTCAAAAAGGCTCATTAGATTTCCAACGGTGTCAGCTTTTCCCTGTTCCTTTCCAAGGACTTAGAGCAATAGGCTTACTAGTAAAAATTTTACAAGGAGTACCTTGAGAAGTGGTAAGAAGAAATATTATTTAGAATACATCAGTATTTTTACTTTAGAAATCAATAAGTTCATGTCTCAAAAAGGAAATCTACAAGATCCATCGTACCTCTTATTTGAAAGAATTAACTTAAAGTAAACCTTAGAGAAACATTTTTAATCTTAAGATGATCCTGATAAACTCAGATGAAACAATATCGTGGATGGATAGCCCCGAGTGATTTCTCTTATCAAAGTTTTTTTGTTTTGTTTTCTTGCTATCTTCTGACAGAGACCTAGAGCATAACAAATGGACTAAATCAAGCACAACACTAATAATCAGATAAAAATCAAGAAATGGAATATCAGGAAAAAAAAAAAATTATTCATTACTCTAATAATATTTATTGTGATCCAGGAAGGAGAACATACTGTAACAGCAGAGGAAACACCAGCAAGGTGGAATCATTTATGATTTTATTCAGTAGTATGAATTTATTCAGTAGCCTTATGATAGTATACACTATTACAATCATATAATTATCTAAACTGAGGGGGAAAGAAGAGGGAGAAATACCCTCTGTTCTGGTTTTAAGTATATAAAGAATTTACCAGAATAAATTTTAAGAAGCGTTTCAGATCAGATTACCTATTTGATCTGGAATGTAACATCACAATATAGATGCCTGTAGTAAAAGAAAATAAAATATAGAAATAAATTCTCATTCCTGCTAGAAGAAAAATAGATTATCTCCTCTCCCTCTATGAATATGAGATGAATTGAGACTGCCCTCAATTTCTTCCATAAAAGCTGCCCTCCCTTGATCAGGTGTGGTCTCTGGAGCAACAGAAGAAAAAGAGGAAATCATATAACATATCATACCATTCCTAATATAGAGCTTTGAGAGGACCAGAACATTTTATTTTAGCTAGCCTTTTCTCATGCCATGACATAAACCTATATGCTTTTAAGTGGGTCAAAAGCTTGTGTGTCAGACATTTTGAAAAACTGGTTTGTGTACCCTGTTCCCAGTATTTTTCTTTGGCTGCTAGCTCAGAACAGAAGAGCAATGGGTCACTTTTATTCCAGTCAATTTTAAAATAATTAACCAGAGTTTATTAAACAGAATTATAAATACGTGCATGCATATGACAACATTTAGTCATTTCTTAGAATATCCCGTGTTAGAATGGACCCATAAGGATCATCAAGACCAACTCCTGCCTCCACATAGGACCACACAAGAATCAGACAATTTGTCTGAGAGCACTGTCCAAAAACTTCTTGAACTCTGGCAGCTTAAGGCTGTGACCACTGCCCTGAGGAGCTTGTACCATGCCCAGCACTCTCTGAAGAATTTTTTCCTGATATCCAACACAAATCTCCCATCACAAGTTCATGACATTATTTATCTATCTATCAAGTAACTGATAAATAACATGCCAAAAATGACACAAGCAGAAATTCAAAAGCAATACATAGATTACACTTCCAAATACACTACATTCCGTACTCAAGGAAGACTAGAAAAAAATAAATACATTATAGCAATAATATTTTTAAAAGTCTAATAATATGAAAAAATACTTATTCTTGCAGCTGGCATGATTCACCTTTTCAAGTATTTGAAATTTCAAACATTTTATAGAATTATAGAATGGCTTGGGTTGAAAGAGACCTTTAAGATCATCTAGTTCCAAACACCCTGCTATACAGAGGGACACCTCCCTCAACCTCTAGACCAGGTTGCTTAAAGCCCCATCCAGCCTGACCTTGAACACTTCCAGGTACGGGGCATTCACAAGCTCACTGGGCAACCCATTCCAGTGTCTTACCACCCTCAAAGTGAAGAATTTCTTCCTGTTATCTACTCTAAGCCTATCCTCTTTCAGTTTAAAAGCATTTCCCCTCATCCCGTTGCTATCTGCCCAAGCTTTTCTGTAGGCCCCCTTCAGGTGCTGGAAGGCTACTATAAGATCTCCTCATAGCTTTCTCTTATCTGGGCTGAAAAGCCCCTGCTCACTCAGCCTGTCCCTACAGGAGAGGTCTTCTAGCCCCTTGATCATCTTTGTGGCCCTCCTCTGGACAAGGTCCAACAAATCCATGCTCTTATGCGTTGGGGACTCCAGAACTGGACACAATACATCAAGTGGGGTTCTCACAAGAGCAGAGTAGAGGAACAGAATTCACTCCCTTGACCTGTTGGTCACGCATCTCTTGATGCAATCCAGGATAAAGTTAAAAATCATACGGTTAAAAATAAAATGAAACAATGTATTAATGTATTATCGTAATCACAAAATGCTATGAGTACTGTATGAATACATCATAAAGCAGAGAACATCAAGAACAATTTAACTTCTTCAGGCCTCTACTACAAGCATGTTCTCATGTTATATGTATCTGTGATATAATCTTCCACAAAATCCACAGTAAAAAAAAATTGTGCACATACACCATACGCATGGGATATTTACAAGTAATTCATACACTACAAAAACATTTGTTAAATTGACTGTCTCTAATCTGGCTTTTCAAATGTAAAATCAATATGTTTTCTGTATTGTTGAATAGATTCTTGAGATCCCAACGGCATTGTATTAAGAACAGTACAATCAAAGCATTTCAGGTTACTTTCATCCTTCTAAAATCTGCTTGCTGTTTTATTTTGCTGAAAGCCACATAAGACCATCATTACAAGTGCTATACCTTGCTGATTTCCCTGATGATAAAGTCAATAAAAGAACATACGACTTGACATCTAATGCATCATTCAGCCAAGAAACCTAAAACCAGACAACCGATTATTTCAGTCCTAAAGACCTTCATTTCTAAAGATAAGATAAACCTAGTATAAGAAAATGTACTTCTGGAATTGCTATTACATTTTAAAATGAAATGCATATAATATACGAAAGCTATTTGAAAATTTATGCCTCCTATTTACTATGTTAGCCCATAATTTCATAGGCAGATGTTGGTACCACAACAATAGAGGTTGAGCCTTCCTGCCCATATTCCATCACATTGTGTTGCCATGTGATAGGTGGCAGCAGAGGGACAGACTGACAATATGGTTTCTGACATGGACGTGCTTATGAAGCATAGATGTATCATCCCCCTGTGTGAAAAAAAATTGCACCTGCTGACATTTATTGAAGGTTGCTGAGCTTTTATGGATACCAAACAATGGATGTGAGCACAGTGAGGTTGCAGATGGTGTGTTTCAGCAGCAGAGACAGTGTCATGAAAGACAAGCTATGTTCTGGATAGCCATGCAGCGTCATCACACAATAAAGACTGTCTCAATTAGCTCATCCACACAAATCAGCTAATGGTGGTGACTGTTAGAAAATAATGTTTTGTAGCTGAGAATTTGCTCTATCAAATAGAGTTATTGTGCTCTTTGTATTTGTTGTAGTTTCCATGGAAATAATTAGGAAGCATAACTTTCAAAGTGACCAACCCCCCACACACCCCCCACACACATGTTTTTCATGTCTTTGTGCACACATTTATATTCATTTATATGCATATGTAGCCACAAAAATAGTTCAGACATAAAATTTAGATTCTAAAGCGTACATCTTGGTCACTCATCTTCACACAAACATTCTTCTACTCCTATGCAGAACTTAAGAGCATTCGTTTTACTTCTTCATAACATCTGTCAAGTTCCACCCAAAGTCTGATTAAAATGAGCATGTTCCTGGCCGGAACTCAGTTGAAAACTGCTCAAGTCACACAGAATTTAGCTTGTCTGCCCAAATTAATTGCACAAGAAGTCAATACTTCATGCCCTTTTACTATTCCTTATACCCTGAAAGACAGATCTGTGCCAAAGATTATGGAGTTAAGTGAAGATATCTCACCTACAAATTTGTGCATTTTTACTGGCCGATATTCTACAATCCGTTTTTCTACTGTTGGACTTCATTTCTTCATAAAAATATACATCTCTGAAGTTTACTTTACTTGGAACTTCAAACTGACATTAAATAAGCCTAGCAGTTTTAAATTACCATGGATCCTTTTCCAAATAAGTAGCAAGCTGTTAGCAACAAAAATGGTATTTGATAATATATTGCAACAAAACTTATGAAGTAATATGTTCATTATGTGGTTGACAAAAGAAAAAGTGTATGTATGCATTTGTGAAAAAAGCAAACACAGGTCTCACATTGCTTTGACAGAACATGAGATACATCAAGCTTAAATCTGTTGCAGCATTATTGCAGGGAATGAATGAGAGTTCAAGGCTTAAGAACACAAGGATCATTTTCAGTTAGGACAGACGTAATTCTCATTTTTCTCTATGAATGAGTTTCTGGACAATTTTGGGATTACTCCTGATCCAAGCTATCAGTCTATCCATTGCATATGCTTCACATATAGAAAATAGCCTAGATTAGTCTTTCATCAGAGACTTGCATTCAACACATTTTAACATATCAGTCTTCCCAAAACTGTACTGATCCATATTTCTTCAATATCTAGTCTTCCTTCTACTTCTCCCAGTCATGCACTTCAGTGACTTTCAAGTGATCTACCTCAAACTTTCCTTTGATTTCCTGAAGAGGTTTCTGTCACTGGCTCCACAGGATCCTCACTTTAAGTCATTTCATTATCACATGATGCTACTCTACAACCCCTGTATGGATAATGCATAGATCTAGTTCTGCACATCATATTTGCCCAAAAGAAAACCTCAGCCCTTCTCTAGATGCTTTCATACTGAGGACTAGCCATCAATTCAAGAGCTTTACAAAAATTGTAATTTGGGGACTTGAAACCTTCAGACATTTCCTGCTTAGCCTTTTGGTTTGATCATGTAATTTAGGGCAAAAAATTGACCAACAGCTTCAGCACTTAATTTTTAAAAAATCACTTTCATTCTTGATTACTGCAGCAGTTTCCTTTAGTAATTTTGCTGTTGCATCTAACCATCATAAAAATTAGTTCTTAGTCTGTTATTTTGACCACCAGGAACCCATTTTTTTCCATTTTCTTTCACCCCTTTCCTCTATTGTATAAAACAATGCTTTTATTTTTTTCTTTTTTAACTTTATGACTCTTCATATTTTATCATTTCTTATTTAATGTTGCAAGATAAAATCCTGTTCCTGATCAGCAGTTGATGCTTGTTTCCATCATGTATTAAACTAGAAACACTCACCTAAAACATGACCTTTCAAATTCCTACTTGAACTCTGCTTTAATATCTAAAATAGGAAATGACTTGATCACAGACAGGATACAGGTCTGCTGAGACACAAAATGATCATTATCACCCTTCCTTAAATTTCACTTATTAGGAAATAATGCAGAATCTTCCTCATGATATACCAATTCCTTTTGTTCATGTACATTAACACACTTTTATAAGAGGGTTCTGGAGGATCTCCCTGGGCCCAGCTTACTTGTACTGAGATGACTTCTTTCTCTGGCCTTGGAGTCTGAACTTGAAGACTAAAAATAGCTGATTTTCATCAGTTTTTATCAAAATATTCTCATGTATTATACAATATCTAAAGCGAAGAAAGGACTTGAACTTCGAATAGTTTATTCACTAAATGTAAACATACATACACATAGCTAAGAGCATAAATATAAACTTGATTTTCAACATCACTTCAGCTCCAAAAACACAGAGGACAACCAAAGAAATTTGAAACAAAATTTACTCTGCAATGGCCAACAATGGGACACAGCCAAAAATAACATTAATTTTGAACAGCTAGTTTAGAAGCACACTGTTCTTAGACTGTTTTTGTGATCACCAGGAACCCATTTTTCCCATTTCCTTTCATTTTTCATTGACATAGCCAGAGGAACCTAACCATGATTATAATAGAAGAATATACTTTGAATGCAGAATTAAAATCACACAGAATTAAAATCACATGAAAATGAAACAAGTGATAAATATTTATTTTACTGAAATGGAAAGAACTGGTGAAACTTAATAGTATTTATCTGATCTATGACAGAAAATCTAACTGTAATTTTTGAAGAAAAAAAATCAGAAAAAAAAAATCACTGAAAGACCTCAAACTAGTTATTCAAGCTCACCAGACAAACAAGATCAAATAGTCCATGCTAAATATCCACTATCATAGAGTAGACGGTACTGTAGAAGAAAAGTAAGGAGAGATATAAAAATCAGAATATTTCCGGAAAGGGCAAAAACATCATCTCAAGCTTAACAACAAGCAGGACAAGTATATGGTGAAGTTGCTCATGCTGTGAAAAGTTACTTCAGCTGAAACAATTCCTAACAGAATTAAAGAGTTAAAAGCTCAGATGGATTTCTATTAACAAACTGCAGACAAAAGCTGAGAACACAACATAATTGAAATCCTCATAGAAATAATGAAAAATACTGTAGTGACAGATACGTAGTTCTATCAACCAAAATGAAAATGAACTCTTATTCTGGTTACAGAGATTCAAATCAACATAGTGCTGTAAACAGTGATATTAAAATGGTAAATTATACAATGTAGAAGGAAAATTAATTTTTTTCTCCCAAAAACGCATAGGTGAATCAAGTGAATGGCTAAATAACCAAGTATAAATACTTAACTTTTTACAGAGAGTAAGATCTCCACACTTAGAATTATATTAAATCATTGGGCCTACATATCAGAGGGAATCAGCAAAACTTCTGATGAAGGATCTAGAGATACTGTTATAAAAATCTGGCTAGGAGAGGTGCAGCCAAGCTCCTTCCGTTCTGGTCACACAACTGAATTGCCTTCACCTGTGCTCCCATGGCTGACTCAGTGCTTGTCTCAGGTGATCAATCAGTGGTTCAGGCAATGATTCAAAAGTTCCCATACAATAGATCATTTCACTTCTGCATATGCTTAGAAAGACTTACTAGACAATAGAAGGGGAATATTTTTTCACTGCCTAACAAAAGAGAAGACTCTGGGAAAAATGCCAATGCATTACATTTTTTAAAAATCAATTTATAGTTTCTAGTTTGCATCTCTTGAACAATGAAGTATGCATTTTTATGCATTCCACACTAACAGGAAGCAAACGTTTTTGATGCTCATGTATAACATTTCTGAAGTTGTACAGGTTCAAGAAGGTTGAAGAGGTTAACAACCTAAAAATATTTGGCCTGGGAAAATACATTAAAACAGTACAGCCATGTGTTTAAGGATTTTTGAAAGAATCAGGAGATGCTGAGAGAGCAATACATACAAAGTAAACTGTGTGAGACAACTCACCCTGAGAAAGACTGAACAATAGGACAGAGGTAAATTACAGCAAGATCGAGAACACTACCAAAAGAAAATCAGGAAAATTAGGGTATTTTGCAATGGTAAAAGCATGCATTCACAAGCGTAACTTTGCTCGTGAAGAAAGCATTTTAAATACAATAGCACGTACAGGTACCCCAAGCAGCCTAGAGTTCACAATATCATGTTTTTCAGTAGTATACCAATAACTACAAAACAGGTATTTCCAGGGAAACATTTGGCGCCTCATAAAAAAGCTTATCCAAATATAGAGAGCAGTGTTCTGTATAGAACACGCATCTCCAAAAACTTCAATCTACCTGTATAAAGGAAGTAGTTTTGACAAACACTGAATGAAGTTTTGTGACTTTTTTTTTTTTTAAAAACAGCAGCACCAGCTAAGTTAAAACAGAATGACTCACCTGCCACAGGCACCTTGTGTTGACAAGCAACATTTCTGCCATTCATTTCCTCTAACAACAGAATTTTTTTCCTCTAACTACAAAGTCAAACAGAAGAGTTTATACTGACGATGTCACAAAATATGGCTGTCTGAGGCAAAACAGGCATATGTAATCTGTGCAGCGCAACTTCATACTTACTTCCTACTTCCTTCCTAATTTAAGTTTGTCTTGCCAAATGGCAATACAGAATGCCATTTTTTCTTTCTATAGCTTTTGCGTTGGTTTCATTAACTTCAGACATCTAAAATGTATGTGTACATGACAGTAACCATAGGTTCCTTCCATAGCCAATGGATAAGCTTATTAATCCGATTTACTTTCAACATTATGTCATAAAAGAGGTGAATGATGCCTTTAACTTTGCTGACCACACTAACCAGGGCTACACCTTCAAAAGGAGAACAGAGCTCAAGGATTTTTTCACTGCTTATCAAGCCAGGAGAGTGTTGTTACACAGATCTGACACAAAGCTCAGAAGTGAGCTAGTCCTTAGGAAGCACAGGTTTAAATGATCATAGAATTGTAGAATGGCCTGGGTTGAAAAGGACCATAGTGATCACCTAGTTTTTCTTACCTTAAGAGACTGTAAGAAATTTGATCAAAATATAAAATTGGCCACAGAAAAAAAAATACATACTCTCAGAACCGTGAACTTTTTTAAACTACAGACTGAAATTCACATCAGTCTTCTGACAATTTCTTCTTGAACCAAGTACTACCAGTACTGTCACTGAGGATTTGTCACTGCAAGACAAGACTGACAGAACAGCATCCTCCCGTCTGTCCAGTCCATTATTTGTGGAATCTACTACGTTTTGTTAAAATAGTTATGTAAATCCAGCATCAATACTGGTGCTCCCTACACTAATACCTCAACAGAGACTAAGCTATCAGTGTAGCTTGCATTAGAGAAAAGTAGATTGAATGGCTGCAAACTTAAATACTACATAATGAAATTACATAAGAAAATGTCCCTTTTCTAAGCCACTGATTGTTAGTTACATATTATTTAGTGTCTGTGATCTTAAATGATCAGATTACTTGACCCTGAATTGTAGTTATACAACAGCCCATTTGGTTTACTAAGAGTGACAGTGCAGATCTTGAGCAGCCTGTTTTTTCCTCTATCTTTTGAGCTTTCACTAGATAGCTTCACTACTTTTCCATAAACTTCTTGAGGCAGAGACTAATATTGCCCATAGCTATAGCTCCTAATAGCTGTGACAGTAATCATCACCAACTGGGAATATCCTATGCATGCCAAGGCTCCTGGGCTCAGCTGTGGGCAGACTCCTGCTGAGAGTTGAGAAAAAATGAAAACAAACAGGTGAACAGTTCTGGCAGCAGGTTCCTTAGAAAAAGGTAAACAAGTAATCTACTAATAATATTTGGAGCATGATATTCAAAAGTGTAAATGTACAATTAACATCCCACTCAACTTTCCTATTTGCCTTGTGCAATTGGGATAACAAGCTGGATTCAAAGCAGACTGCAAGTGAGCAAGCAATTTATACCAACTGCTCACCATACTATTAATCATGGAAGAGAGCAGGAAAGATAACTGTGATCTGAATGAATTTTCATATCTTTAAACCCCAGGTAAGAACAGAGATAGTTTTCAGATCAGTTGCCCCCAGGGGAGAAAAATAATGAGAGAGGAGGCCTGAGTGACTAAGCATTATTGAGCTAGCACTTATTACTAAAGTAATTACCAGCCTTGGCAGATAAAATGGGGAAATCTGTGGCAGTGAGTCAGCAAACAAAAGCGTTGCAGCTTACAGGGATGGACAATTCTCATGAAAACAGAATAGGTCAGTTAGACCCCTAGGGAATAATCAGCAATGAAAACATTCAAAACAATTCAATATTCCAGTGAACGAAGACATGAGTAATACTGCTATGGGTTACAAGGAGTTATTTTCTAACAATGCTCACTTTTTTTTCTAATCAAAACTTATTCTTCTCCACAGAATTGCTCTGCTCTCCCATTCTCCCTTTCTTAAAAGCAGGAATGAACACTGAGGTCTTCTTAAAACCAGTTCTTGTCTTGAAAACTTTCTTTGAATACAACTTTCACTGTCAGAGCAGACCATTTAGTAAAATAATAAATCCTCCACCAAAATCCATCTGTTGAACTGAATTTGCTCCACAGGGGTTTATGATATTCTTCAGTCACAATCAGTCATAATGTTGCTTGGTATTCCTTGAAATACTTAGGATGACTAGAACATTAATAACTACTAATTTTATCATTGATTTTAAATCATTTTTTGTTCCAAAAACATTTCAGGTGCCAATAAATATTTTTTTACTCAAGTAAAAGGAAAACAAATGGCTTACTTATGAATCCTAATCTAATACTGTTCATTAAAAAAAATTACTCAACCCGTATGAACAGTAAAGGTTCAAGCTCAGTGTGTATGGAACCCTGGACAGACTGATGTAGTGTTTGGCAGCCCTGCCCATAGCAGGGGGATTCGAGCTCAGTGATCCTTAAGGTTCTTTTCCAGTCTAAGCCATGATTCTGTGATTCTATGAATAAACATCATATTAGAGAAACAACATCTGTGTGCAAGATTCATATATGAAAACAGCTGAAGACCAAACAATTGTTTTACACACAAGGGCATACGTATGGGAGTATTGACAATTTCTAGAAAACACATATATAGTTAGATTTAGATTTTGATAGCAAATAATAACTAACAAGGCATATTTAAAGTATCAAACAATTATGAACAAGTAGCAGTTACCTAAATGCAGTAAACTACTGCTAAGGTAAAATAGATTTAATTAATCAGAAAGATGGATCAAGGATTTTAAAGAGGATTTGGCCTTCTGCACAAGAAGTTTAGATTTTAGCACAAGCAACTATCTCAAGCTCAATAGCTTTATTATCCAGTTACCATACAATGAATATTTCTACACCTTTCCAAATAAACAGCAGATGTTCCGACTACAGAAACAGCATACATTAGTAATGAAGGACAATTCATGACATATTGCACCCAAGGGCATGGAAATCTTTTGATTAATCAGGTATTTTCATAGCAGCAGTAGAAAAGACAGGCTAAGAGGCTTCACCAAGTTGTACAGTCACAAAAAATAGTGTAATTTATTAAGGTTCAGAAGAAAATGTTGGCCTACTAATAAAATAAATTTTAAGGAAACACGTTTTCAGAAACCATTATTAAGAAAAAAAATAATGATAAAAATAATAAGAGAAAGCTGTTGAGTAAGGAACAAACTCGAATCTGTCGATAAATTTCATCTTAAGATAATTTATATTTCATAACCTATCATCATTGTCATTATAGACAATTTGAGACTGTGAAACAATTGTTCATCACATCTAGATTTTAGATACATAGGACTGTTTTCAATTGGTAAAGTAAACATTTAAACCCAGTTCCCCTATCAGAAATGGTACAAGCAACAAGAGTTACCATTATACACCAATGAAGAATGGTGTTATAAATTGGTCAGCCTAGCACTAAATGTTAAGTGGGAGATCTCAAATTCTTTGAGGCCATAAACAGTCAATAACCAGATATACAACTTAATTTGGATTCATCTAAGTACAAAAAAGCCATGGACACAAGTGGTGGGTTTTTTTTTTTTTTTTTTCAAGCTGCATGAATTCTCTACATCAATGAAAAAATTAAACAGACTTCTGTTCTGTTTCCTGCTTTCTATGGCTGTTTCTCATTTACATATACCTTTCCAAATCTGTAATTAAAAAGGTTTTAAAGGAATGAAGTAGCTAATGGGAGGTCACCACATTCACATGAACAGCAGAGTGAGGGACAAAGCAGAAATCTAGAAGACAAAAGAACTATCAATACAAGGAAACCAAAAACACAGGCTGCATCATTAAACCCAAGTCTTATCTATACCACTTCACCAAGATTGATAATGCCCATAATCAAAAGTGTTCTATTCCTATTTAGAGTCCTTAAAACTTAACGTCCATGAAGTAGCAAATGCATTATGAAAGCAAAGATCATATTCATAGGCTGTGCTTAATGTGACTCTAAAGATGTGTTTTTCTGCAGTGAATTACTCTTTTAATGTATTTTTGTTTCCAATTTACTATGGTAGAAGCTGTTAAAGTAATGGCAGACATGTCAGCATACAAAGAGACTCATGGCAAGTAAGAGCATACAAATTTGTTTTGTATTTATCATACTAATTTAGATGGTCAATTTAAAATTGATCTCATTCCATCCTTTCATGTTTAGGGACATAAATGCCATCCTGTCAATATTTTAAAATAAAACCAGTGGCATTCAATAACTTCTGTAAACAATCTTTAGTAAAGGTCTAGAGCTCAAGTGGATAACAAGAAGGTAATAATACCTAATACCACTTATAGGTCACATAATATGACAGTTTATTTTAGCTCTGCTGAGCAATAGTATGGGAAAGCTAATACCATGTTCTGTCTGCTTAGTCACAGTTACAGAATTCCTAGCACTACCAAAGCTGGTTTACAAGTTTTTAAGGCTTTACAAGACCAGACAGCGTTTTCATTCTCCTTATACGTATAAATGAAACTCTAGCAAGCATTATGTGTCTACAAATTTACTTTTAAATAAGATTTTCACCATAAATGTCATTTGATTTTTCAAAGGTCTTCAAATGCTTTCAGTGTAATAATGCACATTAGTGCTATATGTGGAAAATAAAAGAAAACACAGAAAACACAGAAGTCAATTATCTCCAATTGAGCTTGTCTGAATTGTGAATATCCCACACTCAGAAGGCATAATGACCACACCTGATGGCTGTTGCTCAGATGCATCTCTGAAAACACATGGCACTGTTTGGAAATGTCAGAAACTTTAGTTCAAACAAATCCTAATGTAGTGTAGTTAATCTAGACTGATAAAGGAGTTCCATGACCACAGAACTGCAATGTGCTGTAAAAGAGGAACTCCATACAGGCCAAAACATTGAAGTAACCTTTTTAAAATGGTCAAACTGTCTCTCATTTTGCCCACTTTGCTCTGTTTCTTACCTGGCTGTCTTGCCTATAGCATTAATGTAAGGACTTTAGTTTTGGACACTCATTTCATTTGCTTTATTAGCTTCAATTCCAATAAGATTGTTATTATCTCACATTCAGCTATTATATTAAGTAAATTAAGTTCCTTCCCTTAGCTCATTGCTGCTGTTTTCATCATCCAGGCCCATCTTCCTACCTTCCCAGGGCATGGGTTTGTGGGTCCCCTCACCCAATCCCTGTCACAGAACTAAGACAAACATGGCCAAAGAGGGACAAAGACGTTGGTTTGACTTGATGACAAGCTTTTCTATGATCTCACACATCTGCAAACAAACCAGAATTAGGCAAAATACTCCAGCGTGGCTTAATGCTTAGTGTTGTTGGGAAAACATAAGGCCATACTACAAAACTTTTACAGAACTGTCCAGAGCTTGAAGCTTGACATTATGAACTTAATTTGGAAAAGAATAAATAAATGGGGGGGATACCCTGTAAACACAAATTGTAAAACATGTAGATCAGTAGCATCTTGCTTTTACAATACAGAGCCTTGCATCTCTATGGCACTTAATGCACCAGCTCACCCATCAAAGAAAGCCCTGGTCATTTTCTTACTGTAATGAAAGAAAGAGAGACTTTCTACATGTTGAGATTTGTTGACTAAAGCAGAAGGATGTTATATAGAAATGATTACTCCTGAAATTCAAGCGCAGCATCCTCATATACTGTTGAAAATTTAATATTTGATGACAGTCAGAAAACTCAACAGAGAATGTAGCTGACATTTTCTTTCAGCAGCACACTGACAAATTATGGAAACTGAGTTTGAAAGACTAGTCACAGAGACTGAAATGCCTCGGAGGAAGAGAAGAGAAGCATTTGTGTTATACTTGTCAGAGAAAACTATCTCCTGATCTTATGCCTTTAGACTGCTGAAGACCAAGGGTACAATCAAATACCTAACGTTACCCACACAAATAGAGGATTAAAACAATTCAGATGCAGTTAAATACTGCCTCTCTCAATGTCTTAGCATTTATTAAAAAATGTAGCTATCTTGTTCTCTGCACAAAAACACACTAAGAAAAACTAACTGAGGTTATGTATACAAATGATTCCTTTCTCTACACCTTCTCATTTTTATGAGAAGCGTGCCCTTGCATGCATGAAGTGTTTGTTCTGCAAATTCAAATTGCCGTCATAGCTACAGATCTGGCTTCTATAGTCTTCCTATGATCTCTCAGTTAGAGATGTCTTCCTTAATCTCAGAAAATTCACACTCCAACAACCTTCAAAACTGTAGTGTCAGCTTTTGGGAGATAAATTCTGAAATTCCCTTCCCTTTGATTTCAGCTTTCTATATCCTGCATGTGCACTATAATGCCTCTCTTTTTGCAACAAACTGAAATGAAAATTATATGCTCAGTTCTTCTTTTAAAGAGTCAGCAACACAGAACGTTCCTTCCTTGGGAACTGTTAGTGTGCTCCATCCTTACCACGCCAAGAGCATTCTTGCATGCATAAGAAAGTTAAGCCTAAATTCATTATGTCTAGAAGATCCAGTCACCTATGCAAATATGAACAAGATTTGTCTTTAATATATAAAACTTCTTTACCATAGCATGATTTTCAAAAAGTTTACACAGCAGCCACTATTGAAGGCAACAATGGTTTCTGATAAGGCTCATATACAAGTGCAAACTTTTAAAAGCAGCCTATTTATTGCTTCTCTGCTCAAAATAGAAATAAAACAAGCTATTTACATTTAAAATATTTTCTTCAGCAACAAAATTAAGAACTGTTTACTCCAGTACAGGAACAAACTGACAGAAGTCTGTCTGTAAAACAACTAAAGTCATCATACAATTTTAAATGCACTGTTTACTGTTGTTGCTACTAAAACATGATTGTGAATCTGAATGCGTTACTATTTCACCTCCAGTGCTGTGTAAGTAACTTGGGAACCTAAGTCATTGTGAACTTAGGAAAAACAGTCTTATGTTCAAATAAGTTTAATGAATAGGATACCTAAGAAACAGGACAGATATCTTGATATTTGTAAAATATTTTGAAAAATTAGATGCCCCCATAGAACTAATGGAAGAGATGAACTTTATACAGAACACGCTTCAGATTAAATGTTTTTGTGTTTTCTAAAATAATATAAATTATATATTTGCATTTTATCCATTAGAAAGAAAGTATCTTTATCTTCACTGTAATTTGAAGTTAGAATTTCTAGTTTTCAATTAAATCAATAAAATGTTACCACATACTATATAAGAAAATTAGACAGATTCTTAGAGAATCTGTCATCAATCATTATAATTAAATCCACAACAGAGTAACACAGTAACGTGAATGTGCTTTCCCTGGTGCATACAATGCATGTTTCTCCTTACTCATCCAGGGGTAGCCCAGGTCCTTCAGCTCCCCCTCTATTTCATGCTCAATTCTTACAAGAAATTGTATAGCGAATCATGGTACAAATTAACAAAAGTATGGAAAAGCACAATAATGTATTGTGTCTGAATGTCCCTTTGCCACTATGGGGCATGGATGTTGCTTCAGCAATGCAGGAGGTACCCTAAAAAAAAAAATCACTCTTAAGGGTTACAAAAAGGTGACTTCATTTACAGCTCAAATTTGATCGTGCGGAAGTCATTGAATACATCTTTCTACATGCAAGGCAGATGATTCACTATTTAGGATGCTACTCTCACATGATGGAGGTGAGTATTCACTTGCTTCTGCAGTACAGAATACCTGCTCAACTTTCAGCAAGATAATTTATGGCGAGTTATTAACTGGCCATAATATTTAAGAAAATTATAAGAAATATTATTTAGAAAACAAAAAATGAGAAGATGATTGAGTTAGAAGATGGAATGTTTTTGAAAATCCTACTGCATGATTATTTGTATGTCTAGGCATCTTAAAATCTGGGACGCAGCCTCTCTATGCTTTTCCTAAATAGCACTAGAATTCAAAGAAATATTGTAAAGAGAATTTATAATTACAAAAGGCTACTGCAAGCATTCAGGATACAATTTATTATATGAAAAAAGCTTTCCCTTCCTGACATAATGCCTTAGAAATCTAACTGTCCACTACTTCTTCCAACACAAGTATTTGGTGTCCTCAAAGGCAGCAAGCAGCATAATGAATGAAAAAAAAATGCTTATTCATGTAGTGTGTAATTAAACTGAAAATCCTGGCCAATAAATGTTCTCCATGCTTAAAGATTATGCAAGTTCAAAGAGAAGCTAAACAGAACAAGGGGGAGGGGAAAATCTATGAAAGATGCTAATCAACCCAAAACCATCTCTGGTTATAACAGTCCCTGAGCTGCAGCATGCTATAAGTTGAAACCGTATATATGTTTACTATGGTTTCCTGTGTATTTGTTGTCTTTCAGAAAAAGAATACTTCAGTCTCCTGTACTAAAGCAATGCCTATGTTCCTCTACAAGGTGATTAACAAAATAACTAACACACAAATATCTTTTTCACTTGGAAAAACTCATCTGCTCCTTTAAATTCCTATTTCTATATGTCAAATACAAACATTTACGTACTCTTTATTTGGATAAATCCAAGAACTTTCACATTCATTTCTTGGAATGTTTGCAATAAGCACACTAAAAAATAGAATACCAGATAAAATTAAGCATTTAGGTAACTGAAGTTGGATTATCTCAGCACTGAATTGGCAGCAATGTACACAGCAGGAAAAAAAACAGTGTGAAAGGACTGCAAGGGAGTTTACAAAAGTGCAGACAGTGGTATGCACCCAAAATAAATTCTGTTGTGTTTCAAAATACAATGAGTAGAGTACCTTCAGTGTCTTCAATATCACAGCACATAATTAAGCAAAGTAACTGTCAAAATAAGAGTGTTAGGAGAAAAAAAGAAGATGTTAGGAAAATGCTGCAGAATCTTATTATTTTGTACAACCATTTTTCAATGGCATGAAAGATATTGCTGAAAAGAAACTGAAATGAAGGAGAGAATACTAAAATATTTCAGATGATTGATTTTTTACTTCAGTTTGATATCAGATACACAAGCATTCATATAAACACAACAGATTAGTAGGTTGCAAAGGTCATATGGAATTATTTGAGATCATCTTGTCTAGGCTTTGTCATGTAACTGCTATAGAACGCTACTTACATTTGGACATCTACAAAACACTTCCACTTTAGAAAATTGATGCAAGCAGGTTACAACGAGCAAAAATTATCACCTTTTTAAAATAGCAAAGTAAAACTCAGAAAGATTTTACTGTACTGAAATAGACTGTGTCTAATGGAGGGACACACTTGGAGGCTGAGCAGATTAGCCTGTAGTTCTGTAATTCTCATAATGTTGGTGAGTATCCAAAAGGTGTCAAAAATAATACAGAAGTGCATAACAACCATCTGCAAACATATGTTGTAATTGCTTTAGCAGGAATATTCTCAAGAGTCGAGATTCACTTGTATGAAGAACAAACGTGCAAGAAAAAAAAACAGAATTTCTAAGGTGTATAACTAGTTATAGGTGTATAACTAGTATAGATATACCTTCTAACTAGTATAAATGCTTTTCCAAAGTCCTCAATAAGAGAAAACTTTAAAAAAAAAATGCTGGTTTGTTGCTCAGGGACATCCTTGGAGGCTAAATTAAAGCCAGCGATGAACTAAGCAGTAACTGGAAAGTAGCACAGTCTGGATTCACCTCCTTGAAAGCTTTCAGAAAGTCTTTGTTTTTTCAACAGCTTATTTGTACACCGTATCAGTGTTGAAAAAACATTGAGCAAGGAAGTTGAGCAATGGCATAACAGAGCTCAGCACAAGCCAGCGTAAGATGACCTTAGAAGATACAAGTGGAAAAAATATTTTCATAGGATTTGAAACTCATCTAGATTGCTCCAAAAGTAATGCCTCCTATTTGTTTCTGCAGGATCTACAATGGATACAAAGAGCACAATAACACTGTTTGATACAGCACATTCTCAGCTAAAAAACAGGACTTTTCAACACAGTCACAATTTCACTAGTGATGAACAAAAGTCTGCATGCTACACTCTGAAAAATCTACACCAGCAGAAATAACCCACTGTTGCTGTCACAGCTGCTGAAATGCACAACCCAATGCCTCACTCCTTGTTCTCCATAAATATTCAGCAAGCACTGATCAATGTCAGCAGGTGCCATTTTTCTGCATGGAGAAATTCAGTGACACACCTTTATTTCAGATGCACTTCTGTGTTAACACAATTTTCTCAGACTGCCCTTCTGCTGCCATTTGTGTCATTATAGCAACAAAACATAACAAAATATTCTCAGGAGGATTCAGACATTACTGTCATACCACCGCCATCCACCTTGACATTGTGGGCCAACATAAGTATGATATGTTCTAAACTATACTACAGGCTAAAATAAGGCCTGTAACAACAACCAATCAGGATAATTTAGAACTCAAGCCATGGCCAAGCTAACAGCAAAGCTAGGATGACAAGCCCAAAAAGCTGCATATATATTGCTTAATTTCTGTGATATGTTGGATTTGTCATTTGCATTTCCAAAATTAAAAGGTTGCTTTCAAGGATATGCCTCAAATGTTACTCTCTTCCCCTTCTCACTATGCCACAGATAACTGCTGCCAATCAATATTTCTGAAAAGCAATTCTTCAAGGATATAAAATGCCAAAATTTGCATAATAGCTACCTACACTACAGATCACAGCTAGGTCAAGGTGCCTTTGCACTAAAAATACATACACACATCACAAAATATGGTGGCGCATGCTTCAAGGAACTAACAGCCTAGAAGACTGACCTAACTGATAACAAAAAAAAAAATAAAAATCGAACAGCAGAAAAAGAAAAAAAGATGAAGGTAATTTGAGTTGCCCTGTGATCCTATAAGGGAACACAGATATAAGAAATGCAAGATTTACTTATGATAATAGCAAAGAAAGCCACACCTTGCTTTACAGTTGCTCACCAATCCATTACTGGATGTGACCTCAGTGAGACAAAGAACTTGCAAACATGCTGCAACAGGATTTTCCAGGGTTAATGCCCAAAAAGAAGCAGGCACATATGTGCTTGAGGGATGGGACAAAATATCAGACTTGACAGATTTGTTCTAAACCTTCTCATGCAGTTATCTATGAGTAACTCTCCATCTCACTTGTGTAAAAACAAAATTCTAAACAGACTTTGGTGACAGCTGGATTTGTCTACCAGCACTGAGATTTGTTACCTATTAATCAGTTTGATGAATTTACTTATTTACTGTGAGCATCTGGGGACATTTGAAAAATACTTTTCCCAACACTGTGGCTTATCTTTTCAGACCGTATACTGTTAACATAGCTTATTTATGTTTCTCTATACAAAGCCTTTGAGAACCGTCCCTTTCTACCTTATGTGTTTGTGTGCTATTGACAAATGCAATTCTAAAATCCCCAAACTATTATGATGTGCATAGTTGGTGGCTACTCAGAAACTTTTTACATTATCTATGAGACACTCAGAGATATATCTAAACTGTGTCATATTGTGAAAATGCTGAGACTTCTTTGGGTATTTTGTCTAGAAAAGAAAAACTTCCTCAACAGATAATTTTCTTTTTTACTGAAGGCTTCAATAGTATATTCTGGCCATCTTAAAATGCAGTGCTGCTAGCATGCTGTTTTCCTTCAGGTATTCTTATCTCAGCTACGGGATGAATAGCAAGATAACAATTACTATGCTCATAAGGAAGTCTAGCTCCAAACATCTCTGCAACACTGATCTCTCATAATGACACAGCAACTAGTATTAGCATACACAGAACCAGTATGTGTTTCTGTTTTAAAATTATATTCCTGAATGTCACTATGTGGCCTGAGCACTCTGTACCCTCGTGACACTCTCAGATGCAATTCATGTTCCCACAGCCTCCCCATCCCATGAAACCGTAGAAAGGGAGAGGAGAGATAAAACAAGCCTTAGAGTTGGTTACAACCTCTCAGGCAGAGAGATCTGCTGAGCAGGATTGACTGCCATCCAGAGAGGAAAATGCCAATACTGATCTGCTCCCATCTATTTTGTCTACTTTTGCTTCTGCCGCAATAAAGGGCCAAGGAGACGAGGAGCTCCACCTGGTTTCCCAAACCTGGAAAGAAGTAGTCATGATAGAGAGCATTCTCCTGGTCATCCCTGCCATGCAGAGGCAGCATTTTCACCACAGGCCTTGTCACTTTGCCTAGGTAGAGAATGACTTGTCAGATCAAATCAAAAGCAGTGCCATTAATCACAGGATGGAGACAAGCCAACACATGAGAGAGGTCAGTGGCTGAGCAAGGAAGAAAAAGTACTGCCGGACAGTTAAATGAGAAAGCAAGAAATTCTGGAGCTGGACAACCCTACAGCAAGCATCTGATTTCACAGGTGATTACTCTGAAATGCCATCTTGCTTTAGTGTAGGCATCTTCTCTTTTATTTCTATTTAACTGCACTGATTTTGTTTTCTAATTTCTAATAGTTAGCTATAGAAATAATGAAATAAATTTTTACTGATACATGAATATAAAAAAACATTCTGCCAGACCTTGAAGCTCAAGACTGATTTCCTTTTTAAGGAATGATTTCTTCTCCCCCACAGTAAAGGATATTTGGTTACAGCTTAGTGATACAAGCAGGTTTCAGCACCCATTTTTCTGTTTCCTGGAATACCGGGGGCCAAATTATCCTCTGGCACAACTTCAACGAAGACAAGCAGATGACTCTAACAGAGAAGCTATGGGTACCACGTGCCAAGTTCTTTCCATCACTGAGCCACAAACCAGTGCAGATCATTACACAGCTTCCCAAAACTTTCTCTCCAACTAACTCAGAATTTAAAAGAAAAACAAAAGACCTAAACTAATAAGTTCTGCAGTGGCTCTTCTGTTCAATTAGCCAAGAGATGTGGAGGTCATTCCCTTGGAATGGTCAGATTCTTTATGATTTCCTATGTGTTCCTGCCTGTATCATTTGTCAACAATCTTTGAGTGCTCTCCTTTACTAAGCAGTGAAAAAAAATCATTATTTCAAGTATATATAGGAATTTTTTTTCAGCAGAAAACATTTTAAACATACTAAGATTACTCTTGAGGTTTGTATGCTTAAAGACAAACAACAAAAACAGAACTTCTAGGCATGCTAAATAGGAACTGGAAATTGTTAGCAATACACTCAACTATGATTGCTCTAAAAATACATTGGATGACAAAGTAGTTTAGTTGTAATTTATAAACAACGAAGTATGAGAGTCACCTGTTCCCTGAAATGTGAGTAGCCTTGAGAGAAAGCTCACAGTTCTGCCAAAAACATAAACAGCCTTTGAAAGCTGCTTGTTAAAAAAGGGTAAAAGAACATTTGGAAATAAATCTTTATAGACAGACTACTTCAGACAGCCATGTACAACTGCTGTAACATATTTATAGAAGGTTGCTTCATGGTCACAGAAATACTAAGTATATTAACCACTGACAAAGCTTTGCCCTGATGCTTTAGGTCAAATAACTGTCAAAAATGGGTCTGCCATATTCAGACACACACACCAGCAGAAAAAAAAAATCAACATTTTGATTACTGTGTGAAAATTGAAAATTGAATAAAAAAGAAAGAATGGAATATACAAGAGCTCCTTGTTCTCCTTACGCCTCTTACTCCCTGAAATTATTTGTGCTAGAAATACCACTGAAGCCTTCCTTTCGTCTTTGTTTCAGAGAAAGATGATACAGAAAAAAGATGGTATAACTTCCCTACAAGAAAGACAAGGGTAGTCAGGGAAATAGGTCAAGATTTGGATGACTGAGGTTTGTAACGGTAGTCTATCATGGACTTCTTGTGAATTGCTTAGCAATCTACTTATGGGCAGATCCAGAAAGATGTTTAAGTGCCTATTTCCTTGAGAAATCAATGAGATCTGGGAATGAAAGCAGGATTTGAGGAGTAGCTTTGAGGAGCTACTTCTCCTTTTCTCTGCGCCTCACTTCCCTACCTGTAAAAAAAAAAAGAGATACCACTTTTCTTCTCCACACATATACTACAAATCTGAATACTTGTGGACTATAAGAGCTCAGATGCAGTACATCAGACAAACCCCCAACAAAATAATTTCTGCTGAATCAGATCTTCCATCTTTCACATACACACAGAAACTCACTACATAATAAAGAAATCATTATATTGTGTGATTTCTCCTCAAATATACAAGCATAAGGAAAAAAAAAACATTATCTGAGCAGAAATGAAAGGTCCTAGAGCTCAAACTGTACAGATTTTTGCACATTGAAGGCTTCATTTTTATTCTGCTTATAATTTTGAGAAAAAAATGCCAGTTAATAATGATGTTTAGCAATATTCACTAAGAGTAAAAAAAAATAAAAAATCAAACAACAACAAATAAGCAGTCTCCTGCTATAGAATCATACAATCAGCAAGGTTGGAAAAGACCTCTAAGATTATCCGGTCCAACTGTCTACCTACCACCAGTATTTCCCCTCTAAAACCATGCCCCTTAGTAGAACATCTAAGCATTGCTTGAACACCTCCAAGGATGGTGACTTCACCACCTCCCTGAGCAGCCTGTTCCAGTGCTTCACCACTCTTTTGGGGAAGAAATTGTTCCTAATATCCAACCTGAATCACCCCTTGAGGCAACTTGAAGCTGTTCCCTCTAGTCCTATTCACTAGTTACATGGGAGAAGAGACTGATTCCTGCCTCACCACAATCTCCTTGCAGGCAGCTGTAGAGAGCAATAAGGTTTGCCCTGATCCTCCTCTTCTCCAGACTAAACAATCCCCATTCCCTCAACCACTCCTCATAAGACTGGTGCTCCAGAGCCCTCACCAACTTCACTGTCCTTCTCTGGACACATTTCAGGGCCTATATTCTTTCTTGTAGTAAGAGGTTGTATAGTCTTTTCCCTTTCAAAAATCCATTTAAGTAACTGCTACACTGCCTGTTTGGTTCAGACACTAAGACCTTATTCTTAACTTCATGCTATATAAGCTATATATTTTCCTCCACCATTTGTGAAAAAAGCACAGAAAAATTACATTTTTACTTGTTACTGTTTCAGTCTCTCATGGAGTTAAGCTTCCTTTCTTAAGCAAAATAGTAATATCTGGATTTCTTCAATGTTAATGTTGTGAGTACATTCAGATAAATGCTCATTGTTTTGATTCCCTCTATCTGCAGCAGTGAGTTCCTTGCAGGTAAACCCTTAACACAAGGTCATAAAATTGAGAGGTCAAAACAGTGGAAACTATGCACTGCACAGTCAATTCCATTCCTTTGCTTTCTAATGATTATGCTGATAGATATGGTAATCTCCTCTGCTATTATGCCTGCACTACATCCCTACCCTTCCGCCTGCCCTTATAATTCCCCAAATACTTGACAAATTCACCTAAAAAGTGAAGTTGTACGTAATAAAGTGAAAGTGCAAGAGCTAACACTATGCTGAGAGTTGTACCACTTTAACAGCAAGAGAGAACGGTAAGGATTTAACAGTGGAATATGAAGAAAAGAATATTCTCTGAACCACCTCAAATTGCTTCTCCTCAGCAAGAATATTTCCTGTGACGGGATTTCTTTTTTACTCTCATATACTCCTACCATGGAGACATTCAAATCTCAACAGTTACGCTTTCTCTTCTGGAATGATCCCAAAATTGCTCACATAATTCCTAGGACAGATAATAAAATAAGAGAAATCTCAGCCTGAATTTCATTTATACATATAATTCTAACAAATTGAAAGCAATTTTAACAATTTCTGTATTGCATTACAACAAAGTACACTGCATTGTAATAAAAAACTAAAAACAATAAAGTTGAAGAAGTCCGATTTGCTTCCATTCAACTTTGAACTCAGCAATCTTGTTTCCAATCTTGCACTTATATTTAATCATGACTAGCCATGTTTTGACATATTCAGTGCAAAACACACAAAGAATGCATCTTGTGTTATTTTTTCTTTTCACATTATATCATCATCTCTTGTATTTGCATATAAAACAGCAAATGTGTTTAGTCCCTTGTGGAATTAGAAAGGCTGTACAAACATCCAGCCTCCTGTTGGCTGTTTCTACTCAAGCTGTGCTAGTGATGACAGACCCTTTGAAGTTGCTACAGCTCTGGGAGAAACAGACTGCCTTTATAGAAAAGCCAGCATTTCAGGGGAAAAAAAGAGAAAGGACTTTTTTTCCTTGATTGGAGCCAAATTAGAAAATTAACTTCTGATTTGAATCTGCTGAATTTTCTCTACTTTCCCAGAAAACAGGCTTTTAATACAAATAACCAGTAGGTACTTCCACAGTACTGGTAAAGCTAGATGTGCAATAAGCCAATGAGAAGTAGCATTCATTTCAAATCAAACTAAAAAAAATGCAAAATTAAACTGTATGACATTTTCTTTGCATATTACACATCGATCTAATAAATAATCTATCAGAGGTGGCCACTTATTCCAAATCTGTTGATTTAGAGTGAATGCTTTAAGATATTTTCCAAAGCATTATCCAATTCTGTTCTAAAGAGATTTTTCTGTCAGTTTCCTCTACTTCTATCACAAAACTACGTACGTTCCAGTATTATCAGTCTACATTATCTGCACATCGCAGTCACTCATGGTTAGAAGTGCAGTGTTAAAGGTTCTTCTGAACTTCTTTTAAAAAGAACTTACGCTGCTCAGATCAAATCACCAACTGAAATATTATCTCCTTACTTTACTTTTCCATACCATTCTATTTAGAAAAAGATAGAAAATTCAAAGCCATTCCACAGCTCCAGAAGTAACACAGCAAGCTACGCACAGGTTGATCAAAATGCAAATCCCAGGTGCTCTACAGACATCATAAAGTCAAGACAATCTCTGTCTTTGTAAACAATCTTTATCTACAATACTACTGAGGGGTCAGGAGCCAACTAAGACAAAGACTACAGCCCTGCAATCCATATCTGCACAGTGTATCATAATCGTTGTGCTATTGTGCTATTCAGGATGAAAGTTGAGCTAAAAAGTTGCATACAAAACTGAAGTTCAAGAGCTTGAGTTGAAATGCAGTCCCAAAGCAAAACACTAGAAGGCAGTTAAAATTAGTCAAAGATTCTTTGTTAAAATTACAAACACTTTTCTATCATTAAAGAAATAGAATATAAAAAATACAATAGCATAAAAAAAAAAGGTTACACCAACATGTAACAACACAAACATTTATTTTAAAGTCAAGGCAGGCCCAGCAAAAATCACAGTGAGTGATTTGAGAAGAATTTTGCCCTCCTCTCTGCGCTACAGGAGCGGATGCATCAGCATGCCCAGGAAAATCACAAGCAATTCCTCTCCTTACTCCCTTCCCACTCATTCTCCTCTCTCCAAAGCCTAATGACACTACAGAGTGATACACTGGAACAGGTTCCCCAGGTAGGTTATAGACGCTCTGTGTCTGAAGGCATTCAAGGCAAGGCTGGATGTGGCTCTGGGCAGCCTCGTCTAGTGGTTGGCAACCCTGCCCACAGCAAGGGGGTTGAAACTAGATGATCATTAAGGTCAACCCAGGCCATTCTATGATCCTATGATTCCACATGGGAAATCTACTGGAAATAAAATGATGAATGATTTGCTTCCACAAGAGATAATAAAAATCAGAGCATCTCCAGAGCCTTGCCTAGTTGTTCTCCTACTGTCCTTCACAGTTGCCATGTCAGCAAGAATAATCCAGAGCTCTTTTATTACATGGCTTCAACCATTTTCACAGGGTTGTGTCTAACCTTCACTGTGCAAGAGCTTGGTAACCTCTGCAGAGAAACCAAATGTATAATGGTTTGAAGACCAAATTCTTCCTTATATTCTGCACTGAATATCACCTAAGCTTATTTTTCAGGCAGTGAGATTTCAAACTCCTGCTGTCAGAGTTGTTCTCTTACAGTAGATAAATAAGATTCCAGAGCTGTCAGCCTGGCACCTCTTCTTAGCATTAAATTTATTTTTTAGGAAAGTTGTAGCAAGTGTAACATGACCAGATACTAAATCAATCATCCAAGTTTTTGGCTTCTCTTGTTCATCCACTAAGCTGCTATCAAATAGCTGGTTATGAAACTAGAATTTTAACTCTTATACTCAAAGTGAGAACAACCTTGTGGATATGTGAATAGTCAGATCTGAAATGTAGCCTATTATCCTATTCCCTTGCCATTGCATTCTACAAATTACATTTATTTTTTTACGTTTCTTCCCAAAGGGGAAATGCAACCCATGGGAAATAACAAACATTGATTTCCTTGCAAAATTACTTGGATTTGTTTTTGAAAACCATTAACTATTTTGCACTGTATTATAATATTTTTAAGAACCTTACTGTCTGTTTTTCTTATTTCTGCAGAATTGTCATACTTTAAAGAAAATGCAAGTAGTCATGCTGGCAGGACATGGCAGCGGTGAAGAGGAAAGAAGAGGTTAGCAATTCCAGAAGATGCGTTCTGTCTTCTACCACCTCCTTCTTTAAGAACATTGCAGCTTTGTGTCCTCTTAACAGCATGGGAGATAGAAGCCAGTCAATAAGAAAGAGTAAACAAAGCAATGTCTAAACTAGGAGAGCAATCAGCAGAGCCCAGTAACACACACAGATGTGCCTGGAGCATCCTCATCTGTCTCCCGTTTCCCACAGAGGAGCACAAGTCCGAGCAGCTCCCTGCAGTTTCTTCAATACATGGGGAGGAAGAAGCAGTCAAAGACTCAAGATCTTGTGATCACCTCTACAGAAATTTAGAACAAGGTGCTATAAGTATCTAAACATCTTCCTTTAAAGCGATTCTGATTTCTAGTCATGCCCTTGCCTGCTCCGTAAGGATATCCAGCCACAGATCACCTCTTGCCTTACCAACTGCAAACACAAATGGTGCCAAAGCCTAAGAAAATCAAATAGAAGGGTATCTGGTTCCCAGTCAAGCCCACTACACCTTCTTTGTGACATCTTCTATTTTTAAGCTGGATCTGGGCCTGAATTAACACTGGAACAATTTTGTTATCATAATAGTTGAAAAATCAAAGATCCAGTTAAATATTTTTAAACTACAAATTGAACATGGCAAAGTGTGATTTGTTTTTCAGAAGCTAACGAGCCTGTAATTCAAAATGTCTTTATTTCTACTGTAAAACTCCAGATGGAAAATATACATATATATATATATTACAGTATGGAATCAGATAAAGGTAAAAACTTTGTGTTTTGATCTTGACATTCTCACTGAGCGTAGACTTCAAAAATGTCTAAACATAAGTACTGTGATATAAGAAGACAAAAATTGAGGGTTCTAGTTCATGTTAAAACATGATCACTGTTACCCTGTTTATGCCTCTGAATAAGGCAAAGGCCCTGTGGAAAAACAAGACAAAATGGGCTTATGAAATTAAGCGGTAGTATTGGATAGTGCCATGACAAGTAAGTGCAAGTTACCAGTTGTCAGCAGCTGGCCTTTATGAACATTTCAGGTTGATGCGTGTTTCAAATTATTTTTTTTTTTTTTAATTATTTTTCAGCATGTCAAAGATCTGAAGACAGTAAGAGCTTTAAATATTGCCAAATACTTCTTCCTACAATGATAGAGTGACACTGGAGTCCTCTACTTGCTTCCTACCTATACAGCACATATTCACACAGGGTCCCAAGAATCTGTATTCACATATACACTAAGACTCCATGTAAAAGGGAGCTACAAGCAGTGGTATGGTTTTATATGATTAATACAAGTATGAGAGTCATTATAAAACCACACAAGTAATTAATTCCCAGTGCATATTGACTGACTTCTTGGAATTTCACATTGCTAGGAAGCTTTAATTATTGTTTATGGACAGGCATACAGTGAGTTAAAATGAAATACTAGAACCAAAACTAAAATTAGACCAGAGAATTTATGTCTGACTTAAACCGATCATTATTTCTGGTATTACAGTTAAGTGAAAAGATTATTACACTCTTACAAGTCACTATAAGCAACAAAAGCAGGCTTCAAACGAGAGTCTTATGTATATTAAACTGGAAAAAAATATTAAGCATTCCTTCTTTCCTAGACACACTATGAATATCATTCATCAAAGCAAGTAAAAAAGGCAGATTACTTGAAAGCATTCTTATACCTTTACTAAACTATTATTTCAGCATTATACATCAACAATGATATCCTAAGTCATGAAAATTGTCAAAGTATTAATGTACACTGTCACTTACTCCCAACACAAATCTTTTAGTATTCTACAGATGGAATACATGGAATAGTTAGTAGACATAACCACCTACACTAACAAAATGTAAAATCACAGAGCAATTTAAAAACAGATGGATGTATAATTTTCCTGACATAAGATCATCCAGGGCACAGCTATCTATCACTATAATCATTAAATAAGCAATAATGATGTAAAAGAAAAACAAAAATATTTGAATTCAATGTTTATTTTTATTTAGTATTGATTCTGTACCTTTTCAAAAGCCAATAAGAGAATTAAAAATTGAGAGACCCTCACATGAAGGTATCTCTTTGGTATGATCCTTCCAATTTTTGAGTAGATTCCTTTATCACTAGATTAAAATGGATGAATAATTTCTGCTTAGAAATACAGCTAAACTGTAATTCTTATTTATGCTGATATTTGGTTACAGAAAGACTTCACAGTTGTATTCTACTTGGCAAATGTTAGTGCAAAGGCCATGGAAGAAATAAAAAAAATGCTTAAAAAAAAATATTACTTGCACTAAGAAATCCCTAAACTTAATTAAATAGTTATCTCAGAAAAACTGTTTTACTACATGCAATTTGTGGTTGTGCTGAAGGCACTCTGAAAGACTTCTCATAATATAGAATCTACATACGATAAGTTTTATTTCTATGTAATGTATGTCAATATATCAATGTATACCAAAATAGAAAATATGCGGAGGACAGGAAGGGGTGGTTATAAGTCTTCCAATATCACATTTTATTCTGCAGTAATATTGAACCTATTATGTGTCCTTTCTCTTTGTTGTAAGTGATAAAGTCTACACTCTTACAGTTGCAGATTATTTCCTGCAGTTGGACTTTGGAATGGAAAGGTCTTCACGGTCTTCTGACAGCAAAAAATGCACCCACTGAATCAAAGCTTGTCTTCCTATACACGCCAGAATTTGTCAGAATTTGATGTCAACATTAAAGGTCTTAAAAATTACCCCAATTTTATTTGTAAAATGCAAAGAATTTATAAAACCCCCAAACCCAATGAAAACAAAGGGGTTCTGCTGGCATCTGAAAAAAAATAATTATCCCATCTAGACATGGGTGCAAGAACTCAAATTTGAATGAAGTGAAAAACTTTGAATAACAGAGACAGTATTTTATCCCTACTTGTTTTTTATTTTGATTTGCTTTGAGTTTTGTTTTGGTTTTTTGTTTGTTTGTTTTTTTTCATCCACATCATTAGAAAGCCATTTAACTGGAGGCAAGTAGTAGCTTTGATATGTCACACACTAAATGGATATGATACCAGTTCCAGAAAATTATTTTACCAGTATCTCCTTGTAGTCAGATGAAACAAATAAGTGTCCAGCAGACCAGGAGAGGTAAACAAGATTACTTCTATGAAACAAAAGTGTTGTATAGTATGACATATTTACATATATACTTCCAGTTGTTGAGGTGAAAACTTACATTTGAATAGTACAATTCAGAGGCTCTGAAACGATGGACTAAATTGTTTCAAAAAGAGGAAATAAAGTAATTTTTGAAGCAGCTGCCACACTTTAACTACAGTTAATAGTTTACACTAATTATAAAAGCATAGATGACTTTCTGCATTGCACAAGAATCTTGACAGAAGACAAAGATGTGACCTTCTGCATAACATCCTTTCTGAAAACATAACTGCTTCCACAGACATGCTGTGAAGCGCTGCTAGTCACGATCTTGGTTTCAACACCATACCATAAATTCCCGCTTTCCTATTAGAGGAACTTGCTCTGTTTTCTTTTAAGTAGAATAAAGCAGTTGTGACATTAAATCCCTTCATGCTTAAATACACACAAAACATCCTTCACCTCTCTAGTTCCTCTCTGGCAAATACTGCTAAGCCACACAGCTCTACACACAAACCATTATCTACAGGCTGTTCTTTCTGGATGACACATTAGACAGTGATCCATGATGAGTCTTACAGATACAGTGAACAATTCATCCTACTTCCTGCAACTAATTACTGACATACTAGGATTGATAGCTTTCTGAACTGTTCTAATCTGTTTTCTCAAAATACATTAAGTAGAGATACAAAGTCTTTAAAAAAAGATTTTAAGGTTGTAAATTGTGGAACAGTGGTCATACAAAGTACACTTTTAAAGGGAAAGATGGTATGTCCAAACTCCACAAAGAATAAGACATCAAATTTAAAAGGACAGCTGAAAATGTCCTGTCTGATTTGCTTAAGTTCTCACTGACACATCTGATCTGCTGAAGTTGTCACTGAAATTCATCAGCTATCCTGACATCATTCTCCTATGATTTAAATGCCTCTGTAGTAGCTCTAACAAAAAACCTCTTGGGTATCCTGTCTCAACAGAGACATATGGTAGGCAATTCAGAAATGCAATTCTTCCTCAAGCCAGTTCCACATATTCCCAGTGTAATAACAACCCACAGATATGAGAAGAAAAAATTATACATGGGGACTCAGGAGGGAAAACAAGCAAAGAATCAGATGCCACAAAATAAAAAAAAACCCACATCCCCAACTTTCATTAAATTATACTTAGAATCAGAAAGATTAACAAGAAGTTTAAACCTACAATAAAGTAACTCCACAGAACTCCAAGGATGTCTATGATGCAAGGCAGGCATTACCTATGCTGGGTTTCTCCAGCATTTCCTGCAATGGTCCCCAGCCACTCAAGCTGGGTTGACCTGGCAGCAGTCTTCCAGCCTTTTGCCCACTGGGAATCTGGACTCTTCCCAGCCTGGAAGTACCCAACTGCAGGATGCACAAATATGCCAGGTGTAAACCCACATCTTGCCCTGTTCACCCCATGTGTAATTATAAGATTTCAGTTTTCTAAATAGTATGCTAACCCTTCTCTCACTGGCTTATTTCAGATGGCTTTAATACAGGCTGTGAATTTGTATTAGTCAGGGTCAGAAAAACAGATCTAGAAGAATGCAATGTAATCAAATGTAATTAAAAACGTAACTTAAAAAAAATCAGCTACTCTACAAAAAGAAATACCAAAACAATATCCTAACACACAAGTATGCAGTAGTATATTTTAGATTTTTCGAACAATTACCTTAAATATTTCCTTCTCTGCCAAAATTAGCTTAAGTACTTTCATAAAACTAACTAGCTACCCAGATGCTATTGTAAAAAGGAGCAAAGGAAAGGAGCAAAGTGTGACACTATGCACTACAAAAGCAGATGATGTGTGCCACCTCCTGAGAGATGATCAAATGATCCTTGTACTTTCATGACAGTTTTAGTCTGCAAACTGTCTAGGAATCTGATCATATGCTTAAGATCTCAGTATTACATTAAACAATAGTACAGATAACTTCCAATATTAATCTACAGATTTCATCTTCATCCTACAGTGTAGAACACAATGAGTAAAATTGCAGCTCTAATAGAATTTATAAAAGCATACGAATAAATGCACCTCTGTAACAGTAGGGTTAAATCCTATAACAAGTCTGCATCTACACTATCTTCCCAATGGGATCATGAATTTTCTTGTAGACAGCCAGAGCTCAAATCTATCTTCAAACTTTAAAAATCCATTACTGCTCCCCAGCGATAAATTGGTAATTGAAACAGTTGGGTTGGTGCACAAATAACACTCTGATGTTAGATAGCCTCCCAACTCACAAAAACATGGAAGCCTTTAAGCTTCAGCACTTTAACTTATTCTCTAGAGACTCAATACATGAAATCACCAAGAAAAAACTGGTGCTAACTTCAATTGCTCCTCAGCAAAACTCTTTCAAGCCCCACAGGATGAAAATTGCTTGCACTTGGTGCTCTTTCAGCAGCCACTCAGGGGTTTAGGGGCATGTTATTAGGTTTAATTTGCCCATGCACCTATTACTACAATTTAAACTTATGGTGGGCAGATTTTTAGTTTCTGCATTTTAACACTATTTGGCTGTGTTCAGAGAGAACTAGAAGAGATAAAAATCACTATTTTAATTCGTCAGCTAAACTTGGAAAACAAAGAGGGATTTAATGTCTTCTTTTCATCCTTTTCTTTCCAGTGAATGTAAATTCCCTCCTGATCTCAGCATACTAAGATAAACTAGTTAAATATATGCACTTAAATAATTTCAGTGTCCAGCAACACAAAACAGGAAATATTTCAAAGCTATATTATTTATCATTTTATGAATGTACAACCTGTATCAATACTAAATTGGTGAAAACTCTCTGCATACTTAGATTTGTTCATATCTCTAAAGAAGTAAAAGTAGCTTACCTCAGTTTTGAAATGAAATAAACATAAGATACACTTCTAAAAGTATGCTTCTTCCGTTAGTCTGTTTATGCAACTCAACATCTGTAATACATGCTAGAGTGCCCTCTCATGGATGCAAAACACTTAACAAGAGCAAGAGTGAGTACCAAACCTGTGTCATAACATCATCTGATTCTAAAGGGTTAATTAAAAAGCCAAGACAAGGGAAGGTTTCAGGAAAGCAGTTGACAGTAATCATTCATTACTTGCATCCACATTCATCACTGAACTTACAGAATTTTAGGAAAATGAAGTGTTCAAAAGTGATCTATGACATCAATAACAAATTCATCATCAGAACTCTAAAGCTGTTCTACCAAGCTGTCTTCAAATCAAGTCCCAGCTATTCTGCTGTCTCTTTTATTTCACACTCATGAGCAGTGTAAAAAACAAACAGACAAACAAACAAACACAACAACAAAAAAAAACACAGAACACCCAAGTGGCATTCTTTGCTGGGAGATGCTCCAGTGACTTCCAGAAACATACAGTTACTTTGGATAAAACATGGAATTTGTCTTTTGAAAAGTCAAATTCTTAAAGTATCGAGAGAAATAACAATCCCACTGAGAAAACAGATTGTATTTATCAAAACTGAGAAAACAGTAACGATAGACAAGCAATGTATTCAAGTGATTAAATATTATTCTATTCAGAGAAGAACAAACTCTAAGTACAATTTTTTAGAAATCTGTATGAGAAAAATAAGCAACAATGACCAAACAGATAAAATATTCATGTAACGGACAAATACCTTTGAGTTAAATGCAATGCTTAATATTTCTACAACAGCAATCAAAAACCTATAATTGTATAAGAGATTTCAAACCGGGAGTAATTAGAAGATAAACACTGGTTTGGCCCCTTTCCTAGGCTGCATACATTGTATTCATCACCACAACAAATACCCACAGAGTGAGATCACTTTTAAAAAACATCCAATAAAACTGCTTAAGCGCAGTTTCAGCTGTATTGTAATAGTAGATTAGAAGACAAACACCACAGGAATTTTATATTAGTCAGTTTCTACTGGCCTTATTTTGGTAAGAAAGTGTTTGAAGATGCCAAACCATTTAACACAATAAAGGAAAGCTCTAACAACTTTTGCATAACACCTAAAATCAAGCAAAACGCTTTATGAACCGACTATTACAGACTTGATCAAAACAGTAAACCATCAGTAAAGGCATGGATGACAAAGTGCTTTTCTGTAATTTGTAACTATTGCAGTAATTTTTATTATGAAAAATTGAGCGGTACAGGAGGCAGAAAAAAAAAGTTGTCTGCTTTTCAATTACAAGACAATTACTTAGATCACATTATCTATACTCAGCACTTAAAGCAACCCTCATTACATACAAAATTGGGTGTATTTTCAAAATTCTGTTTTGCTACTTTTGGAAATTAAAACTTTCTAACATGATAACAGAAATAGATCTAATTACACCGCTGTTTAAGGAGAGAACATATGATATTGTACTAATTTTAAGCCATTTGAGTTGGCTGTGAAACAACAAGCAGCTGCAAAGGTGCAGGATATTTTGGGTTCATCACTGTAAGCATATAACCCCACAAATTTAGGAAAAGCTTTTCATTGTGCTAATTTCCACCTTTTTTTTTTGTCATATTTCACACAAAGCAACAAATATATACAGATACATCTGTTTCTGTGTGTCTACATATAATCAGTGTGAAATATTGCAATATTTAGTAAGATTTGTCACAATACCTGCCCCTCCCCTGACACAGCTCCATGCCGTTCCCTTGTGCCCAGCTGCTGTCATAGAGAGCAGAGCTCAGCCCTGCTCCTCAGCTCCCTATGAGAGCTGCAGCCACCATAATGCCTTCCCTCAGCTCCTCTGCTCTGGTCTGAGCAAACCCAGGGAACTCAGCTGCTTCTCATACATATTCCTCTATAGACCCTTCACTGTCATTGTAGCCTTCCTTTGGATACTTAAATATTTCTATGTCCTCCTCATATCGTAGTGCCTGAACCTGCACCTAGTGCTTGAGGTGAGACCACAAAACCCAGCAGGCCAATCCCTTTCCTCACCCAGCTGGCAGCAAAGAATTTATTGTCTCAAACTTGAAATGAAGAAAATATAATTAAAGTTCATCTATGTTTTTTAATATTTTATGATTTTATTTTCTACACTTAAATACAAAACCCTGTAGCAAGCAATTAAATGCAAAATAAGTAAAAGGCACTGAAAAATTTAAGATTTCTATGTAATTCTAAGTCCAGCAGCCAAAAATCAGACTCAATTACAGTCTCTTTCGACCTCTCATGAAGTAAACCAATCACTCTTGGAAACCTGGAATCATAGAATCATTTGAGTTGGAAGGAACTCTTAAAGGCCATCCAGTCCAACTCCCCTGCAATGAAAAAGGGACACCTACAGCCACATCAGGGTGCTCAGAGCCCAATACAGCATGACCTTGAATATCTCCATAGATGAGGGCATCCATCACCTCTCTGGGCAACCTGTTCCATTGTTTCACTATCATTACTGTAAAAAACTTCTCTTATACCTAGTCTAAATCTCTCTCCTTTTAGTTTGAAGTAATTTCCTCTTGTCTTAATCTGCCATAAATTCACATGGATTAAGACAAATCATATCAGTTTAGGGAAAAGTACATAAAGAATTTTAATCCTATTTGCAAGACTGTAGACTGGGGGCAGAGTAGGAAGCAGCTAAAAAAGCAAAGGGAAAGAGTAAAGAACATATTAGTTCAAGCAGTTGCGAATTCTACTTTTTAAGAATCTGCCTCAAAGTATTTTCTCAGAAGCAGCACACACAGACAGACCATTATTTTGTCCTTTTGATGTTGGAGATCAGATTTCTAACACTGGGCAACAGATTGCAACCTGCTGCAGATCCTGGAGCTCAGCTGGTTCTCCATAAGACACGAATTTCTAATGAAAACATTTCCCACAAAAGATAGGAAACTGTAGAAGACATCAAATGCCTTGTAAGTGACATCGGGGTTTGTTGTGCAGGAACAAAGTGTTACAGTTATTTCTATGTCTTGCTTCTGTATTTAATTAATTCTGAGATGAAGCTAAAGAGAACGGTACTATTTCTTTAGAACATTTGTCAGCCCACACTTACTAAGTGTTAAATTTCTTTAAAAATTCAAATGAATTTTAATTCTAGATAACAAAATATCATATATCAGATGTATTAGAATGCAAACAATTTGTACAATTCTCCAGATTTAATACTGATTCCCTTATTGGTGTCTCTTCAAAATTGAACTTCATAGAAAAATGTACTGCCCCAGAACTACTGCCTTCAAATGATAGCACTCATGGTAAACATGATTCTGTGGCATAAAGAGCAACTTTGAGAACACATTTAGGCACACAGAGCATGTGATATCTTGGCAAAACCTTTAAAGCATTCCATGGAAAGAAAGTATCAAGTGACAAATGACTTCTTGTAAACCATGACCTAGCCTTCACATGTTGTTCATACTGAAGATGTTATGAAAAAACAAACCAGGGAAGTAAGTTCAACAGGGAGTTCTTCTTACCTTTCAAAATTAGTCTCCAAGTTCAATTCTCAGCCTGTTCTCTTTTCTGCAATGCATCTTACATAGATTGCTGTGGTAGATTAAGAAGTGTTCCAGAAATGTTTGCAGATAACTAGTTTAACTCCCCAAATAAGGAACTCTTACTGCTCCAGTTTTATATTGCCTCTGGGAATTTTGAAACAATTCCTGTTAGCTACACCAAAAAAAGGCAATTATTGAATGCATACTTTTGAGAAGGTAGATCCAAAATATATTACCAGAGGCATAGCATAGCAAAACTGAAATGTACCCTATGTTTCATAAGAGTCCTTTCTTAAAACAATGATGATACAAGAATATTAATAAACAGTCATAAGGATATGACAAGAACAACAAACTATGAGCATGGAATGAAGTTTGCTGGAAGATTAAAATGCCTGCAGAATAAGAAATTCTCATACATGTCAATGCATCAATTTCTACAAAACTTGCGGCAGTTATTTACTAGCATTGACTTTGGTGTAATAAAATATAATACTTCTCCAACTGCTATATTTAGTCTTACATCATCCTTGACATTTGGTGAGGGAAGAAATAGCATCATATCCTCAAAAACATATTCTGAAAGAAATAATGCAAGACACACCTCTGAGGAATGGTGCAAAAAAAAAAATACATGGACTACCATGAAATCATGCACTCAGAACCGCCAATAAGAAGTCTCTGTTGACTCTAGATGATAGCAGATTTTGCCAGGAAAGGTTTCCTTGTAATCAGGAGTAATACTGGCCAAGAATAATTAGCATACTGGTCAAAGATTTCTAGGAGTTTAACATTCTAGCTCTTCAAATATAAAACTAAGCCAAGACAACTCTTTCAAGATGCTACCTTTTACCCCAGAAATGCATTCACAGTGCTGCAATTAGACTGCTGCTGTAATTAGTGGAACTAATTAATTGTTGGCTTTGTGCTTGTTTTTTTCCTGTTTGTTTGTATTGGTAAACAGCTTTAAGTTACTTTTAATATACTTTTTAAATACATTTAAATTCAAGTAATAGCACTTAAACATTCCTTCTTCATTTCATCTGTATTTTCTGGGTGAAAAAAAGAAAAAGCAGGATCTCTCTCATTTTCTTTCATAGATTTGTTGGCTTTAGGTAACCCAAAAACATAACTTCATCTTCAAAGCAACACAGTGCTAAATTTCAGAATATTAAGTTTCTTTTGATCCTTTCAAATGACAGGACCAGAAAACAGAACGTTAAGTACTTCAGCTGTCAAAAAATGCTAGACTTGTTTTTCATTTTAAAGTAGTCTGGCTGGTGTCTTCATATAATATGTCTGTAAACCCACAGGAAATTTAGCTCGGGCTAGAAACAGCACAAGTTAGCATTTAATACAAGAAATCTACAAAGCCACAATTAAAAATAATAATAATAATAATAATCAAGCACTGCTCAGTGTTTGCATTCACTTATTGTAACTACAATTACAGTAAGAAAAATGTTGACATCTGATAGTACATTCAACAAGGTATTCAGCCACAATGGCTTTTCGGATTTCTGAGAGATATGACCCCTCCTCCAGTGAAAACAGGCAATAAGGCTTCAAAGAAAGAGTATGCATTCTTTTTCTCTCTTGGCTAGCATTCAAAATAAGTAAATAAATAAAGTACTAGTTCTAGAAGTTTTATAGCAATGGCAATAGAAAAAATAGTAAACAGTTTTCTCAGCCAAAGTAGTACAATGCCTGCTAGAATCGTGGCTGCATCCTACAGAAATGACTGTAAAAATACATCTCTCTCTTCTGTCCTGGACAGTTTGAAATGCTGCTGTTTAAAGCATTTACTTATCAGAGTATATTGCATAGAGTACTTACTTTGAAAACCCTGAAGAAGTCCTATTTGTTTGGACTTTTATGGATTTGTACATCCACATTAGTGGATAGACTAGAATTAATCTAACCCGGTGAGAATGCTGGAGGTAGCAGTACAACAGCCCAGCTGTCAAGATAATATAGAAACCTATAATGGAAAATAAATCCCCGCAATTCATTTCCTTTTTTTCTAGAGAGCACACACAGTATTATATCCTGCTCTCCAATGAAAGTACTATATGTTACAAACAGAGCTTATCTCAAAATATGTGGCCTAACAGACTGTATTGCAGAGGAGTTGGACTAAATGACCTTTCAAGGTCCCCTCCAACTCTAAGGATTCTATGAGTCTACATCCTTGTAGACTATATTCAGAAAGTGATCTTGCCAAAATTTTTTTCCTTCCCAGAGGAATGCCAAAAAAAAAAAAAAAGTATTATCATCAGGTGATTTCTTAAACAGTAGTCTGGCCAAGTGGCTAGACACAAAGGAAAAAGGATCAATAACCCTATTTGTACATCTTCTAAATCTGCTTACAGTGTTGAAAAAAGATGGGATTATTTATTCATTACATTTATTACTAAATACCTCAACTCAGCATCAACTCTGTTTGGAATATTAAGGTCTAATGCACATACAGAGTCACTACCAACTTATGTTTTTTTTTTTTTTTTTTTTTACTGTTTTTACATGTAGCAAAGTGAATTGTTCTTCAGCTAGAGTAAACACGAGGAACTACACTTGAGGAAAGGAAATAGCTGCTGTAATACTTTTATTACCTTGTACTCCGCTCAGAACTGTGGTTCTGAGCAATAAAATGAAATATATTTTTCCTCTACGGACTTTTATCTGAGATTAAAATCTCACTGAGATGTCAGACCAATCAGTAATTTGAAAGAAAATTACAATTACAGGCCAAATACATACTGTGGCTCCAAAAACAACATACAAGCAACATGACTAATTTCAGTTAACTATTTCTAAAAAGGTTACTTTTTTTGTCTACTTTTCAAGTTACTTGCACAATAGAAGAAGAATTCATATTGGGCAAATTTATTTCCTTTTCCTCTTCATGGATATATAATCTGCAGCAATAACCTCTAATCACTGAACGCTAAGTATGTTTTATGTTTGTATAATCTTTTCTTTATTCAGTAAACTAGTTAAATGCAACAGTACTACTGAACACATTACATGATCGTTGAAGCAAAAGCCATTAAAATATGACAGAATTTCCAAATCTTTAAATAAATACAGCTTTTGCAGTAAATCATTTCTTTGATTTGCCTTAAGATCACATATAATGAAAATAAAGAGAAATTTGTATTTACACAATTTTTTGTTAAGCTATTGCCAGAAATACCACTAAAATTATGTTAATTTTAAAATACTGAAACAGAAGATATACTAAGTACTTTATTTTTATTTTTGAACACTTCAGTGGACAATTGGAATGAAGTCACTTAGAATTTTATGAATAGCATTTTCTGATAGAGAAATATTTATTAATGGAAGAAAAAATGATGCTGTAAAATTAGATACAAAGGAAGTAAACGAAATTGTTATGCACTAACAGCTGTTATCAGATGCTTGTGGAAATACATCTACTGAAGAATGATATTAATAGTAGCTGCAGATGGTTTTTAAATCCATCCATCCGTTACACTTAAAGAGGCTAGACAAAAGTGACAATGAGAACAACTCTAAAAGACACTGATAGTTACAAAAGCTTATGGGCAATAACAAAAAAGTCCTTGTAGACCAAAGCTCAGTGTGGCTGACAGAAATGAGTGGAACTGCAGCTTTGCCATGAGCTTGAGTATTTGACTATAATTTCTTGGCTTGTACCCTTCAGTGCCTAATAAGTTCAACTCTATTTAAAATGACTAAAGTAATTTATTAATTTGGCAGGTACTGCAATTTTGTATAACTTCTAGTTCATAACCTTATCTTTTCATCTTATAAATTAAGCATTATGAGAAATTACGCAGCTGTAAATTTCCGTCCTTGATCTCTGTGGACCTATTTGTTATATTATGTTGTGATCCTTAAATAATATACATAGTATAACATAACATTAACGTTTAGGTTATTCTATTGTCCTGTGAGGACTGAAATGAACCATCTAAGCTAAACCACCTCTGCTAAAATAATGTCTTGAAATTGTTGAGCAGAGGAAATAGTTTGTATGTTTTAAACAAAAAGAAAATAAAAGTGAACTAAAACTAAAATTTGCAGAAAAATAAGCTTCTACAGACATGCAGGTCACTTCACAAACCATATCTAAGTCAAGGTTTGAAGAAAGAACACAGCTTAATTTTCCACTGTCTGTCCTAAAATACATCAATATAATCACAATTCTCTTCATAATTTATAGATCTCAGGTCTGCTAATATCAAGTATATTTTTTAATTTGATCAGAGACATGTGGATGAAGAAAAAGATGTACCAGGCTTTATCCAAAGAAAATTTCAATTATTTCCTCTGATGATTCTGTAAAATAGTTTAATAGCAAAATATGAAATAATCCTATCTTTATTACTACAATTATACAAATTCATAATAATCAACAATTTAATTTTAGATATAAATACAGGAAAGATTGTAACGTCAGAGAGCCAAGAAAATTAAGAAAAATGCAGTCAGCTGAGGAAAAGAATCTTCAGGGCTACCATTCATGTGATCATGAACAAAAAAAACATGCAATCAGGAAAAATACTATCACTCAGCATAAACCTCTGTGACTTGCAAGTTATACATTCTTTCACAGGCCTTTATCTCTTCATTCTATTTATCCCTTTGATCGACTCTGCTAACTGTTACTTCTATGCATGCATAGCCATTAAGGCAATGTGCAGCAATCTGTAGCAAACAAGAACTTGATTTAACCAAACAACTCACTGGTTTTGAAGTATCATCATTAAACAAATTTATTAAAGAGCAGATTTCTAACTTCGAAAAACTCCCACTGCACACAAGCCAATATAAGACTTCTTGTTTAAATAATTTACAGCTT